>NC_072790.1:106391789-106694820 GCF_028583425.1 Eublepharis macularius
TGCTTCTAAGCAGAGGCTTGGGAGCATTTCTGGTTGCCTGAGCAGAGGCTTGGGAGACCCCCTTAATTGCAGTTTCTAAGCAGGGGCTTGGGAACACTTTTTGGTTTTCCGAGCACATAGGCTTGGGAGACCCCTGAGCTTTGGCTTCTGAGCAGAGGCTTGGGAGCACTGAGCGTTTTTGTTCTTGGGCTTAGAGAGCTTGAGAGCACCCTCTGAGCCAGTAAACTTTTCCTGGTCCCGTGGCTTGTAGGCATGCTTGAAACGGGAATAGGAATTTCCCTTCTCCCCCGGTGGAGAAGAACCGAGTGTAGGACCCTTAAAAATACCCTTGTAAACCTAAAAGTAGGACTCTTGAAACCACCCCTGGTAAAACCCTGTGTAGTACCCAGTTTAAAAATCCTTGAGGACCGAAGGGAAGGATAAACCTCCCGAAGGAACATAGAGAGGAAAAGTTGTTGAAACCCCTAAGTAGTCTTAAATAAAAAGTAAAATGTACCGGGCAAACCCCACCGTGCCCCGCCTGGAGAAGTGGCTAGTGAAGAAGGGAGATTGCCCCTGGGAAGCCGGTTCCTTCAAGGGACCCGACCCACTCCAGATAGTTAGAAGTGCCTTCCAGGATTTCTGTGACAAAGAGAAACCTAGGTCAAGTAAAAAAGACAGGTATGGAGCCTGGGCACTTTTCACTGCCCTGCAGGACAGCGTGTCCCTAATTAGTAAGTTGCAAACAGCACAGGAGGAGTTAGAGGAGAGGTCAGAACGAGAGCAGGACGCCTTGCGCCTAGAAATCCAGACTCTCAGGACCAAGCTAACTGAACAGGAAAAAGAGTACGAGAGAAGAGCAGTTGAGTGGCGCGCCGAACGCGTCAATTTCATACTAGAAAAGCAAGGACTAACTACCGCCCTCCAGGACGCTCAGCACAAGGCTGAGGCGGCCACCGCTCGTGCCGATATGGCTGAGCACGCATTAACTGAGGGACAAGAGGAGATTACTAAGCTCACCCATGCCACCCGATTCATGGCGGACCACAACCAGTCTAAAACCGCAGCCGCGGACCATTCAGCTTGTAAGAGGGAGCTAGAGGCCCTGAAGCGACACTTGGGGATGCAACAGGCTGTAATTTCCGCCATGCACCCCTCAGCCCTCTTGGCCCTCCCAGAAGATAGTAAGGATAGCTGGGCATCTCAGTCGCCCCAGCCCGAGGAAGCCCCACAGCCCCTCCACCCAATAGCCACTAAAGAAATAGTATCCATGGACGAGGATGGCAGAAAGACAGACCGGGTCGTTAAGGAAACCCGCAATTGGAGGCCCGACGAGCTCCAAGCCATAGCAGATCGCATGGGACCCCTAAACCGAGACACGGCTATCCAGTGGTTCACCCATGTGACCACCTCCCAGCCCTCCGCTAGTGGTTCCGATGTAGCCCAACTGGCCCGCCACTGCGCCAGCCCCGAAATAGTCACAGCCCTTAATGCCTATGTTTCTAATCGAAAGTTAGCCACCCGCAGTCAGTATGGGTCCATCAAAGAACTGTGCGCATTCCTATGGCCCACCAAGAGCTTAAAGGCCCTGTATATTGCAGAGTCCCAAAAGCCCGGAGAAGACCCAGAGGCATACTTAGCTAGGAAGCAGCTTCTCGCTGAGCTAGCAGACGAGGTGAACCTAGATGCAAGCGATGTGCCCGACTTCGATGAGCTAGAGTTCAGAAGGGCAGTCATAGATGGTCTTAACAGTACTACCCGCCTAGCCCTGGCAGGAGTTGAACCCGGGAGCATCTCATGGGTAGACCTGGAAGCTCGCATCAGGAGCATTGCTGGCCTGTTGCGGGAAACCGGCGCCATCCGCCATGTGAAGTCCCCGGCCTCTCGTAGGAAGGAGAACGAGCTGATAAGTGCAGTCACTTATGCCAACCATGGCCCCCACTCTCAGTACCAACTGCAGGGACGCAACTCGTACTCGGAGGCAAGGGGAGGAATCCTGAGGGGAAGGAGTAGCAGTTTCAACCAGGGAAGAGGACCAAGGGACTACCGCCCGGGAGTTTCCTTTGCACCCACCCCGAGTTACGGTTCCTCCTCCCAGCAGGGACCCCACGAGCCCCGATCACAGGATGCGCCCCTAGCCCCTTCCCATTCTCGAGCATCGCACCCGTACAACCATCAGGTCTACCCGCCTCCAGATCAGTCTAACGCTTGGGGAGCATCGCAGGGCGACCACGAGGGCTACCGGGACCGTGGCAGCACGCCCCAGTCCAGAGACCCCCTCCGTTGGGAACTGTGGATGCGCCTCAAAAACATTGGTGCGAACATGGAGCTATACGATGGAAAGCCCACGTCCGTTCTAATGAAGGCGATCATGGAGTGGGAAGACCAGCAGCAGCCCCCAGTACCCCTGTCGGCGCCCCCTCTGCCACCAGACCCTCCTTTCTCGAGTCCCCCGATAGCTGCGGTCCGGGAACGCCCAAGCCCCAACAACCCCTTTAGAGGAAGCGCCGCTTCCACCGACCAGGGTGCAGGATCAGAATAGGATCGCCCCGAGTCCCAGTCTCCTTCCGTGGGCATAGTTGCCAAACTAAAGCCGGACACATGGGGGAGACCGACAGTAAAGGCAGGGATTGGGACTCCCGGGGAAAAGAAGAAGCCTGCCACTCTCCTCATAGATACCGGAGCTTCGCTTAATATACTCCGGCCCACCTTAGTTACGAAGGGAACTCAGACCTCTACTACCATGCAGCTCGCCGGTTTTGGAGGCGGCATGCAAGAATCCCCGGTCTGGCAGGACATCCCCCTCTCCGTTGGGAGCCTGGCCACCAGGATTTCGGCATGCGCAAACCGGGGAGAAGATGATGGACTTTTGGGCATGCCATTTTTCCGTGCCGAGGGACTGACCATTGACCTAGCAAATGGGCTCCTGTGGCGCATCCCAGGAGGCCCAGACTTTGTCAATGCAGTCCATCGATGTGCAGCCCTTAAGGCCCCCCTTCCTCTCGCCCCCATCACAGGAGACCCCTGGGTTCAGGACTTTCCCGAAGTTTGGGTGACAGACAAAGCCGAGTGTGGGATAGTGAAGGGCGCCTGCGTCCTGATTGAAGGAAAGGACCCCCCTCCCCAAAGACAGTACAAGTACCCAGCGGAAGCTGAGGCAGGGATAGCCAAGACTATAGAAGGACTCCTTGAGTGGGACGTCATACTCCCGATGCAGTCCATCTGCAACGCCCCATTGTGGCCAGTTCTGAAAGCAGATGGAGTGACCTGGAGAATGACGGTCGACTTCCGTGCCCTGAATGCCACCACCCCTCCAGTTGCCCCGGTTGTGGCCAAGTACAACGAGATCCTGACGGCCATTGCCGCTGGGTCCCGGTTCTACTCGGTCATAGACCTAGCCAACGCTTTCCACTCCATCCGGTTGCATGAGTCTTGCTGGTACAAGTTCGCGTTCACCTTCCGCGGCCAGCAATACGCATTCAAGCGGACACCCCAGGGATTCCACTCCAGCCCCAGTATTTGTCATGCCCATGTAGTTCAGATGTGGGAACGCCTCCAACCTTCCTCGAGGCCCCACGTACTGAGCTACGTGGATGACATTTTAGTCCACGCCCCTACGGAAGAATTAGCCCGCCAAATCACCAGGGAAGTCCTGGAACTCCTCCGCGAGACTGGGTTCAAGGCAAGCAGGGAAAAGGCCCAATTGGTTCAGACCAGCGTCAAGTACCTGGGTCTGACCCTGGGACCCGAGGGTCGCACCCCGGATGCCCAGCGAATGGAGGTCATTTCCAAGCTGCCTGCACCCACCGATGTCCCCTCCCTCAGAGCCCTTCTAGGAACTTTTAACTTTTCCCGAGACTTCATCGAGTCCTTTGCAGACAAGGCTCGCCCCCTTTATGCTCTCCTCAAGAAGAACACTCCCTGGGAGTGGGGACCGGATCAACAGACAGCCTTAGCCGAACTGAAGCGCAGCCTGTCCGCAGCCCCGGCCCTAGCCCATCCAGATGTTACCCAGCCATTCTTTATTCAGCTAGCCGTGTCAGACAAGAGCATAGGAGCCACACTCACCCAGCAACAAGCGGGAGCCGCTAGAGTAGTAGCCTATGCCTGTCGCAATCTAACTTCAGTAGAAACCAAGTTCAGCCCATGCGAAAAGACTTGCCTTGCTCTAGTCTGGAGTCTGACCCATTGGGAATTTATCATAGGAGGCTCACGCACAATAGTCCAAACCACTCACACGCCCCTCAAATATATTCTGTCTGGCAAAATACAAGATGGACAAGTCTCAAACGCCCGCATAGCACAGTGGACCCTGGCCCTGGTCAATCGCGGAGTAGAATTTAAAAAGGAAACCACTGAGCCACCAGCCCCCTATGGCCTGGTAGTAACCGGGACCGAGCACGAGTGCCCCCTGGACCCGCCACCGCAGGTTGTTTGGCCAGTCACTTGGGGAGTCCCGCTAGAGGAGACCCGACTGAACGGCTTCACATGCTGGTTCTGCGACGGCTCCTCCTTTCACGTTGGAGGCTCCCCTCGGACAGGCTACGGCGCCGTGCGAGTGAGCGACGCATGCACTCTAAAGGGTCCAGCCCGCCCCCATTCCAGCCAAGCGGCTGAGGTGCAAGCGCTTCTGGCAGTGCTCGAGTTTGAGCCCCCAGAGAGCCCACTTGCCATTTACACAGACTCGGATTGGACGGCCAAAGCCGCCACAGTCTGGCTCCCGGTGTGGCAGAATCAGGGGTGGAGAGCTAGTGATGGGAAACCCGTAGCCCATCTACAGCTATGGCAGCAAGTAGCTGCACTCCTTCAGTCTCGCACAGGCCCAACGCAAGTTACACATGTTAAAGGGCACCAAAAGACAAACTCAGAGACCGCTTATTGGAACGACCAGGCAGACCTTGCAGCCAAGGCAGCCGCCACAGAAAATGCTCCCTTATCAGAACCAGCCACCGATTGTCCTCTCCACCCTGTCACCACCCGAGCAAAAGCCCGCAGCCAGGCTCAGGGAACCGCAGGAACACTAGACCTAGCACAACTGCAGATATCTGACCCAGAAGTAGCTGACCTCCTAGCCGCAGGAAGAGATCAGACAGGAAGACTAATGATCCGAGAAGAGGAAGGCATAGTTTGGGCAGTAGATGCAGCCGGTGAACGCCACTGGGTAGTGCCACTGGAAGTCAGGGCCGACCTGATTCAGTTTGTCCACGAGCAGGGACACCGAGGCAAGGATCTGACTCTGGAGAGGGTCAAAGAGGTTGGTTGGTGGCCTAGCATGCGCACCGAAGTAGCACAATGGGTGGACAACTGTCTGTCTTGTGCTATGGTCAATGCAGACCCAACTGGGCCTAGAGCTCCCCTCCAGCATCAGAGAATTGATGGACCCTGGGCTCGTATACAGATTGACTTTATCGGTCCCCTTCCTCCCACTCCCCGCGGCAATCGCTACTGTCTCACTGTCATAGATCCCTTTAGTAAATGGGTCGAGGCATTCCCGTGTAAACATAACACTGCAGCCACCACGGCCAAACTACTGTTTAACAATGTTTTTTCAAGATGGGGCATTGTGAGAGTCATGGACTCTGATTTAGGCTCACACTTCATTGGAGAAGTCACCCAGGAGCTTTGCAAGGCGTTAGGCATCCTGCAACGCTTCCACATAGCCGGCCACCCTCAAGCTTCAGGCGCCATAGAAAGAACCAACCGGACCCTCAAGGAGGCCCTCCGCAAAATGGTTCGCTCCTCCGGGAGAGATTGGGATGAAAAACTCCCCATAATCTTAATGGCCATCAGAGGCACCACCGCAGTTCACGGGCTCACACCCCATATGGTAATGACAGGGCGAAGAATGCAGCTCCCGGAAGCCTTCTGGCTAGATACGCAGCTCCCTTCTGATATGCAGCCTGTAGTGATTAATGACGCTTGGGTCCAGGACCTGCTCTCATCCATACACGCCGTCCACATGCAAGTGGCCCAGAAGTTGGGCACAGCTCAGAAGGATATGGACCGCAAACTAGGATGGGTCAGGAACCCCAGGCAGTGGGAAGAAGGACAGCTCGTTTTATATAGAAAGTTCTCACAGAAGGCACACTCACTAGCCGCCAAATGGCAAGGCCCCGTCCCAATCACGAAAAGAGTCTCTCCAGCCATCTATCAGGTAGCCATCCAGAGGAAGACAGGAGGAACTTGGCTAAAATACTTCCATGCCTCTCAATTAAAGGAATGGAAAGGGAAGCCGCTCCAAACCGCCCCACCAGTGTATGACCCTGGGGGAGCCGCCGCCAGCCCAGCCCCCCTCTGCCCAGTGATTCGCCAGATATCCCTTCACCCTGGGCCAGAGATACCCTGTGTCCCCTTAGACCAGACCTTTGTAGCTCTAGTATAAAAGAAACAGCAGAATATGCAGATGTAGGTGTGTATGTCAAAAGTTTTTCCAGTTCTATTCTTTAACTTCATTAGGCGGGCCCCACAGTTGGGACCCTTGGGGAAGACACGGCAACCAAAGCCAAATAGGACCACCACCGAGAGTGATTCTTAATTGGATTGTAAGCCACATGTTCGGAAAAAAATTGCACAGGCAAAAGAGATTTGCTGTGTGTGAAAGTGTTTGGAGAGGCTTTAGCCCAAAAGTGAATGCATTCTTCCAACGTTGAAACCACCAAATAAGGTGATTTCTCTGTTTGAAAACATTTCACCCGCCGTGCTGGTGAAGATCCCGCATCTACGTAGATTCGGGGTCTCACCTGCCAGACCCACGCTTTCGCATGATGGTCGGCTTTGGCTTTGAGGGCCGTGCCTCCCCTGGAAAAGGACCCCCAGATAGCCCAACATCCCTCTTTTACTAATGTTCTTATTCTTCATGGTGAGTTGCTATACGGCGCCACCAGTCAGTAAGCTTTAGTGCAAAGGTAAAAGACCCGCCAGTACGTTGTAAATATGCTACCCCTGGAATATGTTATTGAGGCGCGTTCGCCACGCACAAGGGGCAGCGTGCCTCATTTACATAGCCAGGATCCCCCACGCCAAGATGACCCCCGAATAACCCAGACACAGTGGCGCCGGCAGATCTCGGCCGCCTCCGCCGCTTTTCGATAAACGCTGCCGAGCACCTTCGGCTCCACTTCGGCCCTTTTCGCCAGCAGCCGCCCGCCCCACGTAATCTTTTCCCTCGCCCATACCGTACAAGGGAAAAGAAGGGGGGGAGACATATTGAAGTTATAGTGAAGCCCTGCCAGGCCTTCCAAGTGAGGGCAACCTGAAAGTACCCCACACCCGTGTGCTTTTGCTTTGTGTGTTTCTTTCTTTTAACATGAAATTGGGGCCTCCCGAAGGAGTCCCTCCAAAAATTGATCCTAGGAAAAAATATGGTCCGCTGAAATACATACATGAGGTCCTGCAAAAAAGCAGAGGGAAAAAGGCAAAGCAAAAGCAAACCATCATAAAACATACCTTCAACCCTAACCTCATCTACTTAAAAATCATTTTAGAAAAATAGAACGAAGGTCTCCTTTAGCAGCAACCCTTATAGTTAATGGAAACCGCTCTCTAGGTTTTTCTTCTTTTCAAAACAGCAAGGCCAGGCCGAGCCGGACCGATAGCTCTCAGCCCGCAAAATAAAAGCAGCCCGCCGCCAAGCAAGGGGCACCTGAAGGCCACATAGCCTAGGCACCCAGGGACCCCTGGGGCGAGTTTGCATAATCCCGCCTAATGCACAGCCGACCCTCGCTCAACGTAAAGACGTTCCCCTCTGAAATATACATGCTTTAGGAAGAAGCCCCCACACAGGAGTTCCCCAGAGCAACAAGCTGGAAGGCTCGCTTAGTGCCCCTGGGACTTCTCGTTCGAACCCCGCCTAATAAACAGTGCTGGCAGAAAAACATCCTCCTTTTTCCCCCCTTTACTTCATTTATTTTGCTGCAAGAAACTCAGGGAACCTGTACTTATATCCGCAGGTCTCCCCAGGATATTTTCACCACAAAAGGAAAAGGAAGGCCAGGAGATGAGGCACCTGGCTACTCTGTGTTTGCTCGTGCTGGCAGGCACCCTAATAGAGGGACGCCCGTCCAAATTAATGCCCTACCCCCACTGGAGATGTATCAATACCCTAGCAGGAAATGAAATGATGGTCTGCAAGGTTGTGCAGCAGATTAATATGACCACCCCCACGGATCGCACAAACTTCCGCAGTTGTGAAGAGCAGTGGATCCGACCCCCAGAGCTTGTTATTTTATGTGTGGGAGTAAAAACCATGTCCCAAGAATTAGTATGCTATTCACACAGTGTCACCGCTTGCTCCGATCCCATGTATGTTCCTTCCCCGTATAAGGCCAGCCCCCACCGCAGTCCCGGTGGTAGACAAATATACCACCCCTGCCAATGTCGAAACCTCGCCCTTTGTCACTGAGGCTTTCGGACCATACTGCGAAGTTATTTTAGTGTCGGCCGCAGTATGGAAGGCAGGAGACCCCTTTAGAATGACCATCCTACTAGGCACTACTACCACTGAATCTGCATCTGTCACTATCACGCCCCCTTCAGGCGCAGTTCTCTCCTGTGCTATAGAACGCTGGGAGAACCTGACCTGGATTGTAAAAGAGGAAGACCTAGCCAAACATGGCCCACCCGATTGGATACTGGTTCAACAGACGCCCGAATGCCAAACCAAGCCCCTAGTAGAGAAATTTCACCGGCTTGGGCTGCTCTTTGTAAACTTGACTCACGAACCAGGCAATTATTCCCTGCTGATCCAGACCCAGGAGACCCACACCATCCAAATTGACCCTTTGATTGCTAGCAATGAACAATTAAGCCAAGGCGGCACGCATATAGTGGGCTCCCATGTTTTGAAAACTGACATTCGAGAGAGAGTTCTAGTCCGCCCGCAAATGTCTTTGAAAGAGATCCGCATAGACTTAGCTGAGCTAAATATAACCCAGAGGCTGCCTCAGTGCGCTCCCTATCTGGAGGCCGGTAGCAAGGGTTGGAATGCATGGCTACAACTGTGGATCGATCCCTCCCCCTCTCTCTCGCGTGCCAGACGAAGCATTGCCGACTGGACTGCTCCTGCAGCCGGAGGCTTAGCAATCATGGATTCGGTCAACATTGAGACTCTCGCTAATAAGTTTGCCCATGTCACGACTAGCATCTCCGACTTAGGTAAACCGGTGGTGCAGTCCCTAAATTCCATTTCAAATGGGCAACACGAGATCAGCTCCATTTTAGTTAACTGGGAGAGTCAAATTGAAAGAGATTTTTCTCTGCTGCTCAAAGGAACGCAGTCTGTGGAACGCAACGTGTCAATAGCCATGGCATGTATGCAAGCCCAACAATTAAATCAAGCTGTGGCCATGGGGCTAATTCGGCAAGCCACGGACGGGCACTTGCCCCTGGAAATTAAAAGATTGATTATGCCCAAATTGTCACCCATAGAACTGGAGCTTGAATCCTGGTGGTCCCTCGTAAATTCCTCATTCTCACCGACCACCCAGGAGCTTAAATTATTTTTATTAACGGCCAGTGCGCACGAGTCATTCCACGTGTATCCAGTCGTGCCTCTGGGACTCCAAGTCAGCGATACCGAAGTCCTCTACGCCCGCCACCCCGACCATTGGGCCCGCTTCACCCCGACCGAATGGCAGCTCGTCAACCTCCAAGGGTGCCAGCATCGAGACCAGACCGGCTTCATTTGCCAAGACCAAGCCTTTGCACCGCATCACCCCTGTGTAGCCCCGCAAGTCGACGCCCTCAACGAGTGCCCCTTCGAGGTCGTCCAGGAGAACAGCTCCGCTGTGGTCTACCTTGGGAAAGGATGTGCCTGCGTGCGAACGGCCTGCGATTTTGTGATCCTGAACTCGTTCCAGCTTAAGCCCGTCATCCCGGGAGTCAATCGCTGCTTCTGCAACCTGTCTTTGGTGGCAGCCTGCGACTTCACCTACACGGTACCGGTCTGGACCCAAGAAGAGATCCTGGTGGCACCCTCCATCTATCGACATGTGAAGCCCATCTCCCTTGGCATCGGTCTGGAACTAATCCACGAGCTCCTGACCCACCCGCAGCTCCACCGCACCCTCCAGAGCATCCAGAGGGACGGGGATACTACTGCTTTGGTTGTGTCCCACAACAGCAAAGAGATTTGGGATCTTGCCCAGCGGATTAAGACCACCGGTGAGCACTCGTGGTGGGAAACCCTCTTTGGCTGGAGCCCCACTGCCACTGGAATTTACAATTTGGCCTTACACCCGATCATTGTTATTTTGGCTTTCCAAGTTTTGTTGTGTGCCTCACTGCTTTACTTGGGCTGTTGGAGCCGCCGACAGCTCCAGCAACTCCAGCTGTCTTACCGCCTGGATCACTACAATCCAGACCTCCTCTTGCCTTAAGGGTTGTTCTTGGCGCCCTCCTTTAACCCTTGTTTATTTGCTTACGTTGTTATGAACTATGACTATGTTTTATTATGTGTACGGATCCTGGACCAGCCCCATCGACGCTTTGCTGCCGGACACCGCTCCGAGGCCCTCTTGTGGACTAGGGGGGGACGTGTTTCTCTGCCTCCCAGCCCACGGCCTGCCTACGAACGACCGCCAGCAGCGCCACCTCCATGAGGACTAGAACTGTGTGTCTGAAGCCCTTCTCGCCGCCTGCTGACCCTGCCCTGCGGATTGACGCAGACAGCAAGGGGGGGTGGAAGTGTGTTTTGGAACACATGGACTAAGCTTGCTTGTTCTTGTAAATATGCAACCCAGTCCAGCAGCTGTACTGCAGACTGAGCCATCTGTGATCTTTGTTACTCTATGGTCTTATGAATTTCTTGCCATTGCTTTTTATGAATTTTACTCCCATGAATTTAGCCCCGAACTAGCCCCTCCCTCTATCTACTGCAAGTGCGCCCATGATCTCCCCATGAACTGGGACCCTTTTTATCACCCCCTATTAACTTTATCCCTATGAATTTGATTTTTAACCTTAGGAATTGCCTTTTTAACCTGACTCCCTCCGCCGAGGTAATTCTAGCCTATTTTATCATTTTATGAATTGGGTTTTATCCGGGACTTCTCCTGAGCAGTCTCTTTTAAGGGTTATTTTATTCCTGATTTTAGACTCTATGAATTTGGTTTTAATCTGGCCGCATGAATTAGCCTTTTAATTGCGAAGTTTATTTTTCTGTCCCCTATGAGCCCTTCCGCCGCTTACCCCTCATGAATTGTTTCCCCGCACTTGCTTTTACTATTGCTGCTATCATCTATGAAATTGGTTTTAACTTCCTGAATTATTGTTTTAATCCTATATATGTATTTATGATTTTAACCATCTATGAATTGTTCCACCCTTGATGAATTGGTCTATGCCTTGCTTGCACATTTCACTTTTATCCTGTATGAATTATCACCTATCTATGAATTGCTTGTACTTTTATGAATTACCTTTGCCTTTTAATCCTGTATTCATGAATTGGCTCATGAATTGCCTTTGCTTTTAACCTTATACCCATGAATTTGCCACTGCATATGAATTACTCATTGCTATGAATTGCTCATTACTGCTTATGAATTATTGCTATTTATTCAGACGATTGCACTTAGCACACCCCCTGGTGTGAACCCAGAGACCTGCAGCCCATTGGCTGATCTAAATTGCACTTATTCGGTTAGGTGGTTCTCCAAACTAAATTTTTGAGTGACGCCTCCTCCCCCTTCCCTTCCCACTCCTTCTTCGCTCGAAGCTCGACCACCGGACATTGCCGACCACCTCGCCTTTGAAGTCAAGTTCGGAGACCCGTGCGCCTGACGTCACGGGGTCTCCGAGGGGGGGAATTGTTGCCAAGTAGGCCCCCTCCCCTGATTTAAAGCCTGCTATGAACTGTGTTAAAGTTTCCTGCGTTGCTGTTTTACTGCTGCACCAAAGACTGCTTTGCACGTGTGTGTTCTGATACACGTGTCACTTTCCTGCCTGCTTGCTAATTGTCTTGCTGCTGCAATAGACTATGTAGTTCCTTGACTCCATGTTTGGATAACTGCACAAAGGACTCTCTTTCTGGGCAGCCCTGCCCTGACCTGTATCTGGAATTCCCAGTGTGTGTTTGGACTTTATTACAAGTGTGCCCCGTGCCTGCACTGCCATCTGCCACGGACCATGCCTGTTCCCTGCTTTGGACTGTGTTTTAAAGTGTTGTTCCCGCTGCCCCCATGGAAGCCTGCCTCATATGGGCCCAAGCCGCTGCTAGCAGCCGGGCGCCTGCCGGGGAAACCTCCAGCGAGCCTGGCTAGGCGCTCCCTGGTCAGTTCCCGCCTGGAGCCTCCCGCGAGCCGGCCGCCGAGCTTGCCCTCGCTACCGGGCAGCCTGCAAACCAGCCCCAGCTATGCCCAGCCGGCATCCATGTTCTCAGGCAGCCAGAAGACCCTGAGAGGAAGACTGCTTTGGGAAGCCATTTCAGCGAAGCGGGCACACCACATCCGCAGCGAGAGCCCCTCGCCCCGCTCTGCATATCTTAGGAGCCGCCCCGGAGAAGAACTAAGTGCCGACCATCCCAAGCACTTAGAGAATGCATCTCAAAGAAACCTCCGCATTCCAGACTGCTTTGGGCATCCATGTTCTCAGGCAGCCAGAAGACCCTGAGAGGAAGACTGCTTTGGGAAGCCATTTCGGCGAAGCGGGCACACCACGTCCGCAGCGAGAGCCCCTCGCCCCGCTCTGCATATCTTAGGAGCCGCCCCGGAGAAGAACTAAGTGCCGACCATCCCAAGCACTTAGAGAATGCATCTCAAAGAAACCTCCGCATTCCAGAGCTGATGACATCAAGACAAGCCCTGTCCGCTGGAACATCCTTTCAGCCCACTTGGATTTCCCCCTCCCTCTTTTGTCCTCTCTTCCTGAGGTGTCACTTATCACAATCTGATTACCAAAGTGGCCCATCCAAGCCATTCAGTAGCCCATTAGACCCTTTGTTTTAATCTGTGAGAACCACCAAGTACAGCACCAGCCCCAGGGTACGTTGTGGGGTATTTAAGCCGGCCTCTCAGACCGCATGGGGCGCGTGCCATCCTATCCAGACTTCCTTGCTGTCCATCTGTGGTTCCAGTGCTGGCATTGGACCACCCCCCTCGCTGCTGTGTCTCTGCTTCGCTTCAGGATAAGTGAGTATTCCCCCTATCATCGTTGGGAACCAGCTAATGCAAACGTCTCTGTATTTCCTACTCTGTATTTCTTAGATCTTGTATGTTCTCTTGTGTGCTTGTGCAAGTTTAGGCTTACGCCACACTGAATACACGTGTTTGGAACCTATTTGTTGTCTGCCTCTTTTTCACTAGAGTGTCTGGGATCGGGACCTCCGTATACATAGGTTATGATCCGCGCTTAATTTTAAGTTACAGACTGCTACAGCTAATTCCCCATTATAATAAAGAGCAGTTCTGGTAACAGCTTACTACCCAGATTCCCAAGCTCTCTATATTCTGAATTTACCAAGTAATCCATAATACTCTTTGTTTTAGTAAAACCAATAATAGGAGGAACCTCACTGCCTGGGATTTCTGTCAGCAAGTGCCAGTGTTTTCTAACAATCCTTTGAATGATGAGACAATGAAGAAAACTCCAGTGCCCATCTTAATCTTTTGTCAGGATCCTTATTTTGTGGAATAAATAATTATTCATGTTCCACTCCAGATGCCCGTTCTCTGGCTCTGGTAACTACTGTATTAGGATATCCTCTTTTGAGGAAATCTGAACTTAAAGCATGGCTATGGATGATGTAATCTGTCCTGGTGCTAGCATTCCTCTTAATGTGGAGAAATTGCCCAAATGGTATATTTTTGCTAAGGCAGGCAGGATGGAACAAGGAATAATGTAAGAACGAATTTTTATCTGTACTATTTCTATATGTTTTATTCCTGTTGTGTTCCCTGTTGTTCCGAAACAGCTTGCTGCCCCGGAAGGGGAAGAAGGCAGGGAGTCTCTTCCTGGACATCCAGGTACAGGCTGGGGTGGGCAGAGCCATGGTATTTATAAGCCAGCTCAGCCTCTGTAGCCAGCAGTCAACTCCTCATGCTTGGTCCACCCACCCTCCCTATAGCAGTGCAGGATTAGCCGGACACTGTTTACTAGGGCCAGGTAGGAATTTTTTCTCCCTTCCTAATTGGCATATGTGGAGAGGAGTTTTTCACCTAACTTGCACTGCATGAAGGGATTTTGGAAAGTAGTATGGTGGAGCTGTAAATAGTTTGGCCACTGGCAGGACAGGATGGGAAAATAAGTGGGCCAGTGACCCCCCTTGGCACATCCCCATTGGTGGGGAATTGGGGTCTATCAGTAGTGGCTGGGAGACTTTATAGTTACCAGTTGCAAGGGGAAGACCATCTGGTGGGACCCCTAGACAAGTCCTCCCCCAGGCTCCATGGCTGTGGGAGGCTGGAACTTTAAAGGGGAACCATTTGCCTAGCTGCCAGGTCCCAGCCATTTTTTGAATGGAACACCCCTGGGGTAGTGAGGAGTCGGACTCACCCAGACAGGTCAAGGTGGAGGTCCAGGGTGACCCCAGGGCTTGACCTGTATTGCTAGTTAGATCCCTTGCCATATTGACAGTTTATGTTGTAAATAGAGATGGGCATGAACTGCATTACAAACCTCAACCCCCCCCCAAAAAATGACAATTGCGTGATCATGACCCGGCGGATTGTGATCGTCCACGGCCAACGATCCAGCAGTCGGGAGAGGCCTGGATCATGGCATTCAGGCTCGGTTCGGGAAACCAGACACTCAGGCGCCAGCAATCTATTCCCCAGGCAATGGAGCCAGGGGAATGCCTGAGCTCTGTCTGCCCTCCTTCTGTCGCCCTGGAAACCAGAATGGAAGCCCAGCTTTCCTTGATCAGCAGGGCTTCCTTCCAACCATGGAGCTGCAAAGCAGTTACAAGTTGGGAAAAGACACCCAGGGGAGGGAGGGGGAAGGGGATGTTCTGTAGCCATGGGCACTCCAATCTCATCCCTGCAAACCCTGATAGGCAGCTCTGATGGCCAAACACAGACCACCAGCGAGTGCCGCCAGTGAGCGGGCAGACCCCCCCCACTTGCTCCCCGTGCCTGCCAGGCCTGGCGGCCGCCAGCATCAACCACCATTCCTGTATCGCTGGGAACAGCGGTGTGCCCCGCTGCATTTTCCACAATCCATGATCCAGGTTCGGGGATGGGAGATGGTCTTTGCTGTTCGGGCATTCGGGATTGTGGTCCTCACCGATCCACGATCCGCTGGTTCGATATTTTGGGGGGGTTCGTGCCCATGTCTAGTTGTAATTAATAAAGTAGCCCCAATTTTATACCCAAGCCTTGTGTCTGCCTCTTATTCTGGATTGGGGGGGGCGGCAAATTATGGCTGCTTATTTTCATACTTGTGAAAAATAACAGAATTATGATCTGTGAACCTATTGCAACATTCATGGATCCCACAGAAGTATATGATCAGCTAGGATTCAAAGAGTAACATACTGGCTATTAAGTGTGATCTTATTAGTCAGGTAAAACTCTCTCTCACTCAGACAAAAAAGAGTGAGAATCTCATGAAAAATAGTAAGTTGCACCTAAACTTTTATATTCCATGTAAGATGGGTGTGTGTATTGGTAAATAGTTGGAAAGGTTTTCTCTTAACTTGCAATTTGCTGCTAATGTTAACTTCTCGGATTCCTTGGAAGCTAATTAAAAGTCAGGGCTTTTATAGCACTGGGGTTATATAAGACCTGACCTGTGAACTTTCAGTTTGCTTTAATTCCCCGGTGGATGATAAGGGTTTTACCCATACATTTTCAACAACAAAATGCATCTGAGCAATATTGACTTTTCTTGCTTCTGTTTTGATACCATACATTTATATTTATTTTCAAGCAAATTTTTTGGCATCAGAAGCAGAAACCTTAGCTCAACAATTACATTTAACTAGTGGTGTCTTGGCATCTGCTCTACAGCCTCATATACAGAAAATTACATGATCAGCCTTTGCAGAATAAAAGAAATTTAAAGATATAAACTAAGCAGTTAACCAAATAGTACAAATTGTTCCATTGAATGTTACTGCTGCTTCCAAATGAGAGCTTTTTCTTACGTTTCCTCTGCAGCATAGGATCCACTGTAATAACCATTTTAATAGAAAAAACCTTCATTCATTTCTGAAGTAATGAAACTCTGAAGTTCAGCTATACTTAATTATATCGAGGTCTCATGTAAGACCAGAAGCTTTGTTTATAAAATCAAGCCTCACAACATAAAAGACAGAAAGGGTTTTTTAAAGGATGCATATGATTATATTTAATGTTCTGATAACTTTTGCTTTTTATTATTTTCCACTTTTTATATCAATGCTGCCCTCCAAAATGCCAGGTTAAAGAGTCACATTAAAACTGCAAATGTAAATCTGTTCAATAATTAGTACCAATGGCAATGAAAGCTGAGAATTATAGGCAATGCAAATGGCTTTTTAATGCAAATGTCCCCTGCTTTTCCCATGCTTGCATCAAAATGGAAGTTTTTCATTACAAACTAAATGAGTTCTAATACACTATATTGAATTATAATTAATATAATTAGAAATAATAAAATATTCTCCCCAAATTGTTTATTAAATACAAACTGTTCCCATAGAAACTGGGAGGCAAAAGGCTCAATTTCTTCAAGCTTTTATGCTGTAAAAAAAAATCAGCTCACAGTCCAATTTAATATTCTTATGTCTCCCTTTCTCAAGCAAGTTAGGGGAAGAAAAAAATCAATAGGCAAGTAAATATGGGATATTTCCTTTATTTTTTAAGGCACATTTGTTGTCAAGAAGAATAAATGTGTTTGCACACCAGCAAAAGTCACAGATGTTTTCTGGTATTGATCTTCAGCGATAATGATTTTTAAACACAAAAAGGGTGCTTATGTGGCAGGAAGGCCAGAAACAAATGGAGGAAACAGGAGGCTAAAGACTTCTATCAAGACTGCCAGCAGTCAGAATCTCTCTTTCATCTTCCGCAAGGACTGGAGGCTTGTGTTTGCAAAGCCTCATGATTTATTTAGCATTTTAATTAAAGAAAAGAAGTTGTTGGAACTGCATCCCAACAGCACCTTGCATCTGCCGACCACAGCTAACGATTTTTACAACTGCATCTGTGTGAGAAATCCGTTAAAGGAGTCAACCACAAGAGGAGAGTGAATGTGCACCAGTGAGAAAAAACAAACTATGCCTGAAGCCCTCCTTAAAATAAGAGCCATGACGGTTGTGTGGCCATTAGGCATTCTCTCTGCATGTTGAAGGAGATTCTGGCCATTGAGAAAGAGCTCTGAGAGGCTTTTTAGACATGCACTTTGTTGTGCTGCTAATTCCAAGCTTGCTCCCATGCTGGTAAAAAAAGAATTGTCACTCTACTACAAGTGCTCTTACACCATGCTTAGGTAACACATCTGCCTGAGCACGGCTTATGTGGTCACTAAATGTTAGTGGAGGGTGATGTGGGGAGGATCTTGCTATTTTATTTATTTCATTTATATGCTGCCTTTCCCCCCACTGGGGACTCCAAGCGGCTTACATCATTTTCCTCTCCTCCATTTTTTCCTTGCAACAACTCTGTGCCAAAATTCCATGGCACAGTGGGGATTCTAACTTTGGTCTATCAGGTCCTAATGTGATGCACTAACCACTATACCCTTCTTGCTGGCAGCCATCTAGCAAGTGCTATAAATAGTGAAAATTCATACACATTGTGAATTCATACCCATACATTCATTCCATAGTCATCACAGATTTGTAAGGGAAGATACATCCAAACCACCACCAGGGCGTGGTTTGGAACTTTGCTTTTCATTTCCAACAGTGTCGCTCCTCATTGATCTGGAAGGACTCAGGACTGTTAGTCTTTGCACAATACCTTGTATAAGAATTCATGAAAAGACCTATGGAGTTATAGCCCTACTGTTCAATGTATATGGATGTATCTTCCCTTACAAATCTGTGATGACTATGGAATGAATGTATGGGTATGAATTCACAATGTGTATGAATTTTCACTATTTATAGCACTTGCACTTTGAATATACCTTATGTAAATTTACTGTTGAGTATTGCATTTTACTTCCCGTGGACTTGGTCCTTTGTTGTACCTGTGACTGGAGGGGAGTAGCCATCTGTTTTTCCTTGGCAGCCATCTAGCAGCAGCTGAATTCTATCTTGGTTAAGTCAGTCTTCCTCTCCTTGCAGGCACTATAAAGCTTGGGCTTGGAGAGAGGCATCCCAGGAAGCAAGGTGAGGGTGAGGAAGGTCTTGTGGCAGCTGGGCCACATCTGGGTTGAGCTTGGCTTCCTCTGCCTGCAGGTGTTCTGAGACTTGATGTGGCTAGAGGGCAAGAGCTAAAGGGTCGCTGGCCCTTTGCTTTCCAGTTTGTGGCTCACAGATGGTGCCCACAGAACCAGGAACTGAATTCTGCCCCCCCCAAGACATATTGTTGTTTTGTTTCTTGGTTTTGGCTTATTTTGTAATTTTGTTGTGTGGGCCCATTTTGGGTCCCTTAGGGGAGAAAAGAGGGCTAGAAATACATATTTTTTAAAAAATAACAATGTTTCAACAAACCAAACAGATTTGCTGACATACACAAGGCAAAGGTTTTTCACTTAGTGTTCACTGTTGGGAACTGCTCTCTGTGTGCCTCACCCACCATGAATGGGGATATGCCCCCTAATGGAATTCTGCAAGTATGTTGGCGAACCCATCTGGACATACAGAATCACTGGAGTGGATCATATGAGTGGATCACAAGGGAAGAGTTCTTTCATTATAATTTTTTAAAATATGCCTGAAGCAGTTAATAAGAAAACCAGTCAATGAAATTAATTAAAGCAATTCACAACAATATTAATAAACCAGTGGGATAAAATACCAGCAGGGTATACATAAAAAAACCTCAGCAATAAAACCATCTCAGCAAGAGCCAACTTGTTAACACACTGCTTGGGTAAAGGAAAATGTTTTCACCTCAGACCTAACAAGATTAGTTGCCAGAGGAATCTTTGTGGGGAGAATGTTCTAGCTCTGCCTCCAATTGCCATCTACTTTACTTCAGAAAGTGGGGCACATAGAGTAGGAAGTTAGATAATTAAGATTCAAAGGCTTAACTAACATATAAAGGTTATGTGGTTAGTTTTCATGAAACTGAACAGTCTTATTGGAAACTGTGCCCCCATGTCCAGACCTTCTTGCATACATCAAGCTGGCCATTCAGCAACAGTGCTTCAGT
The DNA here is from genome assembly GCF_028583425.1 of Eublepharis macularius. Lineage (NCBI taxonomy): Eukaryota > Metazoa > Chordata > Lepidosauria > Squamata > Eublepharidae > Eublepharis > Eublepharis macularius. Next base: position 106,411,010 of record NC_072790.1, read on the forward strand.
CCTAGTGTTCTGCCTGATGTGTTCATGTTAAGATAAAATGTGGCACGTTTCATCCAGACAGTTAATCCTTCTTGTGCTTATTGAGGGAGTATAATGAACTCCCTGGTCAGTTTATGGCTCTCAGAAAGAAAGGCTATTATCTATTGAAATAAAAAGTTTTTAAAAACTTTTAAAAATCTACCTTTTGCCTTTTCCTTTAGGCGGAAAAAAGTAATACTATTATGGATCATGTCACCATGTTATAATGCCGCCTTGGCATAGCTTGGCTATTGACAATGGATGCTAACTCATATTAAATAACTACAAGGCAAGAGAGAGCTATGAAGCTAAAACAGGATAGTGGCCCCAGTGAAGTGCTCCTTCCTTTAAGTGCTCCATTTGTGTCTCATCATACACTTATCCACATATGCTTGCTCATTAGCATTATCACACTAGCAATTGGTGCGCCACTGACATGCAAGTGGGTGGAAGGATCACTGGGACAAATATATGAATAATGAGATGTATGTAGAAAGTGCAGGGTATGGTTACAACAAATGAGCTGAAAAAAATAGTTGGATTTGTGCACCTGGCTAGAAGGTTGGTAAAAGGTTTATTACTAGTCTTTGGGAGAGCTCATGTACCATCTGATGTGCTCGTATTCCTGTATCTCCATATAACACAATTTATTTCCTTTTGTTGTATGCCTCATTCGTTTTCCCTACTGAAATATTTTCAATGAAAACATGCTGTTGAATGCATGCTTGATGTCTCTGGCTGACTTGATGAATCTTTATGTACGTTGCAAAACCATACAACAGATATCAGATATCACCATAAAGCTTAATACACCAAATGGTCTTGTTTCTTTTCTGTGAACTACCATGCATATCTTAACTGTTATGGGTTCCAGTGAGTTTCAAAATTACCGTGTAAGAAAAACATTATCAACAAGTACAGCTCATATCAAGCTATGTAATAACCTCCTGATCACCTCCCATGAGTCAACAGTTCTGCAAATGTTAAGGTGTTTTGTAAAACAGAGAAAGCCAAGTAATTCCTACAGTGCTGGCTGAAAACACATGATAATACGTTATTATACAACAGGAATTTGGTAAAGAATAGAAATCAGAGATGAAAGACAAATATTGAAACCCCAGCCGGAAGGAAGAGACAGACACAGGCTTGGAATAAAGAGCCGTTTATTAAAATGACCATAAATGTAATGCACGGCAAGAGCTAACTAAGCGGTACAGGTCAAGCCCTGGGGTCATACCACTGACCACCGCCTTGCCTGTCTGGGCGAGCCCCACTGCCCCGGGTATAGGCCATCTCCTGAATGGCTGGAACCCGGCAGCCAGGCCTTGGATCCCCCCTCAAGCACCCTTTACGCCCCAGCCGACTAGCATGAGGTTAGGCCTTGCTCCTGGGGATCCCCTCAGGCGCCTGCCCTCTTAGCAAGGAGCCGTCAAAAGCATCCCGCCGTCCTGGCAGCCCTGCACCCCACGCATGGGGAAATGCCAGAGGGGCTCACCGGCCCGCACCCTATTCCCAAAATCTCCTGCCAACTATTAACTAAACAGCACAACCCAACAATAACTCAACCACTGCCATTAGTGCAAGGTAGGCGAAAAAAACCCCTTCCCAACAGCCAATCAGGGAAAAGAGGGAAAAATTCCTACCTGGCTCTGAGCCCAGCAGCCAGCTAGTCCTGCACTAAAAACAGGGTGAGGTGGGTGGGCCGAGCGATCGAAGAGACTGGAGCTGGGGAAGGGCGGAGCAGCCAGCAAATGGCTCCTGGCTCCGCCCCCCCCCAGCAAAGCCCCGGATGCCCAGGAAGGGAGACTGTCTCTGTTCCACCGGGCGGGGCTTCAAAGGACGGCTCCCAGCTCCAGCGGCATTCTGCCGCGCTGGGAGAGCCTCATTCCACCAGTAATGTAATCCTTGCTTAGCTCAAGTCTATTTCTCACAGTAGAGGAATGCTCCTGGCATGTTACATGGGGATATTATTGGTCCTTCTGCAACAATATGCTGCATAAGATCTAAATCTCTGCATTTAGGTCCTTCCCCTGTCAGTTAAAAGCAGACTGAAAGGCAGGAAACTTTTGTGATTGCATGATTATGGGATGTTATTTCGGGGTAGAGGGAAAGGAGTACCACTGTTAACAGTACATAGGCAAAATAGTTGGCAGAATCTTGAAAACCCCTTAGTGCTGCTGAGTTTTCAATTGGCTTTGGAAATTCTCAAGATCTTAACTTTGAGTCTTTGCTGAACTATGATTTAGCTTTGTGAAACCTCTATAGCTTATTTATTTCAATATTTATATCCCACTTTTCTAGCTCATGGGAACCCAAAGCAGCTTACAATATTGTTCTCTCCTCCATTTTAACTTCACAACAATAACCCTCCATTTTAACTTCACAACAATAACCCTGTGACATAGGTTAAGGTGAGAGAGAGAGAAAGAGAGAATGACAAGCACAAGGTCATAAGAACATAAAAACATATGAAAAAGCCATGTTGGACCAGGCAAATAGCCCATCCAGTCCAACACTCTGTGTCACACAGTGGCCAAAAAACCAGGCGTCCTCAGGAGGTCTGCCAGCGGGAAAGGGACACTAGAAGCCCTCCCACTGATTCCCCCCCCCCCCAAATTCCATGTGTTAATCACTCTTTGGGTGAAGAAGTACTTCCTTTTATCCATTCTAACCTGACTGCTCAGCAATTTCATTGAGTGCCCATGAGTTCTTGTATTGTGAGAAAGGGAGAAAAATTCTTCTTTCTCTATCTTCTCTGTCCCATGCATAATCTTGTAAACCTCTGTCATGTCGTTTCTCCAAGCTAAAGAGCCCCAAGCGCTTTAACCTTCCTTCGTAGGGGAAGTGTTCCATCCCTTTAATCATTCTAGTCGCTCTTTGCTGCACTTTTTCCAGTGTGATAATATCTTTTTTGAGGTGTGGTGACCAGAATTGTACACAGTATTCCAAATGAGGCCGTACCATTGATTTATACAGGGGCATTATGATACTAGCTGATTTTTTTTCAATTCCGCTCCTAATAATCCCCGTAATAGTGCTGGCCTTTTTTATTGCCATCGCACACTGTATCAACGTATCGAAGTCACTATGGCAGAAGAAGGATTTAAATCAGAGTGTCCTAGATCCTGTCCCAACACTCTAATCACTGCACCATGCTGTCTATCTGGCTGGCTATAGCTGGGCCCATAGTGGCAGGAAGTCTGATCTTCTCATACAATAGGCCCAGATAACACTTCTGCTTTCTCCCCATTTTTGAAGGAATCAGGACATACCGGGGAATAAGGGCTGGGCTGGATTATTTATATAATCTGACTGTAAAGGGAGGCAAGAAGCAGTTATTTATACTGGCTACTTACCCTCCTGCCCTGACAAAGGTTTGGAAAAGCTAGTAAGAAGCAAGATTTTTGGGAGCTTCCTCAGATTGGCTTAGAAAGAGACCTTTCCTCCCCTCTGCTCCACAATACTGGACAGGGCACAGAGTTCTGATCATTAGATGGGGTAGCTGTGAGTAGAGATGGGCACAAACCACAATACAAACCAAAATTAAGCACAAACCAGGCCGGTTCATGGTTCATGAACTGCGGTTTGTCTGATCCCATTTCTGATGAACTGCCACGAACTTTAGGCTCGTTCATTTGATCGTTTTTTTGGTTCATGACTGCCTGGTGCCAATCAATCAGTTTCCTAGGCAACAGGGGATGGACTTCCTGCAGACCTTCTGCTGACCTGGAAGTGACCTTCTGCTGGCCTAGAAGTGAAAGTTCGTGCTTCGTGAAATTTGACAAACCACGAACCGCATGGTTTGGTTTTTCCCCGGTTCGTGCCCATCTCTAGTTGTGAGTGGTGGCAACAACAAAAACAACATCTTCTTCTTGGAAATAGTTATATTTTGTTTGCTAGCAGAATCACCCAGCCAGAAGCATTTTCTCAACATGCCATAATCAGGTTCTAAGGCAAATATGGTAGAAAAGCTAGAACTTATTTCTTATTAGAGTAGATTCCACTCACAGCATTTGCTTTTAGAATCAAAGCTTAAAGTGAACTTTCTCAGTTGGGCATGGGCAGTTGGGCAAGTATTCCAGCATCACGCTTGCAGGCGGGTATGTGTATGAGGCCTCCATAGCAGGAGCTCTGGAAAGATGTGTCCTCATCCTTGGAAGACCATGAGGCAAGGTAAGAGAAACAAACTCTCACAATGGACACAGGAAGAGGAGGAGTCATCAGGGAGGTATTCCTGCCTTGGACAAAGAGGCGTCTTGTGAACCAGAAAAATAACACATAAACAGACGTTCAGTGGCTCTCAATGTTCAGGCACACTGAGTTGCCTAATATAACATTATCCCCCTCTCATTCAGGAGGACAAGGCCATGGGCAGTCAGGACTTCAGTGCAGGGTCTGGGGCAACTTCCCCTGTTGCGTATTGGCTAAGCTATCCCCTGGTTTGGATTCATGGTGGCTTTACTCAAATGCTGGCAGCCATAAGAGGCAAGCCAGAGCAAAAGGAAATGAAATGTCTGATAACTGGAAATCAGCTATTCATAAAACACATATGCTGAGTGTCTTCTTCATTCTTGGGTACATGGAAACGCAATGATGCTATTGTGGTAATTAAGGCTGCCATCCTAAATACACTTGAGAATAAGCCCTCCATTAAGTTTAGAAGTACTTATTTCTGAGACACTATGCACATGATTGGCCTGTAAAGGACACTGAAGAGTCAATAGAAGAAGCTGTTTGCATTTGCCTCTGAATAGCATCTCTCATGTCCACTTTCTTGTCCCTTCCCCCAATCCAGCTTCAAGCTAAAACTGAAAGCAGTGGTCTGGGAATATGCTGGTCAAATCTCAACTCAGCCATAAACTCAGTAGAAGGCTTTTAGGCATGCTTCTATTGCCTAACTCCTGAATCTACAATATGAAAGTAACACTATACTACATTATGTTGCAGGGATTTGGTAAGTCTTGTTACGATTAAGCAAAATGCTTTAAGCATTAAGCTATACAGATTAAAAGTGTGCAGATTAAGGGTGAGCCCGCCTGAGGGGAGGGTGGGATATAAATATAATAAACAATAATAATAATAATTGGAAAAACAAGCTGAAATTACACACAGAACTTGCTAGTTCGGCTTGTTAAAACTGCTTCCAGAACACTGAACCAAATCCGGGAAATGAGGCTGTAATGACAAATCCCTGCCAAAAGTTTGTGCGTTTTGTTTCAGTTCTTATGGCACAGAGGTTGTGCAGGCAAGCCAGTCAGTTGAGGGCTGTCCGGCAGCATCTTGTTTTCCTTAATGGTAAGTCTGTCTGCACTCATCATACAACCAATTGGCTGCAAATGGGAGAGACTGAGCCCTTAGCGTTAACTCCATTGGTGGGAAGGGGGTGTGCATGGCACACCTGAGTGCATTTTTTCTTCAGTGCTTCCTGGGAAATGGCTTTGGTATTGAGTAGCTTGTAGGGATCAAAAGTTTGCATTGCACCAGGGAGGGTGGCAGCAGACAGCATGGTGCCATCAGTGCCAGTATCACCCTTATCCTCACCATCCCTTTCTGTGCACTTTTACACACAAGGAAAGGTCAGCCTGGCAACATCCACTCGGGTGTACATACCTGAGGTTGAGAAGGGAGGGGTCTAGCTGCTGCAAAGTTTCATGTTACGCAGATCAGGGTAAAAATTGGAAAGAAAAAGCAATTATTAAAGGAAAGCCAAGAGGTCCCAGACATGTAGAGCTGGTTGATGCCCATTCAGTGGCCTTCTGCTGCTGCTGTCCTTAGCTTAGGTGCCATGGTGCCCTAGGGCCACTCACTGTGACTAAAGAACTCCTCCAAAGACACTGGGTCAAAGCCTTCTGGATTTTTGCTCTTTTCTGATTAAATCTGTTAAAACAGCATTAAATGATGGGGAGGTAGTTGGCATGTGCATTGCACATTGGTACATGTGCACACACCCAAGTCTTTCCTGATCAGTATTCCACATAGAAGGACCAATCTGATTAGATTTTTTAGTTTTTGGCTTAGTAAAGAGACTCATTGAGTTCTTTTTGCCATTTTGTTGTCTTCTTCAATTAACTCTGAGTTAACAGTTTTAGTTGGAAAGGGAGACTGGAAGCAACCTATCCAGTCACTAGTAAAAAATAGTGAGAAAAGAGGCTATCTTCCCTCTACTCCCCTTCCTATGAAGCAAAAAACAATATCTAGCCCTCCTTTTCTGTGTGCTTTTATGTACTGTGCAGGACAGGCCGGCAGCTGGCAAGCTTAAACAGGGAGTCCCGGGCTGCTGCAAAGCAGAGTAGCATGAAGACCATTTGCCCTTCATCATGGAAATAAAACTACAAGGCAAAGGGAAACATGGCGTACCAGAAGGACTCAAAGGTAATAATTTATCAGCTTTGCATCATAAAGAAGCATTTTTTTAAAAAAAAAAAATTGCTGCTCTGTTCTGGTTAGCAATGGAGCACTTTCCTGTTTGTTTTCCATGCTGGCATTAGAGATGGGCACGAACCGAAATATGAACCAAAATTAAGCACGAATCAGGCCGGTTCCTGGTTCGCGAACCACAGTTCGTCAGACCCCATTTCTGATGAATCACCATGAACGTTTAGGCTGGTTCGTTTGGTTTGTTTTTTGGTTCATTACTGCAGACAGCCTGGTGCCAATCAATCAGTTTCCTAGGCAACAGGGGATGGACTTCCTGTGGACCTTCTGCTGACCCAGAAGTGACCTTCTGCTGACCTGGAAGTGATGATTTTCTGACCTGGATGTGATGTTTTCATGAACCAAACAAACCGGTTCATGAACCAGAGGCAGGATCGTGAAAGTTTGTGGTTCATGAAATTTGATGAACCCCAAACCACATGGTTCGGTTTTTTTCCGGTTCATGCTCATCTCTAGTTGCCATGCCATGCCATGCCTGTGCCACTTTGCCAGTAAGCTTCCTGCTACTGTGTGCACCCACCAACATTTGCCGTCTTTGGGATCCATTGTTGTGTGAGCTTTCATGTGGTTGAGGAGAAACTCATTGGATTGAAGGGTTTTGGACAATGCATTTTTGGTTAAGCATGAATAAAGCCTTATCTCCCCCTCCCCCCCGCAGGGGGGGCATCGTGTGCTTGTGTGTGCAGCTCAGCACTCGCCTTGATATGTGCCTTCCCAAGCAATCCTCGGGGCCCATAAACGCTCTGGAACCAAAACTGAAATGAGAACTTTTTTAAAATTTTAAAGCTTTTATTAAAATAGATTTTAACTTCTTATAAACAATAACATCAAAGATAACAATAAAACAAGCTGCTGCAAGGCACAATATTAACATTCCTGTGTTATATGTCTATCAAGTCAATAACAGGTTATCTGCATGGATTCTTTCGATGTTACACAAGATTGAAAGCTTTATTTTGTTGTCAATTGTTCTGGAGGATAAGATGTATCATGATGAACCAAACACTTGAATAAGTTGTTTGTACATATCATTTGTTGTTGTGCGAGGTCCAGCTAAGGATGTATAGTCATGAGTGTTCATAGATTTGAAATTCTTTTTAACATCATGGTTAAGTACGCTAGATTTTTGGGTTGTTATGTCATTCCTAGCTATATGTTCAATGAAAGGAAGCCATTTTTCTGCAAAATTTGTTGTTCTGGGATGTATTTCAGCTTGACGGAAAATCTGTGATTTTCTCTATAATGTATTGGTCCCATAATTTAGAGTATCAATTTGCTAGTGTAGGAAGTATGGGAACTTTCTTGACGCACACCCCTAATACAGATACTATTGCTACTAATAATTTATATTTGAAGAAAATTATAAAAACATTATATGGAAGCTATCATCTCTAGAGAGAGAAGTTAATAGAACTTGTATCTCAAGGAAGACAAAAATGCACTTCAGGGAGAGATTCTGTCCTTGATTATATGGCCAAAAGAGTGGTGGCTTGGGAACCAAAGAGACCGGGGTGCAAGCAGAATAAGTTTTCAGAAGGGAAGCCGTTCATGAGCCACAAAAGGTAAAACTGGGATGGTTCTAGAAAGGGAGAGAGAGTACAGGACTTGAAGGCTGGTGAGTAAAGTTGGTTAACAGAACAGAGACAGATTGCCAAAATTTAGGCCTAGAACCTGGGACAGGTATTAGAATACTGTAATCCTGATGAAGTTTGTGGTGGCAAAGAGAGGCACTTTATTAATGATCTGAATGTTAGCTCTGGATGATGTAGGGCTTTTTGAAGCAATACCATGGGAATGCCTATTCAGCAATGCCAGGGAAATAACAACAACAACCACCTTGTGCATATATACCACTCTTCAGGACAACTTAATACCACACTCAGAGCAGTTTACAAAGTGTGTTATTATTATCCCCACAAACAGATACTCTGTGAGGTGTGTGGGGCTGACAGAGCTATGAAAGAGCTGTGACTGACCCAAGGTCACCCAGCTGGCTTCAAGCAGAGGAGCTGGCTAAGAACTGATCCTCCCCCCCCCATTTCCAAGAGTTTCATCCCATTGCACTGGCATTGGCTGGATATGTATAAATACACTATGTTCTTTTTCAAGGAGGAAAACAAGGCTCTAGATCAGCTGTTTTTGTGCTTACCCCCCCCAACCCACTTCAACTATTACCCCCTCCCCCTTTAGGCTAAATCATTGATCCACTGAGTTTTTCCTCAAGCACAATATACACACAACAACAAACCCATAGAAGTCAAATGTTGTTCGGGTGGGGTAGCAGGACACTCCCAAGTAGGAGAGTGCTCCAACCAGTTCAATGCAGCAGCATTCAAAACAATCCTGCTTCATGTTCACTTTTTTCTTTTTCCATAGTGCCAATAGCTTCTTACCTTTGCATTCTGCTGCATTCTTACCTATTGCTTCTGTTTCCTTGTGCTTTGTAATTTTGTTCCCACAAGGACGGGTGAACCAAATCCTTCCTTTTGATGCTCAATGTTCTGCTGAAATATGGGCCATTCTCACTGCCAATCTTCTCCATCACACAAGTGCAGGCAGGCAGAATGATTGGCTGAATCCCCCCCCCTCCTGGCCGCCCAAACAGACCTATGTTTCCCCCATAAGTTTTCCTTTTGCTGTGGGGGCAGGCAGGATAGTTTCTGAAAGGGTGGAATAGGTACATTTGCCATTTGACTCAGAAAAAGAGTCCTGAAAGACTATGGAAGCAATCCTAAACAGACCTACTCAGATGTAAGCCCCCCTGTTATTCCCAGGGAAGTGTCTTGAATTGCAGCCTATGATTTAAGTCTTCACATTCCCCCTGCCAAATGTTTCCAAAGCTGATAGGAGGGGAGGGGGTTCTCCCCTTGCAAGGACCTGATTGGCAGGGAGGGAGACAATGCCATTTCCCGAGTAGTGACGGAGTGATGTGGGGCATATGCACTGATGTGCATTGGTCTCACTTCCCCTTCTTGCCAACAGATCCTTGGGATCCGATTGGTGAATACTGATCAGGAAAACAAGCTACTACCTTGTGAGGCAAGCCCAGTACCTGACTGCTGCTGGAAGGTCTGAAACAAAATGAAACAAACAAACTTTTTGGTGGGAGGGACTGCTTACAATTTAGTCTCCTGAGTTTGGTTCAGTGTTCTGGAAGCTGCTTTAATGAGCAAAACCAACTATTTATGTGTGTAATTTCATCTTGCTTTTTCCATTATGCACACCCCTAACAGTGGGAGAACTCCTGGTGATGCCCCTTCTTTTCCATTAGTGCTTCAAAAGGGATTTTTTTTAGGAGAATTCTGGAATTATGCCAGCATATGATGTCACCTCTGATAAAAACCAAATGTCATGATGTCAGGAGCGACACTGTAGGATTTAACCATAGAATCATGGATTAATCTTAAATCATTACAACCAGTGCTAGCATGTTTGTTCTGCCCCCTCCAGGTGCAACTGGCAAACCTATCCTCTGTCCTTGCTCCTTTGATGCTGCCTGACACTGTGAATATCCCAAATGGTGCTTGAGCAAGACCAGTGTTCTTCTCACTTGAAATGGGGAGGCCAAAATCAGGAAAAGCAATGCCTGCCTGCCTGCCTGTCTACAGAATTTATATGCTACCTTTCTATCAATCACAACAAGCCAGTGTAGTTGTGTTCAAGTCAATTGGCAATCCTGGATGCTGTTACAAAACAGAGCAAAAACTCTTGCTTTTCCAGGCACTAAATCTCTTGAATGAAATAATGGCCAAAGGTGCTACAGATTACAGAATGGTCACATGTGCCATCTGAGTTAAAGTAACCCTCCCCCATTCCAGGTAAAATGTGATAATAATTCTTCAGGTACACTTTAATCTCTATTTCTTTATTTTGTTTTCTTCTTTTATAGCCCTCCTTTCTCACAGAGACTCAAGGTGGATTGCAGAATAAAAGCAATGTAATCATACAGCATCAGACATCCAATGAACAATGATATAGTACAGAACTAAAAGACAACAACAAACTGCCTAACAAACTGCCTATAACTACAAACACCAATGGTCTTGTTTTGTGCTGGGTTTGGGGGATGGGGGAACTTTGCAACCAATAGCAGTCCTCGAACCTTGTAAATGCTGCCCTCAGAAATGGCTTTGCTGGGTTGTGGCCTAACTAGTTTATTCTAGTCTTAAGCTTCCAGAGGTACCAGCCCCATCTTATGCATGAAGAAAAAGCAATTGGATTTGCATGTGCATGGTTTCAGATACTCTAGAGAATAAACCATGTTAACAAGGTGGGAACTAAAGATCATTGGAATACAAAGCAAACCCTGATTGCAAGATGCATCAGGAATATAATCCCAATGAAACTGGAAGCAATTTATTAACTTTTTTTTTTTTTGAAAATTTTTTTATTGGGTTAGAATTCATTATTTTTACATTTACATTCAATTTTCCCCGATTTTTTCATCTCTAACCCCCTCCCTTTCCCCCCCTTTTTGTTGACTTCCAACAGCTTTCCAACCCTTTGTCCCCTTTCCCTTACTTTTATTAGCTTCCTCTATCTAAAACAAATATATATTCTCCGTTATTCTAAGCAGTACATCCTTAACTATTTTTAACATTGTATGCCCAAACTGTAAGTCTTTGTTTCCATCTTAAATAAACAATTTATCCCATTTTTCAATTTCAAATATTTCTATATATCATAAACCATATAGATCATACATTCATTTATATCAAACAATTTGACTTATTCTCTATATATTACTCATTCTATCTTTTTGTAATAATTCTATATATCTCTCCTCACGTAGTCAATCAATTTGACTCATCTATATCTTCAGACATTCAGTTTGGTACAAAACTTACCAAAAAGAAAGAAAATATTGTTAGTTAGTCAATCCTTATATTTAATCCTTATAGTTAATTATTTTCTATCTATGTTCTGTTTGTTAACCTATATATATCTATATATATATCAATCTATTAATCTGACTGCTTGTTAATTCACATTTATCTCTTCTCCCCCCGGTAAAGTCTCCCCCCTCTACTTCAGTACTTCAGTAGTTCTCAAACTGCCACAGTTTTCCTCCCACCTCCCATTTCTTCTCCAGGTGTTGTTTCAGCTTCTCCCAGTCTGTGTTGAACTGCCCTGAGTGCAGATCTCTCAGTTTTCTTGTCATCTTATCCATTTCAGCCATATACAGCAATTTGTAAATCCATTCTTCAATAGTTGGCACTTCTTGTACTTTCCATTTTTGCGCATACAAAAGTCTAGCTGCTGCTGTCATATAAAATATCAACGTCCTGTATTGGGCTGGTATTCCCTCCATTCCCAAGTTCAGTAGCAGGAGTTCTGGGTTCTTATTAATTTGAAATTGTAAAATTTCACTCATTTCTCTTATTATTTCCCCCCAGTACTGCCTAGCTACCTCACACGACCACCACATATGATAGAGGGAGCCCTCATGTTTCTTACATTTCCAGCATTTATTAGAAGTATTCGAGTTCCCTAGCGCAATCTTCTTTGGTGTCATGTACCAACGATAGATGTTCTCTTTGATATTAGTACATGTCGTTATCTTCATTGTAGTTTTCCACAAGTATTCCCATGCCTCCATTGTTATTTCTTTATTAAAGTTTATAGCCCATTTCACCATTTGTGTTTTAACTATCTCATCCTCGGTATACCACTTCAACAGTACTTGGTATACCTTGGATATTCTTTTCTTATCTTCTTTAAGAAGGGTCTGCTCTAGTTCCGAGTTCTCTATTCGTATACCTCCCTTTACAGAGTCCGAATTATATAAGTCTCTGATCTGTCTATACTGGAACCAGTCGTAGTTAGGTGATAGTTCCTCTTGTGTCTTTATTCTGAGTTTGGATGCTTCAATTTTAGTTATTTCTTTGTACGTTAAGCATTGTTGTTCATTATCAACAGCTCTCGGGTCTATCACCTCATACGGAACCACCCACAAGGGGGTTCCTTCTTGTAGATAAATTCTGTACTTCTTCCAGATTGTGTATAGACTTCTCCGTACAAAGTGATGCAGGAACATCGAGTTGACCTTTACTTTGTCATGCCATAAATATGCATGCCATCCAAATATTTTTTTATATCCCTCTAGGGCTAGTAGTTTCTGGTTCTTTAATGTCATCCATTCTTTCAACCAAACTAGGCAGATTGCATCATGATAAAGTCTCAAATTGGGCAGTTGCATTCCGCCTCTTTCCTTTGCATCTTGTAGAACTTTCACTTTCACTCGAGGCTTCTTGCCTGCCCAAACAAAATCTGATATTTTCCTCTGCCATTTTTCAAATTGTTTAGAGTCTCTGATGATTGGTATTGTCTGTAGCAAAAACATTACTCTTGGTAACACATTCATCTTAACTGCTCCAATCCTACCCAACCATGACAAATTCAGTCTATTCCATTTAATCAAGTCTCTCTCTATCTGAGTCCATAGTTTTTCATAATTGTTTTTGAATAGATCTATGTTCTTTGCAGTTAATTCGACTCCCAAATATTTCACTTTACTTGTTACTTCACAGTCCGTTGTTTCCATTAATAATTGTTGTTTCTGCTTAGTCATATTTTTACATAATATCTTTGACTTCTTTTTATTAATATAAAAACCTGCCAAGTCTCCAAACTCCTTGATCTTATCTATCACTCTTGGCATGTTCTCCAATGGGTCCTCTACAATTAACATTATGTCATCCGCAAATGCTCTGACCTTATATGAATAGTCCTTTATTTTTATTCCACGAATTTCCTCATCTTGACGTATTTGTATCATCAGAATCTCCAATACTAAGATGAACAACAATGGAGATAACGGGCAACCTTGTCTTGTTCCTTTACTTATCGTCAATTTCTTGGTCAATTCATCATTCACCACGATTGCTGCAGTCTGGTCTCTGTAAATTTCCTTAATTGCTCTGATGAATCTTTCTCCCAATTGTAGCTTTTCCATAGTGGCAAACATAAAGTCCCAGTTTAAATTTTCAAACGCTTTTTCAGCGTCTACAAAGAAGAAACCAACCTCTTTGTCACAACGCTTGTCATAATATTCAATAGCATTAATCACTGTCCTTAAATTGTCTCTTATTTGTCTGTCTGGCAAAAAGCCTGCTTGTTCCTCCTCTATAACTTCCGAGAGCCACCCCTTCAATCTCTCCGCCAATATCTTCGCAAAAATTTTATAGTCATTATTGAGTAGCGATATAGGTCTATAATTTTTCACGTTAGTCAGGTCTTGGCCCTCTTTTGGGATCAATGATATGTTCGCTTCACTCCAAGTGTCTGGAATCCTTTGATCCCTTAAAACCCCATTCATCACCTCTTTTAGGAATGGTGCCAGTTCATTAGCCATTGTCTTATAGAATTTAGCCGTAAGTCCATCTGGCCCTGGCGCCTTTCCTAGATTTGCAGATTGTATTGCCTTACTTATTTCCTCGTCAGTTACTTCACTGTTCAACTTATTTCTCCAAGCTTCCGAGATTTCTGGAAGTTTGGTTTTCTTCAAGTATGACGCTATTGATTTCTTTGTTTACTTCTTTTTTATTATACAACTTAGCGTAGAATTTATAAAAGGCTCTACTAATGGTAGTCTGCTCCAAATACGTTTTGTTATCTTCACAAATTTTATTTATTATTTTCTTTTCCCTTTTCTTCTTCAATTGCCATGCCAGGTACTTCCCAGGTTTATTAGCACCCTCAAACGCTTTTTGGTTCAGTCTTTTAAGATTCCACTCCAATTCTTTGTTGCTCATTGCTGTTAGCTGTTCTTGAAGTATTTTAATTTCCTGGTATACCTTCTTTTTCCCTGGTCTCTTTTTTAGCTGTATTTCTTTGGCTTTTATTTTCTCCTCAATCTCTCGTCTTTTCTCCTCTTTCTTCTTTCTTGCTCTACCATTTAAATCCATTAGTATGCCCCTTACAACCGCCTTGTAAGCATCCCAAACTTTATTGGTTGGTACTTCTTTATTCACGTTGTATTGTATAAAAAACTTTGTCTCTCTTCTCAATATTTCCATATTCTCTCTTTCCTGTAACAAGTCCTCATTTATTCTCCAAGCTTTCCTTTTTCTCCTCTTTCCAAATTTCCACATAATTGGGTTGTGATCTGAGCCTACCTATTAACTTTTTTTTTGTAGCGCAAACCCTACCTGTAATCCTTGTTCAGACACTGATTTCCAATGTTTCCTTCTCACAATACAATTGTCTCTTGGCATAAAAATACTATTTCTATATTTCTAATTTTGTTTTAATACAATACACACATAAATTCCCCAGATAATGTGGGAACTACTATTAAAAAGTTATAAATAATTCTCAATCAATTTCCTATCAGTGGCTCATGTTCCTGTTTAAAAAGACTAATAATCTTAAAGGGTGTCTGGAGGGACTGCACTGCTCGCTTTCTCCTCATTTTCAGCATCCAGTTTTAATGCTCAATTTGTGTTCATTCTCTGACATAAAGATTATCCTATTTTGCCCAAGTAAATGAAGGCATATGTGATATATGAAAATGGAGAATCTATTATTAACATGCAAATTTTGCTTTTATAAAGTACTGAGCTGATAATCTTCAGGAGAAATTAAAGCACTGAAGCCTTGAAGGATTAAGGTCCTGAATTTCAGCCAAGAAATTAAATGAGGAGGAAAGAGAGACAGAGAGCAAGGAAGAAATGGCCTTAGAGTGAAGCATTGGTTTCTTCAGTTCATTTGCCCAATCTGTTGAGGATTCAGTCAGCAGCTTCAAAATCAGATGATCTTAGGTATATTACTCTTTGGATGCAAAGAGATCCATCATTCTTTTTCTTTTCCCACACTAGGCAATGGGATACCATCCCATAGTGCCCTGGGGATGGTCCATGAGAGTCTCTTGGGATGAGTTTTTGAACCTACAGAGGTGATGCTGCTGAGCAAGGTTTATTTATTTCCTTAATTTACAGTCTGCCTTTCTTTTTGAGATTTAAGGTGGATTACATTGCATTGAGTATAAAACAACCAATGCACAATGCAATAGGACTAGAAGTACAAAATTAGAGAATAATGTGAACAACAAACCATCTAAGGGTAGGTTTAGATTCAAGGTATACTATAGGTAGCACAGTAAATGAGTTAGACGGTAAAAGCAATGCAGTAAAGGTGGTGATACCTGCAATAATCATTGCAGTGTCTTTTGCTGCCGTAGCTGTGTACAAGAAATTATTTTTGAATCACCAAGATGGAGGCCAGCATCCAGGACAGCTGTTCTCTGTCAGTTAGCCTGTCAGGGAGCCAAAAAGATGATGATGATGAATGTGTGTGATGATGGCCACAATCATTCACAAGAACTCCAGATGCATACCTGTGAATGTCATGGCACAAGGGCCACCATTCATTTTGTGGTTTTAGTGGAAAATCTGATTCTTCCAATATTCTGACTGACAGCAGTAATAGAAGTAAATGTTAGGCTTGTGCATTCAAAGTGGCTCTGTTAAGAGCAAAGAAAAGAAGCCTGCAGATTTAAAAAAGAAAAAAAATTCTCCCACTTGTTTCTTGAGGTGGAAAAGTTTATTTATAAATGGCATTATAGGGGAAAACAACCTTGCTTTCATTGGGCAAATGACCAATATCCTTGACTACTCTTTTCTTTAAATCAACCCCAAGCATAGCTTAACAGTGTTTTTATCATGCCAGAACAAAACTTACCAGTATAATGAGCACTGCTAGTGGTTAACACAACCCCCTACTCCAGGTGCTTTTTGTTAGTTGATGTAGTCTATATTTTATTGTGTTATCTGTTTGGCATAGTGTTCTCTACATAACTACAGGGATGTTGGCTTTTCTAGCACATAAAGTGAAAATTTCTGACTACGTTTTGAACACTTTACATCCCCCTTGTTTCACCTAAATGTTATAATTAAGCTTATTTTTCATGTTCCACATCTTCCCACTGTTACCTTTCAGTTATACAGATGACTGTGCCATTGACTTGGGAAGAAACATTTATAATTTTCAGCAAGACCCCCCCCCCCAAATTTGTTTCACAAACAATGCATGTAGCGGCTCTCTAAGATTTTGCTGCAATCATATACAAGATCTAAAAAGTCTTAAAATATTCAGTATTGATTTGGAGGAAGGAAGAAAAAGTTACAGGAGTTTTGCTGCTTCTTGCAAGACCACTATCAGCTCCACAGGCTGTTGATGAAAAAGTCATTTGGCTTGTGCACAGCAAAAATTTCTGTCTCCTTTTCAGACCCTTCTTGCAATCAGATCAAGCTTCACTTGGGTAGTTGTCCTCAGGCACTTACAAAGTACAGCTTCATGAGGTGCTGGAGTAGCAGCAACAGAGGGCCAAATATAGCTCAAGACAGATACACAAAGTTTGAAACTCACTATTTGAGTGCTAGAGGAGTTAGCCGTGTTAGTCTGTAGTAGCAAAATCAAAAAGAGTCCAGTAGCACCTTTAAGACGAACCAATTTTATTGTAGCATAAGCTTTCGAGAATCAAGTTCTCTTCGTCAGATGCATGATACAAACTGGTCAAATACAGAAGAGGAGGGTGGAGGAGATGTTTACATTTACTAGCAAAGGAATGTTTTGGTTGCCTCCCCCCTAATTGCATCCTGTCCCCTTCTGATATCTGTCCCCTTCTGATATCTGTCCCCTTCTCTCCCCTCTCCACACTCCTCTTCTGTATTTGACCGGTTTGTATCATGCATCTGACGAAGAGAACTTGATTCTCGAAAGCTTATGCTACAATAAAATTGGTTCGTCTTAAAGGTGCTACTGGACTCTTTTTGATATTTGAGTTCTAACTCCACAGTCAGGCCATAAATTATGCAACAGTTAGAAAAGTGTTTCCTCTACAACCTGATAATCCAGTTTCCTGCTGAATTGAAATTTGAGGTAAACTTTACTATTACACCTTAAGACGTTTCCTTCCAGTCTAAATGGTTAGGTTTAACTACTCTCAAAAGAGCTGTGTTGCTGCACGAGTCACTGCTCAGAGTGTGAGCTTTGGCTGAAAAAAAAACCAGTTCAAAACTGTGACTGATGCAGAGAGGTAGAAAGTAGCCTTTCTGGGGGCAGCTCATTCTTCTGGAAGCTGAGTGATCCAGTTGCCTCTGGTGCAGAAAGGTTCCAGAACTGCTTCTCATCAGACAAGTTCGCATATGGAGAGTCACTTTGAGTTCATGGGAACTTTTGATTCTTTGATCAATTTTTTTTTATGGCCCTAGCAGTTCTCTGGCACAGTCTGGGAATTAGCCAGGGCCAATGTCCAGTTTTACAGCTCTCAGCAAGAAGCTGTCTAGCAGGTCATTTCCTAGTGTTGTACCACCAAGACACAGATAGACAGAACAGCCAAATGAACAGCCGTTGAGTCCCCTAACAACCATCACTGCTCTCTTGGGCTGGTGAATGAACTGTGGCCAGTGGCATGCAACAGCCATTTCTTCCTGCTCACCACCCTTCTGACAGCAGAGGAGGGGAGGAAGAGCCACTGACTCTGCCTGTGGCACCAGCATGCATAAAATCCCAATCCCAATCCCACTACTATTTCCACCCTCAAAAGAGAGGCCAGACTATAATTACTGCACAAAATCTGAATTCAGTAACAGCTTAAAAACTAAGGAAATTTTCAGCAGCTGCACAGTAGCTCTAGGACTTTGGTAACAGCACTGTAAAGCTAATTTCTAATGCTGGCTCTGGAATTATCTTCTGGGAGTGTTGAACTGTTGTTCCTGCTTTAAACACACAGCCACTTGTTTTATAAACACGTGGATTTGGAATTATACAACCAAGTGTAAACATTGTGACCTTATATTTTAATTGCATCTATTTTTAGTAGTGTCTGTTTAGGCAAACAATTGTTTGTACTTTGTATCTGATTCAGAACAATCTTGTCTAATCAATCAATTTATTCATTACATTTAATATACACCATGAAAAATGTGCAGGGAAAAGTGGTTATCATCCATAAATAATCATGTGTAATATATCTTAAACATATTAAAGTATTTTTTTGTTAATTCAATGTTAATTACATTAATATTGATGTATTGTCGAAGGCTTTCACGGCCGGAGAATGATGGTTGTTGTGGGTTTTCCGGGCTGTATTGCCGTGGTCTTGGCATTGTAGTTCCTGACGTTTCGCCAGCAGCTGTGGCTGGCATCTTCAGAGGTGTAGCACCAAAAGACAGAGATCTCTCATCTCTGTCTTTTGGTGCTACACCTCTGAAGATGCCAGCCACAGCTGCTGGCGAAACGTCAGGAACTACAATGCCAAGATCACGGCAATACAGCCCGGAAAACCCACAACAACCATACATTAATATTATTTATATCCTGTTTGTCTTCTAAAGCCAACAGTAGTAAATAATACATGGCCATACTCTTCAAAATGGCTTAAAATTGCATATTGTGTCCTGAAGTATCTACATTTAAGTACAATGCATTGTGTGAGATGCTGTTTTTGGAGAATATTTGTGGTTGCTAGTGTGATATTTTAGAATTTTAATTTTAATTTTAATTTAATTTATTATATTTATATTCCGTTTCGCAGGCTGAGGGTGGATAACAAAATACAAATATCACATACCATTAAAAACATTTAAAAGCACTATGTCCTATCATATATGATGTCATCTATTTACATATAAATAATTAAAAAGCAGCACATAACATAGATTTAGTGTTTCGCACAGCAGTTCTACCAGAGCAAATACATACAGTAATAATGAGTGTGGCAACAGCATCTACATTCACATAGGGGCGATGGTTTAACCCCCCCTCCATGGGGGGGCACTGCCCGGCGTCAGCCATATGCCTGGTGGAATAGCTGTCTTACAGGCCCGGTGAAATGCAAGCAAGTCTTGCCGGGCCCTAGTCTCGCAAGACAGAGCATTCCACCAGGCCGGGGCCAGGACCGAGAAGGCCCTGGCCCTGGTTGACGCCAGGCGGGCCTCCCTAGCGCCAGGGACACTTAAAAGATGCTTTCCACCAGATCAGAGAGTCCTGTAGGGCTCATACGGTGAGAGATGTTCCCACAGATACATCGGTCCCAGTCCGCATAGGGCTTTGTAGGTTAACACCAAAACCTTGAACCTGATTTGGTACTCCACTGGCAACCAATGCAGCTGGAGTAGCACCGGTGTAATATGGTCCCACACCAGTGCTCCAGCGATGACCCGCGCTGCTGCATTCTGTACCAGCTGTAACTGCCGGATCAGGCCCATGGGAAGCCCAGCGCAGAGCGTGTTACAGTATTCCAACCTAGAGGTGACCATTGCTTGGACCACTGTGGTCAAGTCGTGGGGAGATAAATAAGGGGCAAGCTGCCTGGCCTGCCGAAGATAATATAAGGAAGACCTGGTAACTGCAGTGATCTGGTCCTCCATCTTCAGGGAGGAGTCCAGAATCACCCCCAGGCTCCTAACTCTCGGGGCCAGAGAGTTAGGAGCCTGTAAGAGTCAAGAGCTACTGTGTGAAAGGGGCTTCTATTTCATGCTAGAATGGAACCGTTGTGCATACCAAAACATCCCTGTATGTTATATAGATACCTGCAATTTTCATAATGGCTATGGTAATGCTGTCTATAATTTTTTTTTAAAAAAAAAATCCCACACAGTCGATCCCTTTGTTGTGGATAGGATAGCAGAATCACCCTAGTAATATATATGTTAAATAAGCCTACTAAATGCCTGAAAAATAAAATGTAATGGATATCAGTTCATATGCTTGAACAAAAATGTTTACAATAATGCCATAGTACTACAGGCAATTAAATTACACTTTATTTAAGATTTACTTTTTCATGGTTAACAGGAATACCTCTCTCCTGGGTTGCTTGTGACCGGATAATTTTAGTATGCAGGCTGTAATTTCAGCATTAATAGCAAATCTATGCCTCTTTGGAAATGGAGCCAACTCTTTTCAACCCAGCTTTTGAAATGGAGCTGTTTGGTGGACTGCAAAGAAGAAGCAATAGAATAGTATAGAGGATAGTCCAGTCTTGTTCTGTTGCATGCAAATTGTTTTTGTGAAGCCAGCTGTTTTAACTAATGGAATCTGTGAAAGCCCTTTTTCACCCATAGAGAACACACATAGATATGAACAATCTCCCTGTTCCATTAGTTGTCTAGATGAATGTAAATTATTTGCTTGGCTGTGAATCATGCTAACAAATTTCATTCTGGAAACACAAGGGAAAAGTGGGTGAAGCTTCAGTGCAAGCAGTTAAAATTCAGGATTCATAATCTTCTGTTCTGCTGACACATCTGTCATGAGGTTACTGAGCAGTCTTAGGAATGAACATCTCCATTTATCATGTCGGTAGGATCAAGGACACTGAATTAACCATGTACTGCACTAGTTTATCCTCACGTAAAAATGTATCTGATAGTTATTTATTATTTTATTTTATTTATTTAAAACATTTTTATGCTACCTTCCCACTCAAAACAGGGCCCCTAAGGCTAACATGCCTTCGACTTTAGACAACAGAAATGGCACCAAAGGCATTTTTTAAAACTCAAAAATAACTTATTTATTTATTTTAGAAGGAAAATTCAGGTGAAACCAGGGATTGAAAATTTATGAGGTAATTCAAAAAATATATCTCTGAGTAGAGGTGGGCATGGACCAGGAAAAAAACACGGGCTGTCATGGGTCCATGAAAAAATGCGTGCCCCATGACCTGCTGGTTTGCGAACGCTGAACTGGGCTGGTCCGTGTTAAATTTTGGTCCATTTTCCTGTCCGTGCCCAACTCTATCTCTGAGGTAAAATCAGAACATGCACAGATTTCAGTACTTATGCTCTCCACTTAAAATACTTTTGTTTTGAGGCTTTTTCTTCACTTGGTTTTCCTCAAACATTCTGGTATACATTCTTTTAGTATTTTCTGTCACTTTTGGAGTTAGGAATGCTGGATCCAATTTCTAGTACCCCAGTCCCCTTCTCTCCATGCACCAGTGCTTTCTTTCAGTTGTTAACTGAATCGGAAAGTCCCCACAGGCAGTTTCCAACCACACCTGACCAGGGATCTTTTCACTCTTCAGAGCTACCTGAAAAAGTCCCTCCTCTTTCCGGCTCATGCTATCCAATCAGATGCCTTGGAGTAGCCTGTCACTCAAAGATCTCTGATTCTCTGAGGGATTAACTCTTAATAGTCATGCTTCCAGGTTTGTTTTAAAATGTGCAATCTATCACAGCAGCAAATATTAAAACGCTAACAAACAATTTAAAACAACATTTTTAAACAATTAAAATATAAAAGAACATTTAAAATAGTAAAATATAAAAGAACATTTAAAACAGTATTAAAACAAATCAATAAATATGGCAACACAAACACACAAAGGACAGAAAGGAGGACCAATAACAGTTACTGAGGGTATGTCAGACAGAACAAAAACGTCTTCACTTGCTGGTGGAAAGCAGCAATAAAGGAGGAGAGAGAAATCTCCCTGGAGAAAGAGTTCCAAAATTGTGGTGCCATGTCTGAGAAGGCCCTTTCTCAGGTTGTCACCCATCTAGCCACATATGGTGGGGACATCCAAAGTAGGGCCTCTGAAGATGACTGGAGTGAATGGATAAGTACACATAGGAAAAAGCAGTCCTTAAGATATCCTGGTCCCAAGTTGTGTAGGGCTTTAAAGGTCACCAGGACATTGAATTCGATCCAGAAATAAATTAGAAGCCAGTGCAGATGGAACAAAACTGGAGTGATATGGTCCCCTTATGACCCATTCCAGTCAGTATTTGAGCTGCAGCATTCTGTACCAACTGAACAGTCTTCAAGGGGCTTAGTTGAGGCCAGAGAACACCTGCTCTTCTAAGTTAGTTGCCAAGATCAGTAGGGATGTATACTAAGAAAATTTTCATTTCAGTTTTGAATCTGGGGTTTCTAAATTAACTATTTACCATTTTTGATGGTTTCTGGGTGAGGCATTGCCAGTTTGGATCTAATCCATTTGGGTTTTTCCATTATCATGAATTTTGGACCATTTCTTTGCAATGAGACCTTTGAGGCTCTTTGAGATAGCTGTTTTTGCAGTTAATGGCACCAACATCCACACTCCCTCCTAAAACTGATCTACTCAGATATAAATCTCATGTTATTCAATAGTGCTTACTCCCACAGAAGTGTCTTTAGGATTGTGGCCTATGCTCAAAGTCTACCAGGGATTTTATCAAGTTCAATTGATTGAACAGACTACTTGTACTCCATCCAGTGGCATTTGTCCTCACAGCAACTGATAAGTGCCCTGATGGGGGTAGGGGACAAAGATCAGTCTCTCTCCACATGAGATTCAATTGGTGAATACTCTTAAGTAAAATAAGATGCTACTGTGTAGGTCCTGTGCCTGCTTCTCTGCCTGCTGCTGCCACTGTTGCAGTGTAAGAACTGAAACAAAACACACACACTTTTTGGTGGGTGGTGTTGTTATAATTTGTTTCCCGTATTTGGTTCACTGTTCCAGAAGGTGTGTTAATGAAACAAACCAGCAAATTGTTGGTATATTTCCAGCTCATTTGATCCATTTTTCAGACCCTTAAAGGTCAATACCATTTACTCCCTAATTGTGTTTCCAAATGTGGCCATGTTAGCAGCAGAGTTCCATAGCTGTCATGTAGTAATATAAATGCATGTCGGTGAATTCATATTGTTCAAACCATAGAGAATCCCTTTGTTTACTGTATGACAATTCTGGAAGTCCATTTGGTGGGGCACATTTGGAAACACAATTTCAGGCAAGTAGCTGGGTTGGTCTGCAGTGAAACAGCAGGGTTTGAATTCAGTGGCACCTTAGAGACCAATGAGATTTTCAAGGAATAAGCTTTCAAGAGTTAAAGGGCCCTTCTTCAGCTATCTGAAGAAGGGGACCTTTAACTCTCAAAAGCTTGTACCCTGAAAATTTCATTGATTTCTAAGGTGCCACTAGATTCAAATCCATTTGAAGACACAGTGCAAGATGACATAGGTTTACCTTGGCTTCATGCAGCAAAGTCTTTCTTATATGATTAAAATAATACTTTGTGAATGAATATCACTTGTACTTGTTTTTAGAACAAACACCAAAAGCTTTTACAATGTGACAACTCTTTGATGCAGAAATGCTGTTATCACAAACTTATTAAAATAGCAGATCAATCTATATCTATACATAAACATGTTGTGGCTTCCAAATCTGTCATGTTCACAGTGACCCAAAGAAAAAAAAAATGAGAACACTCTAAAAACTGTGTCTCTGGCTCAATTCAGAAGCTACTGTTGCAGCATGATTTGATCCTATGCTGTACCAGTAAACTGAAAAAGGAAACATAGAGGTTAAATGAATGAATGAATGACTATCAGTATCACCCACCAAAGTGGTTGGCAAAACTGGCATGGAAACAGAAGGATATTGCCCTCACTCTCCCTTTAAATACCCCCATCTTACCAGTTTTATACTAACATGCTGTTTATAGCTAAAATACAAGAACAGGAAATATGGTACTTCTTTGACCAACTGAGTCCTGTTCAGGTATCAGCTAGATATTTTCTCCTTTGCTAAAATCTCTCTCAGTGAGTGAGACGTATTGGGCAAGGCATCTGTTCTTCCAACGGCAGCATGGCACAGGAAAAAAAAATCAGTTGCTTTTGTTTTTTGCCTCACCGCTTGTTCATTACGCAAAAAGCTGCCCATATGTAGAAAAACAAGACAGAAATTCCAGGTGTTACTGTACTGGGGTTTCCAAGTCCCCTTACCCTCCGGGGAGGTGTGTGTGTGGGGGAAACGGGACTTGGCATTCACCTTATTTTTCCCCTTTGTGTGTGGGCTTTGTATGCTTGCTTTGCATCAGGCTGATTTGAGCCTCAAACAGGCCCAATTCAGCCCATTTAGGACCCAAATCAGCCCCAGTGAAGCACAGGCATGCTCCTGGGCCTGCACAATGACATCACTTCCAGGAGTGATGTTAGGGTTGCCAGATCCCCCAACCCCCCAAGTGGGAGGTTGGACGCCCAGCACCTACCTTGTGGTGTCCCTCTCTCACATGTGCAGAGTGCATTGGCCCTGCACGATTACATCACTTCCAGGAATGATATCATTGCACAGGCCACATGTCGCCCTGGGAGTGCTCCCACTTCTGCACTCTGCAGCGGCCTGATTCATCCTAAATTGGCCCAATGTAGCCTGAATCCAGCTCAAATCAGCCTGATTTGGGCATGAATCAGGCCACTGCAGTGCCCTGGGAGGAGTGTTTCCTACCAGTCAGGTAAGTGGGGGCAGGGGGTGGATGGTGGGAGCAGGTGATCCCCTGCCCACAGCGGGTGACTGGCAACCATAAGTGACATCATCATGTTACTCTGGGAGTGCGTCCTGATAGCCTCTTTCCCCACCTCCCCCCCCCCACTGTCCTGGAATGGCAACCCTATACTGTGCCCCGCCTATGTATTTCACTATGAGCACCTATACTCTCTGGGAGTCCTCAGTGAAAGAATCCGTCTTACAGTTTCATCAGCAGTAAATTTGGGGGTCTACAATTTTCCAGAACATGGCCTCTCTGACCTTTGAATTTGCCAGTCTGGTTCAAACTTTTCAAACCATCCTTGTCTCTTCAGTGCTCTATCATTTGCATACATATTTAGCAATTCATAGGTTTCTAGTTTTGTTGATTTACAGTGAGGCTTTTTGCTTCTTTATTTTTGAAAAAAGCAGGAGTTAGCATGGAGCATTGCTAAGACTCAATTTTCTTTTATGCCAGAGGCTTCAAGAATCTGTCCTTTACAGTCACATAGTCTATCCCATTAAGGCAATCATAGCTTGATGAATGTACAACCAATTGCTTGTTTTCATTCAGCAAGAGGAGGAGGACCACATTCCAAGTCTTCAAAACTTCAGAAACAGCATAAAGATTGGGAAGTTGTATCTGCAGAAAAAGCTGCCTGCTCTTTCTGATATCTAGGACAACTAGAGAAGGGAGGGGGATTTTGAGCTGGTGAGATGAGCACAGATCAGGTTGTGGCCTTCACATACCAATGCCTTATTAAGCTGCTCTTATTGAACTAACAGATTTCTGGTTTGCTTTCAAGTTCTCAGCATAGTTCAAGCCAAAGTTCTGCCTGGTTTGCTGTTAATGACATGGTCTCATTTTGGCACACTTAGTGTGTGTGTGCAGATGTGTGTAGAAGTATCTTCTTTTAAAAAATAAAATGAGATTTATCAAAGGGGAAGAGCAATAAAAAGACTGCCATTGCTCTGCACAGTAACGAGCAGCTGTTCTCTGCCAATGCTTCTGAATGCAATGGGATGGTTCAATTGAAGTAGCTTAGGGAATGGGGGAAAGCAGTCTTTCTGACCACCACTGTGAGACTGATACTGAGGGATATATAACTAATGATGTGAAGAACCCAAATTACTGAGAGGGGGAGAGAGAAGCTTACTGGTTCCAGTAACAGCTGAAACAGATTTCCTCCCCAAAACTCTAGAACTTGATTATTCTCCAAATATTCTGCAGCTGTTTGCTAAATTGTTGTTTTTGTTGTTATTTATAGTCCACCTTTCTCACTGAGATCCCAGGTGGATTACACAGCGCAAGTGAAAATATAATCCAATCACCAGCTAAGACATTCATTGAGCAAAGTACAATAATGAACAACAGTTAGGACATTCAGTGAGAGAGAAAGAAGAGGGTATGGTAGCAGATAATTTGAAAAAGTAAGCATAAAGCTGAGCAAAAAGATGAAATCTTTTTTAAACAAAACAGGAACAGGAGCAGATGGGCAATGAGGTCCATTCCTTTATCTCAGTGAGTCCTGGCGGGGGCGACCTGGGAAGGGGTAAACGCCGGTACAGGTCAGAATGGGCACAAATAGCGGCACCACAAAAAACAGTGGGATATGTTAAAAACACTGGAGAACAGTTACTTTAGAAATGGAAACATGGAAATATCAGTGGGGTGCAGCAGGGCTCAGTTTGGGCCTGGTACTTTTCAATATTTTTATCAATGATCTGGATGAAGGAATGGAAGGGCTGCTCTTTAAATTTGCTGATGATACCAAATTGGGAGGAGTAGCAAACATCCAAGAAGAAAGAATTAAAATTCAACAAGACCTGAATACTCTGGAGAAGTGGGCAGCTGTGAATAGGATGCAATTCAACAAAGACAAGTGCACAGTATTACATCTGGGCCACAAAAATGGGAAGCACAAATACTGGATGGGGGATACACTTCAGGGCAGTAGTATATGTGAAAGGGATCTTGGGGTAAGAGTGGACTGTAAACTAAATATGAGCAGTCAGTGTGCTGTGGTGGCAAAAAAGGCCAGTTCAATCCTGGGTTGTATCAAAGGGGCCATAGCATCGAAATTGCAGGAGGTCATAGCCCCTCTCTATACTGCCTTGGTCAGGCAGCACCTGGAGTATTGTGTGCAGTTCTGGAGGCCTCACTTCAAAAAGGATGTGGACAAAATCAAGAGGGTGCAGAGGAGAGCGATGAGGATGATCAGGGGTCTGGAGACTGAGCCCTATGAGGAAAGGCTGAGGGCCTTGGGAATGTTTAGTTTGGAGGAAATTGTGGGGGGGGGGACATAATTGCTCTCTTTAAGTATTTGAAAGGCTGCCATTTGGAGGAGGGCAGGAAACTGTTCCAGTTGGCAGCAGAGGGTAGGACCCGAAACAATGGGTTTAAATTACATGCACAAAGGTACCAGCTGGATATTAGGAAGAACTTTTTCACGGTCAGAGTAGTTCAAAAGTGGAATCAGCTGCCTAGGGAGGTGGTGAGCTCCCCTTCACTGACAGTTTTCAAGAAGAGGCTGATCCTTTGTCAGTCAGACTGAGAGGCTCTCAGTCGTCTCCAGGCTAAACATACTGAGCTCCTTCAACCTTTCCTCATAGGACTAACCAGAGCAGAGTAGAGCAATACCATCACTTCGCATGATCTGGACACTATACTTCTCTTGTTACAGCCCAAAATCACATTTGCCTTTTTAGCTACCATATCACACTGCTGACTCATGTTCAGTGTATGTAGGGCCAGCACCACCATTGAAGCGGTGAGGCGGGGGCTGCAGGTGTTGCAGGGCAGGAAGGGGTGCTGGAGGGGGTGCCGGGGGCAGAAGCGCGCACCCCGCGCTGCCACCAGCCAGCGCCTCATTGCTGCTGGCCAGCCCCGCGCCGCTGCTGCCGCCACCACCACCGCCACCGCCGCACGCCCCCAGGCAGGCACAGCAGCAACGGGACAGGGACAGCTGGTGGCGTGCGGCACACAGGCGGCCTCCTCGTGCTGCCTCAGCCACCCTGTGGTGGCGCAGCACCCCCAGGCAGCTACAGCAGCGATGGGACAGGGGCGTGCAGCGCGCGGGCGGCAGCGCGCGGGCGTGCAGCGCGCGGGCGGCATCCTCGCACCACCTCAGCCACCCTGCGGCAGCGCGGCGTGATGACATCATCGTGTGATGACATCATCATGCATTCAGGGGTGCACGCACGCCTAGAGCATGCATGCGAGGCTGCCTCCAGCGCCAGAAACCCTGGCGCTGGGGCTGAGTGTATTGTCTACTAAGACTCTTAGATCCTTTTCACACATGCTACTGCCGAGACAAGTCTCCCTCATCCTATAATTATGCGTTTGATTTTTATCTAAATGCAGAACTTTACATTTATCTCGGTTGAAATTCATTTTATTTGTTTTAGCTCAGTTTTCCAGCCTGTCAAGATCATCCTGTATCCTGGCTCTGTCTTTGACTGGATTTGCTACCCCTCTCAATTTAATATCATCTGCAAATTTAATAAGCATTCTCTCTATTCCTTCATCCAAATAATTTATAAAAATGTTGAACAAAACAGGCCCTGGAACCAATCCCTGAGGCACTCCACTTGTCACTCTTTTCCAAAGGGATGAGGAACCATTAACAAGCACTCTTTGGGTGCAATCTGTAAACCTGTTACAGATCCACCTAATAGTAACAGGATCCAAACCACTTTTTACCAACTTGTCAACAAGAATATTATGTGGAACCTTATCAAAAGCCTTTCTGTAAACAAAATAAACTATGTCTATAGCATTCCCCAGATCCAGCAAAGTAGTAACTTTCTCAAAAAAAAGAGATAAGGTTAATCTGACATGACTTCGTCTTGAGAAACCCATGCTGGTTCCTTTCTAAATGCTCAAGGACAGACTGTTTGATGATTTGTTCTAAATGTTTTCCAGGTATAGATGTCAAGTTGACAGGTCAGTAGTTACCTGGATCCTTCTTTTCCCCCTTCTTGAAGATGGGGACAACATTTGTCCACCTCCAATCTCCTGGCACCTCACTTGTTCTCCAAGAATTCTCAAAAATAATGGACAGAGGCTCAGAAATTACATCTGCAAGTTATTTTAGTACCTTTGGATGCAATTTATCTTGCTCTGTGGTCTTAGTTTTGTTTAAAGAAACTAGGTGTTTATGTGTTATTTCTATGCGGAACATCAAGAAGACAGCTGAACATCAAGAAGACAAACATAATTACTACTGAGGAATTACACAGTTTTAAAGTTGACAATGAGATAATTGAAATTGTTCAAGATTTTCTATTCCTTGGCTCAATCATCAACCAAAAGGGAGACTGCAATGAAAAAATCAGAAGATTAAGACTTGGAAGAGCAGCTGTGGAGCTAGATAAGATCCTTAACCCTCTCAAGGAAACAGGGTTATTTTGACCCTGGAAGTTATTGAAAAAATTTGTTTTACCCATTTAAAACTTTCTGCAGACTCCAAACTCCTGTTATGCTTTCTCCTCAATGAACTCCAGTGTCCCTCTCTTCCCTCCACACTTCCTTTCTTTTTAAGTTTGAGGTTCATCAGAAGTATAAAGGGGGTCATTCTGGAGCCCAATAGAATTGCCTTGAAAGTGAAAGTACTTAGCATAGTGGTAAGTTACAACTCTCAGATTCCTTGTATATTTACCTCCAGCTTACGTTGCCAACATCTGTGCGTCTGTATAACCCTATACAAAAGCAATCTTGATGTATTATCTTTTTGTGAGATGTTTTACTGGTGTGAAGTACCATCTGTGCTCGTAAGTAAGACATAGCACAAAAAGAATCATGACTCAGCTATATGCTTCTTTTTGCACTGTCTTATCGATGACAAACGTGCATTGGAATGGTAACACAGAAGGAAAGATAGAAAAAATGGAAGGAAATGAAGCTTCATTAAACCGCACATAATCCAATTCCAGAATTCCTTTTAGACATTTTCCTAGTTACATAAGAATTTAATATTGCAATCCTATAAAGAGTGGCATCCTTCTAAACCCCTTGAATTTAATGTGCTTTGCTTAAAATGTCACCGTAAGTAGAGCAGAATGCAAGGCAGAGCACACTCATTGAACAATCAAAGGATCAGATAGACGAAATCCATCAACCTCTACCATTTGATCTCAGAAGTCAAGGCTTGCTAAGGAAAGGAATATGTAATGAAAATCACTTAAATTGCTTGTTTTTATGTTTTATAATCTGATGGATTATCATAGCATAATTAACATTAGCCAACAATCTGCTGCTGCATTTTTTTACTAACTGAACTTGCTTTTGTACTAACTGAAGTTTCCTAATCATCTTTAATGGTAGACATGTTACAGTAATTTAACTTGAAGCACTACAGTAATTTAACTTGCCTAGTGAGCCGGCAGCCCCGGCAGCCACAAGCAGTGAAAGCGGCCTCCCAAAGGGCATGGGCAGCTGTGGCGGATGGGGGCTGCCACGTCCTGCCCAATGACATCACTAGTGCAGGCCTGGGAGCACACATGTATGTGCTTTGCATGTGCAGAAGGGCTTCCCTTGCTCTGGGCCCTCTAGAGGTATTCTATGCCACTTATTAGAAGTACTCCCAAGTGGATGAACCTGCTCTTTTAGAGAGAATGCTACCTTTCCAGAACAGGCTGATTTCTCCATCCTTGCCACTCTTATACCATTCCAAAGAAGGCTTGAGGGAGAACACAAAAATACAACATTGAGAAAAGTTGCTCCTTATGGCAACTTAGAGTTCCAGTAAGTAAGCTTTTCAATCTTCCTTCAGATTTCTTTCTTTTGTATTTCCTCTCTTTTATCTGCCACATTCATTTATTCATGGTAGCACTTCAAATCATTAGGTACTGTATATATATATATATATATATATATATATATATATATATATATATATATATATATATATATATATATATATATATATATATATATATTAAAAAAAAAACATAAGGTATGTCTTGCCTGAAAGCTAAAACCTGAAGACAGGAAAGGAAAGGAAAGGAAAAGGTGGACCAGTCAGGAAAATTACAATCTGCTAATTTTTGCAGATGAAAAATTACTGTTAAAAGGCAGCTATAGAGGCAAGTACAAAAGATAGCAGCCTTAGTCCTGCTAACCCTCAAGTGGATGTGGGAAGAACTTTAATGATGTACTGTGTGTGTGAGTGTGTGTGCGTGTGCGCAAACTTGCGCATGTGTAAGGTGCCGTCAAGTAACAACTGGCTTAGGGCAACCCCAGCATGGGGCTTTCAAAACAAATGAGAAGCAGAAGTGGTTTGCCATTGTCTTCCTCTGCAGAGTCTTCCTTGGTGGTTAAATCAGACTGTACCTTGATGCCTTCTCTCCAATGATGTACTATTATATTTATATAGAGAGTTGCCAGCTTCCAGCTAGGGCCTGGAGATCTCTTGAAAGTACAACTGATCTTTAGACTACAGAGATAGGTTCCCCTAGAGGAAATGGCTGCTTTGGAAGGTGAGTTCTACAGCATTATAAGCCACTGAGGCCCTCCCCTCCCCAAATCCAGCCCTCTCCAGAGTCTGTCCCAAATCTGCTGGAGTTTCCTAACCCAGAGTTGGCAACCCTATTAATACATCACCTCATTTCCATCAAGGAACTCAGGCTGCACATCACAGGTATCCCAAGAAGTCTCCCATTCAGGTAGTGACAAGACCCATATCTGTTTACCATCAGCAACATTGCAACAACACATGCTTTCCAACCATACTCAAGCTAAACAAATTCCATGTAAGTTGTATGGTGTAGCATCTAAGTCTGAAGCTGGGGCACTTCTGTTTTAATGAATCACCACAGATATGAAAATCTTAATCATCTTCATGGGATCTGACTGAAAAAAACTATAAAAGAGAGTAAAGTTGGTTCCATTATTCAGATAATTGATTGAGGCCCATCGGGGATTTAATTGTTTAGTTTCATATGGGAAATCACTGGCTGAACCTGAAAAGTCCCCAATTGTAGTTTATTTCCCATTCATTATGCCATGATTCCCTTTCCTGCCCGTCTAAGATCATAATGAATGCTAGAAAGATCAATTTGGAGGGCTCTGAATCAGCCTTTAGTAATTCTTGAAATGTTGATATTACATCAGATATCTTCTGAAGGTATTTCTCATTCCTTTTATGGAGTTAGTTACTTCCCCTTTTCAATAAGAATTTTCTGGAGAGTTCTTAAAATGAAAAATAATTTGGTTTTTTTAATTATCTCATTGTTCCTGATTAATGTGAAAGAAATCCTTTTACATTTGCTTTGTTTTGGTTTAAATTAATACCAATCTGCTAATTCTATGTGCTCATTTTATATTTGTTTCTGTTAAGAATTTTTTATCCAATTAGAGAGAAGATGAACAGAGGCTTTTCTGATTCGACAATTACTGTGACGTTTTCATTACAATATTCGTTACCATTTTAATGCTCACAAACATCCCGTTTAGTCCTTTAATTATACAGAAGCAATGTCATCTCTGAGCAATCCAATTTATCAAATGTCAGACTTCCCAATCTCAGTCTTTCAGCCTTAAACACCCAGCTCTAATGAGGTCTTCCATGAGTGTGTCAAAGAAAAGCTGTATTAGCAATTTTGTTCTTTTTGAGACTCCAGTTACTGCCTTTCTCTCTCTCTCTGCATCCTTATGCAGAATTTATAATTTACTTTGGAACTGGTCTCATATTCATAGGCCAGTTTCTCAAATGGCAAATAGTAGTCATTATTTGCAGCTCCAAAACAACTATGAAATGATTACCTGGTAAGAGGTGGTATTGAAGATGTGCTGAATCCTCCTGAATCTAGGACTGTGTACAATATATGCAGGGGGCTATGTCACAAAACACTCAGAGCCAAGCTACAAGTGATGAATTACACTTGCCTGGCAATGAACAGACTCGTGCATTCCTCCCTGTTCACTTGCCATTCACTTGCGCTCCACTTGATCAAGTGAGGGTGAAGCTACAAGTGACGAATGACACTTGAACGGCAAGTGTATTTCTCCCTGTTCACTTGCGCTCCACTCAATCCACTTGCCGTTCAAGTGTCATTCATCACTTGTAGCTTGGCCCTGAGTCTGTTCATTTGCCAGGCACTTGAACACATGAGTCTGTTTACTTGCCAGGTAAGTGTAATTCATCACTTGTAGCTTAGCTCTCAGGGCCAAGCTACAAGTGACGAATGACACTTGAACGGCAAGTGGATTGAGTGGAGTGCAAGTGAACAGGGAGAAATACACTTGCCGTTCAAGTGTCATTTGTCACTTGTAGCTTGGCCCTCCATCTCTGCCCTGAATGAATGTTCCGAATGCTTTTGTTTCTGCTTAACTTGGAACAGAGTGTTAGACATGGAGAGAGTGAACAAGGATTGGAAATCCAGTCAATCAGGGAAACACTGACTTGTACATTTAAGCCTGCTCTGCTTGTCTATAGCATGCGTTTCAACACTCCAGCTGCTCACACTTTACAAAGGAAATGTGGAGTTCTCTGGTCACTTCTGCACTGAGTAGGGATTTCAGGTTCCTTGCTCCACAATGTTTGAGAAGGTGGGATCTTAATAAATAGATCTGGTCCTTAGCGGGCTGATTTGATCCTTTCTGGGGCAAGAGGAGGAATAGTATGGATTTCAATACCATAAAGTGTAAGTAAACAACATTGGTAAGTACCCTGTGGTAGCTAAGGATGAAAAATTGTTAACTGATCCAGCTGATCTTGGCTGACTGGATCCAGGAAATTGGTACAGGAAACATCTGTGGACCCCAATGCTGTCTGGGAGAAGGAGATAGTGATGAGAACTGACAGTCTTCAGCACATACTGTGCATGCACCCACAGATGATTGCCAAGCTGAGTTATGAGGCAGAATTTGTTTGCCTGACTGACATGCCCGACCACTTAAATTGAGATGCATGTTACAATAAAGTGCAACAAATTGTACTATAATGAGCCAATATGCTATGTGATATCTGGTGATTTAAACACGGTGCTCTTCCAAGATGTTGGATCAAGGCCTTAACATGAAATGGTTATTAGTAAAAAGCCAATCATATGGTAGACCAATTGGATTGACATTATTTATTTCCATTTGACTTTATTAAATATATTTATTTATTTATTTATTTATTTTACAACATTTTATACCCTGCCTTTCTTCCGTCATAAGGACCACCAAGGCAGCTAGTAAATTAAAAACATACACAATTAAACCTCATCTTAAAAACTTTTAAAACACATCACTAAACAAATTAAAACTAATATATATATACAAAAAGATGAATTCAACAATTATAACATTGGGCAGGAATGAAAGATCACTGAGAGAATCCCAAATGAAATGAAAAGTACTCCTCTTGTGGTAGTAAATCGTTAACAAAAAGGGATAGACAAGTCTCCCAGGGGAAAGAATCCCCGAGTTTTAGGGTCATGATTAACAAGATCATGTCCTAGGTTGCCACCTATGTAATCTCAGAAGGCATGGGCAATTGAAGCACGGTCTCGGAAGAAGACTGCAGTGGTCAGATAGGTTCATGAGTGAGCAGGCAGTACTTCAGAAGAACATATGCAAATGAACTATGGTAAACCCCACCCCTCCTGAGTAGATACAAATGACCTGCCAACAACTTTTCCACACTGTGACACTGAGAGATCTCTGTCTTTTGGTGCTACACCTCTGAAGATGCCAGCCACAGCTGCTGGCGAAACGTCAGGAACTACAATGCCAAGACCACGGCAATACAGCCCGGAAAACCCACAACAACCATCGCTCTCTGGCCATGAAAGCCTTCGACAATACATTGAGGCTATTATACTTTGGTCATATCATGAGAAGATAAGATTCTTTGGAAAAGTCAATTATGCTAGGAAAAGTGGAAGGCAGTAGGAAAAGAGGAATACCTAAAATGAAATTGCTTGATTCAATAGAAGAAGCTACATCCTCCAATTTGCAGGATCTGAGCAAGTCTTTTAATGATAGGACATTTAGGAGGTCTTTCCTTCATAGGATCTCCATAGGTCAGAGGCAACTTGACAGCACTTAACACTTAAACGCACTGTAAAACTATCATAAAGTTATTTTAATGCTAATATACCAGTCATTGGGCATATTCCACCATCATAACACACCTATTTGTATGTGACGGACAACAGTTTTTCTTATGCCTCCTCTTCCTTGTAGAAGGAAGTAGTAGTCCAGTGTGAAAAAAACTTCATTATTGCAATGAATTTACAAAGGTTTCTTGTGATGTTCAAACATTTTGTGATGTTATTAATTTCCCCACAATTAAAGTTGCTGTGAAGGCCAGTGTTTCAAACCTGAACAGAGGTAGTGGAGTGAATCCTATGCATATCCCACCACTCCCCAAAGAAAGGTTTATTTATTTAAATATTTATACAACATCTTTCATTTCAGCACAAGTTGAAGCAATTGGAGGAAGAGCCACTTAAGTTGAAGAAAGTCTCCTTAGGCTGGAGAAAGGTTACTTGAAGGATGTCTGGATCCACCCCAGTGTAATGTGAAGTTTTACCAGTCAGTCTTTACTCCATCTCCACATGACAGATTGACCTAAAGGGGCTTCTAAATGTAGTTATGTTAGATGAGACATTGGGAAAAGAGTAACTTTTTTTAAAAAAAAATATTTTTATTAAGAGTTTTCAATTATTTACACAGGGGAGTGGTGCAATAATACTGCAAAGTAATATTCTTATATAACTTGATTATACATCCGATATAATAACTAATATAAGTTTCATGATATAATATACTTGGTTGTCAAATTCAGCCTGACATATATGTCTTTCCATCTGTCTACAAAAGTTTTGTTATTTTCTAAATTCAGAATTGAGGTAAGTCTGTCCATTTCTATACAATGTAACAATTTCTCTATTAATTTTTTCTCATCAGGTACACACTTTTGTTTCCAGACCTGTGCATATACCAGCCTTGCAGCAGTAATAATATGTTGCAATAAGTATTTTTGTTCCTTTGGAAACTTGCTATCAAACATAGACAATAAAAATATCATGGGATCTAGGGTAATATGCAAATCCAAAATTTTCTTTATGAACAATGAGACCATATTCCAGAATTCCTTAGCTTTTTTACATGTCCACCAAGAATGAAAAAGGTACCTCTTTCTACACCACATTTCCAACATCTATCGGAACAAACATACATTTCTGCTAGCTTAGCTGGAGAGATATACCATCGATAATACATTTTATAGTGGTTTTCTCTGTATGCAGTTGATTTAAAAATTTTAATATCTCTCCATACCCCTTGCCATCTATCTAGAGAGATCTGATACCCTATATTCTGTGCCCATTTAATCATACAGTCTTTAACTTGTTCGTCAGCCATTTTATAGTTCAGCCATTTTATAGTTATACTTTTTCTATTTCAACACTTACCCATTCTGACATCGTTTAAAATTCTCAATGAATTAGATCAAAAAATAAAGAAGTTTATTTGGCTACACAAAAAAGCAAGAATTAGATATAAACTCCTCCAAGATAGAATTGAAAATGGAGGCCTTGCACTACCAAATTGGCTATTATATTATCAGGCGTCTTGCCTGGTATGGATGAAAGAATGGATAACTCTGTCAGACGAAAGAATGCTAACTCTTGAAGGTCATGACCTCCCCTCAGGATGGCACTCCTATTTATGGACATATACAAATAAAACACCGAAAACCTTTATGGAACATTGGATCAGAAAATGCCTAATAAGAACATGGAAGATAAAAAGACCGTCATTATACACTGAGATCCCACCGTGGTTCTCTCCTCAGGAAGCCAAGGATGCACTACAATATAAAACTACACTCACATACAGAGATCTCCTCATAAATGCAGAGATACTAAAGTCATCAAGTCAACTAAAGCTGGAAAGATACAACTTGAACTGGTGGCAATATATCCAGATTCAATCGAGGTTCAACTCTGACAAAAAAAAAATTTGGAATCCACAAAGATTTAAACCAATTTGATAAAATCCTCCTATCTAGCAATCAAAAGCTTTTAAGTAAAATTTATAAATATCTTCTGAACTATAAAATGGGAAAAGAGTAACTTTTATAAACATTCTTGGATAGGAGAATAAATATGTTAAGTAAAGAGGTACAACACAGCATTTGCTGGTCTCATTCAGTTATACTTTCAGTTGTCAATTCCTGGCTTCAGAAAACAATTGTCAGCCAAGCTTTTAAAACTCTTTATGTGAATCTTTGGGTTTTCCACAGAATCCCTCAGGAATCCTTCAGTATGTGTGAACTCCTTCTAGAAATTTTTAGCTAGATTTCCCATGAAACTAGGCTCTGAGACTGTTGCAGTCTCCTATTTAAAGTACTCACTATATTAGCCTGCTTTCTCCAAAAGCCAGGCTCTGAAACAACACATTCTCCTAAGAAAGAATCCCTCCAATCTTACTTTCTGAAGACTCAAGCCTTGTTTGACTCAAACTGGTGGTTTTACTGCTTTTCTTCTCACTCCCCCTCCTTCAGGCTCCTCCAGCATTGCATGGTCTTGACTGGCTATTAGCTGCTCTGCACATCAACCTACAGGAATAAAGGGACTGGAGATTGTCAGAAAGGTGCAGGACCTTTGCTCATCTGTCACAGTTGTTTACTAGGACTTAATTCATTTGGCATAAATAAATAAATATAAGAGACAAAAATCCAGTAAAGCATGAAAGCTGTATAAATCTGTGCTGGATTATAGCCCAAAGGTATTAAAATAGCCACTTACACTAGCATCAGACAGCTATATTGTAGTTCATTCCTGGTAGTATTTTTGAAACAGACAGTGAATTTTGGGGGAAACAGTGACTTATACAATTATATACTGTGCAGTGGCTAGTAGTAACAGAGGACAGAAAGAGTTTTTGTGCTCAGATTTGAAAACTGCATATTCACAGTTAGTGAAGTACATCAAAATAAAACAGTTATCACAAAGCCTTCAAAAAAGGCAGTGACTTTTTGCAAAACATGTTGCTTAATGCATCTCCAGTTTGTGCAAATGGCTTAAACATGAATCATTTTTGTCTTCTGATCAAAAGCCCAGTACCATACACAGTAGCAAGCCAATTAGTACTTTGATGGGGAGCAACAATAAGCAAAAGGAAGCCAGTTAGCATTTCGATAGAGAACAAAGTGAATCCACAGCAAGCTGGTCAGCACTTAAACAAGGAGCATGGATAAGCAAGCAATAGCAAGTCACTCAGCCCTTAGAATAAATAGTAACAAGCTGGTTAGCACTTTGATGGAAAAAACAGTAGAAAGAGCAAGCCAGTCAGAACGTGGATGAATGAGGAAAGATACACTCACCTACTAAGATATAAATGAACTTGCAAACTAACCATTTGGAAAATCTTGTCCTTGCCATATATGACAGAAGGGGCTTTTAAATGAAAGGTTTACTAAGTGCAGCACCCAGGAAGTTAAGGTTTAGCTGAACCCAAGGAGTGAAAGTTTTGCTAAGGTTAAGGTTTTGCTGACCCAAATTATGTATATATGTAAATATTTTTGAAAACGGTTGAATTCTACCCTTCTGAGTGTAAAATTCTGAAATGTATATATTTTTTTACCACATGCTTCACCCCATTGCTCTGGAGAGGCTTGTAGAACCTCATCTATTGTAATGTTCTTTAAGGGTGGGATATGTTACAGAATGGGCTTTTAAATGAAAGGTTTACTAAGTATAGCACCCAGGGAATGGAAGAAGAAGGGTTAAAATACTGCCTGAAGGGAGAATGATTAACAGGCTGCTCCTCCCTCTCTGTGATTGGCCGGTGAGAAGGTAACAATTGGTGCTGACAGAATTGTTGGAGGAGTTGAAGTCTGATGAGGAGAGTCAGACTATTAACCAGATTAGTAGCCGGACTAATAAAGAAAAAGGAAAAGTTTGCCCTGACTGGGACAGCTTTAGGTTTCTAGAAAACTTTTAGTTAAGGAACTTAAAGTGTGAAAGCGAGCACTAATTTACATAGACAAGTTATAACTGGGTGTGTTGTTGACAGAGGAAGTGAGTAGTCAAAGGAGATTCCCTTTCAGCCAAATGATCAAGATTATGTCTTTTGGAGAAGAATAATTCCTACCCAGAGTATAAAAGGGGATTTTGGCTCTGAGGAGGAACCTAGGTCTGATGTAAAGGGGGGAAAGTGCTGCATTGAAGTCAGAACACATAAACTGTAAAGTGAAATCTTGTTAAAGTAACCTAAGTCTGAAACTTCCAACCTCTCATTTTGTAACTCAGTTTTTCTCTCCCTGCCCCCCTCTCTCTATATACACACACACACAAACCTGCCTGTTTAATAAACCTGCTGTTTCTTTTTGAACTTTACTCAGCATCTAGTGCCATTTCATTATGGTATGCTTACATCATACTATAATTAAATATCCTGTTTGTGGATATAAATCTCAGACATGCAGTGAGAAAAAATATTTATAGAAACATCAGGGGAAATTTCACACATTCCTAATTCCTAATAAAAAACCAAGGTTGTGCTGTTTGATAACAAAGCATCAAAATTGAATACAAAGCACATTAACGATTAAATACAGCTAGTATAGATAATCCAGTCCCTGATATTTGGTAATGATTGGCCAATTCATACCTCATTGTCTTGCTTTAAGTTTCCCAGCCCAGGCAATGGGAGGGGAGAAAATGATGTAGATATGTACCTGTCAGAGACCTGGGGGTGAAGTGGAGAGAAGAGAGACAAAATCTCAGGCTAAATTCCAAAAAGTGCAAGTCACCTGCAGTAGAGTAGCAACAAATATGCTGTTTTTACTTCCTGGCAGTAGAGATGGGCTGCAGAGACTGGGGATGGGGTAGAGATAAATGTCCAGGATTAGCAGCTCACTTGCATTGCAGATGGAAGGTGGTAGAGACAGACACACACACATTAGACTTGAGGACACACAATAGGAAGGAATGAGATCTTTTTAAAATGAGATAGAACTGCTGATCTTACAGCAAAATCCCAATTGACCTTTCCTCCATGGCTGTTTTCAAATACAAATAAAGGGTAAAGAGCAGAGATGGGCACAAACAGGAAAAAAACCAAACCATGCGGTTCATGGTTCATTAAATTTCATGAATCACGAACCACAAACCACGACCTTTCATGAACCTGCCCCCCCCCCCCGGTTCGTGAACCGGTTCCGTTTGGTTTGTGGCGGTTCATCAGAAATGGGATCTGATGAACTGTGGTTCGCGAACTACAAACCGGCCTGGTTCGTGCTTAATTTTGGTTCGTATTTTGGTTCGTGCCCATCTCTAGTAAAGAGACATCATTGGTGTTCAGGTACTAATCAATGGGCTTAGACTATAGTAACTCTGCTTAGGATTTCACTGTTAGTACCTAAACTCCTTGATGTCTTTACCCTATATTTGTTTTTAAATCAGCCACAGAGAAAGGATGATTTGGGAAAAAATATTGGCCAGAAAACCTTGTAAAGTCAGGTCTAAACAGAGTAATCCTTGTGTATTAATGCATGTGTCCACCCATTCACATATAAAATGAGGATAAGGCACACCCATATTTTATTTATAAAACAAAATGGACAGGAAGAGCAATCCGGTGCCCTCCCATAGATTACTTTTCCCTTGCTTCATAGCTGAAAAGGTATTTTTCCTAGTATGGCTGCTTTCACACACATTAGATAATGCACTTTCAAATCTAAAACCAATCACTGAAAGTAAAAGAAAGGAGGGGCAGAAAAGAAGGCACATGAGCAGGAACTCGAGGAAATAAACTTTGAATAATCTAAAAAAAGAGGAAGGGGGCTGTTCACAGATAAAAGGTATCTTCTAGGTAACAATATAAACGAAGGCAGGGAATTATTCCATTTCAGAAGGTGGTTGTAGAAAGAACAATTGCTTGAAGTAATTGAAGGAATATATAGATTAGACAATCTTTTAATAGTTAACAACCTTTAAGTAGATAAATAACCTCCCCAAGGAGATAGTCAAAGAGATGTAATTATAGCTACTCAGAAATAATTTTTAAAATAGATGTTAAAAGGAGAGCTGAACCCTTGAAATTCATTTTAAATTGTTTTAGCCGAATGTATATTCAATAAAAATAAGAATATTTATTTAAATACAATTGATTTCTATCATGCTGCCATTTTAAAAAAACTAAGACCTAAAAAACTGCTGATATATGAATAACTGTACAGTAAAGCAAATGAAACATGTGCAGAAACAGATTTTGCATGTAGAAGTTTTTAAATAATGTTCCTATGTGTGCAGAGAAAGTGTGTGTGTGTGTGTGTGTGTGTGTGTGTGTGTGCATGCGTGTGTGTGTGTCTGTACTGTCTTACCTTGCCTTTCTGCTATTAAAATAACATGGAAAGTGGCTAACAACAAGATAAAAACATATATAACAAAAAGTTAATTTAAAAGAATGGCAGCAGTAAAACACTACGAAAGGCAAAACCTTATAGGGGGAAAAAAATCTATCCGAAAATTACAAGATTTTTATAAATGCTTTATATACAAAGATTTTTACTTAAAGTGCTAAGTGCTCAATACCAAAAGCTTGTGAACAACATTTTTATACAAACAATCAATACAAATATAAGAACTTATGAATAATAGAGGTTGCAAAGACATTTTGACACCACTGGACTCAAACAAATATTCCAAATGTGCGAGTAGTCTAGAAAGCTCATACTAATAAGTTGTATTTCACCTGTGGTTTTTTCTTTTTACAGATGCAACAAAGTTCTTCTGTTGTCGGGTATTCGAAAAGAGAAGGATGAACAGTCTCAATTCCAGAAAGCACTGTGAAAAATAAAGCCTTTTTTGCTGTACTTAGGATGGCTTGCTATCAGATGGGCGGAGCCTGACAGGCGTCTGCCAGCAATATGGTCCCATTTCGTAATTAATACATTTTCAAAGGCATAATTCAACCATGACAAGCGCTACAAAAAATATTATAACACATCAGAATCAAGCATATACAGCCAATGTGCTGTTTAAAGAATACAACTGGACTTACTTACATACACCAATACTTCCTATAATCTCCACGAGTCTCCAATAGCCAGTCAGTGAAATTAATGACGGACAATTACTGTACAGGGCGTCTTACACCATTCCATTTTATACATCACAGTGTCGTCACATTAAAGCGAAATCAAAAAGAGTCCAGTAGCACCTTTAAGACTAACCAATTTTACTGTAGCATAAGCTTTCGAGAATCACAGTTCTCTTTGTCAGATGCATTAAAGGAACAGTACAAACAATGAAACAAGTTCCACTCATTTTATGCCCAAGGCTATTTTATAAAAAACATGAGTAATCGATGCTGCTGTTCAAACCATTAGGCATCAAAGAATTTGTAAAATAAATCCACTCTGTTTTCTTCTGTAACAATTTGCATTGGGGAGCTATACCGTCGCTAGGTTTAATGACTGTCAAAACCGAAAATTTAAAGGTACCATTACCCGAATGTTTTTCCACAAAATGAGTGACTAGGGGAGCATCCACAATTTCGTTTTTTATCCTAGATTTGTGTTCTTGAATGTGATTCTTTAGGGGTCTTATTGTGCTTCCTATATACAGCTTTAAGTATGGGCACTGTATAATATAAACCACAAACGTTGTCTTACACATGGAAAAAACAGCATTGCGAAAGGGAGCATTGGTAACAGGATTCAATATATCTGAAGCTTTAACAGACAACCTGCAAACATTGCAGTTATCACTAGGGGTGTGCAAGCCAAAAAATTTCGGCTATAGCCGAAAGTAGAAAGCCGAAAGAAGATTCTCTATCGTTAAAGCCGAAAGCCGAAACAAGAATCTCTTTCGGCTTTCGGGATTCTTTCGGCATTATTTCGGCATTCTTTTGGCTTTTTTCTATGGGAAAATGCCTCCGTCTTCCAGGACGCCTGGAGGAGGCATTTTCCCACCGAATAAGCCCAAAATTGGTGGGGACCTTCCCCTAACCCTTCTCTAACAACCACCCAAGTTTCAGACAGATTGAACTTTGGGGGGCCATGTTATGGCCCCCCAAATCAGGTCCCCCCATCCTCCCATAAGAAAGCGAAGGAGCAGCATATTGTTAGCATGCTGCTGCTCATCTTTCTTCATTATTTCCTATGGGGAAAAAATGAAGAGGCAGGCTTCCTTTGCCAGGGGTGGCATTTTGCATGCAAAATGCCCCCTTACCCTCAGGGGCCCTTCTCCCACCCCTCCTCCCACCCCCCACCAAGGCTCAGCCTGCTCCCACTTGGGGGGGCATTTCATGGCCTCCCCAAGTAGGTGCTCTAATCTCTACCACTGACAGCTGGGGGAGGCTTGTGTTGCCAGGGGTGGCATTTTGCATGCAAAATGCCCCCCAACCCTCTGGGG
Organism: Eublepharis macularius; assembly: GCF_028583425.1. Taxonomy (NCBI): domain Eukaryota; kingdom Metazoa; phylum Chordata; class Lepidosauria; order Squamata; family Eublepharidae; genus Eublepharis; species Eublepharis macularius. The sequence goes on from NC_072790.1 coordinate 106,454,073, forward strand.
CCCTTCTCCCACCCCTCCTCCCACCCCCCACCAAGGCTCAGCCTGCTCCTACTTGGGGGGGGCATTTCATGGCCTCCCCAAGTAGGTGCTCTGCTCTCATCTCTACCACTGACAGCTGGGGGAGGCTTGTCTTGCCAGGGGTGGCATTTTGCATGCAAAATGCCCCCCAGCCCTCTGGGGCCCTTCTCCCACCCTTCCTCCCACCCCCCACCAAGGCTCAGACTGCTCCCACTTGGGGGGCCATTTCATGGCCTCCCCAAGTAGGTCCTCTCAGCCCCTAAAGTCCACCCCTTACAGCCCCACACAAACCCAATTCCCCCCAGCTGCCACACACAGACCCAAATCCCCACATTAGCCCCTCACAGACCCAAATCCACCCCCACCTGCCCCACACCCATAACCCCAGGAACAGGCTGGCAAAGGCCAGCCCTCTCCCTTTGTTCCCTATGCTGGGAACTTCTAAACTCTCTTTCCCTGGGCAATTCTGCACAGCCCAGGGGTGCCACAATGGTGGGCACACTTCTGAGTGCCAGCTGGTCCCTGTGAAAGAGCACCTGAACCACAGACACCCTCCCTCAAATTCCCCCAACACCTACAGAGATGGCTGGCCAGCCAGCCCCATTGTTCCCTATGATGGGAACCAACTGCACAACAAAGAATAAAACAAGAACAACACAAAATAAAGTTTTAAAAAAATTATTTTCTCCCTTCCAAAGTACAAGTAGGCAAAGCATTATGACACATTACACCAGCAGTCCCCCACACAGAAAAATTAAAACAAAACTCACTTAACATCAGATGCAGAGAAGTTAGCCGTGTTAGTCTGTGGTAGCAAAATCAAAAAGAGTCCAGTAGCACCTTTAAGACTAACCAATTTTATTTTAGCATAAGCTTTCGAGAATCAAGTTCTCTTCTTCAGATGCCTGATACAGAGAATCACAAAAGCACAATTCCTGTCAAAAACACTTTATTTCTTGAACAGCTTAGGTTACACAGCAGGGGGGAACACTTTGTGATTCTCTGATATTAAGTGAGTTGTGTTATTTTTCTGTGTGGCACCCCTGGGCTGTGCAGAATTGCCCAGGGAAAGAGAGTTTAGAAGTTCCCAGCATAGGGAACAAAGGGAGAGGGCTGGCCTTTGCCAGCCTGTTCCTGGGGTTATGGGTGTGGGGCAGGTGGGGGTGGATTTGGGTCTGTGAGGGGCTAATGTGGGGATTTGGGTCTGTGTGTGGCAGCTGGGGGGGAATTGGGTTTGTGTGGGGCTGTAAGGGGTGGACTTTAGGGGCTGAGAGGACCAAGTGGGGGCTGAGAGGACCAAGTGGGAGCAGTCTGAGCCTGGGTGGGGGGGTGGGGGGAAGGGTGGGAGAAGGGCCCCTGAGGGCTGGGGGGCATTTTGCATGCAAAATGCCACCCCTGGCAACACAAGCCTCCCCCAGCTGTCAGTGGTAGAGATTAGAGCACCTACTTGGGGAGGCCATGAAATGGCCCCCCCAAGTGGGAGCAGGCTGAGCCTTGGTGGGGGGTGGGAGGAGGGGTGGGAGGGCCCCTGAGGGTGAGGGGGCATTTTGCATGCAAAATGCCACCCCTGGCAAAGGAAGCCTGCTTCTTCATTTTTTCCCCATAGGAAATAATGAAGAAAGATGAGCAGCAGCATGCTAACAATATGCTGCTCCTTCGCTTTCTTATGGGAGGATGGGGGGACCTGCTTTGGGGGGCCATAACATGGCCCCCCAAAGTTCAATCTGTCTGAAACTTGGGTGGTTGTTAGAGAAGGGTTAGAGGAAGGTCCCCACCAATTTTGGGCTTATTCGGTGGGAAAATGCCTCCCCCAGACGTCCGGGAAGACGGAGGCATTTTCCCATTGAAAAGCCGAAAGAAAGCCGAAAGAATCCTGAAACGTTTCGGCTTTTTTCTTTCGGCTACCCGAAACGTTTCGGCATTCCCTGAAACGTTTCGGCATTCCCCGAAAGAAGCCGAAACACTTTTGTTTCGGCATTCTTTCGGCATTCTGAATGCCGAAACGCACATCCCTAGTTATCACAGACAAAATGCCCCTTTAGTTCTGCTAACTCTGGAATAGTATCCTGGTAAGTGGAATGCACCAGAATGTCCTTAAAGTTCTGAGTGCGTCGATGTGCTATGAATGGCAGTTCGTTGCAACCCGGGAGGTCGTTAATAATATGCCAATGTTTTCTCACAATTTTACTGATTTTAAACAAAAGAGAGGAGTGGTCAATTGCCCATTTAATGTTATCTAGGCTATCTCTCCTCTTTGGTTGTAGTAAACTCCTCTGACAGACTCTCCTATTGCCTTTCCAGACCATATGTCTAGGATATCCCCTATTTAAAAAAGACTCCATGAGTTCCTTACTCCCTCGTATGAAGTCTTTATTATCAGTTGAATTTCTTTTAACTCTCAGTAGTTGTCCTGCTGGAATGTTTCTTTTTAAGGGGCCTGAGTAAAAAGATGTATAATGTAAATACGACCCCCCTATCTGTAGGTTTTTTATAGGGACATACTCCTAAACTGCCTCCAACTGATTTATATACAGTAACGTCTAGGAAATGGATCTGGCTAAAACTGCCCTCCCAAGAAAAATGGATATTAGTATCCACCTGATTTAACCACTCTACAATATTGCCTATCTGGTCAGTACTGCGCATGACCAAAAAAATGTCGTCAATGTACCTTTTGAATACAATTAAGTCCCCCCCCCCAAAGGATTTTCTTTCTCATTCAAAATAAATTTCTATTCAAGATGGGTCATGTAGAGATTAGCAATGCTAGGTGCAGCTGAACATCCCATAGCTACTTCCTGTCTTTGAAAATAAAATTGGTTGTTAAATTTGAAAAAAAAATTCTCCATAATAATGTCCAGCAGATCTAAAAGAAAAGGGGTGGAGGAATTCAGTGATTGTCTACTGGATAGTACCATTTTAATCACCTGCCTGGCACTTTCAGCAAGCAATGAAGCATAAAATCACCACTGAGCTTCAATAAAGTGTACGGGAAGGGTACAGGAATAAAATAATTGAAAACCCTTCAGAACAATACAGACCTATTCAGTTTCTGGAAGGCCAGAAGTAAGAGCATGAGGTGGATTTCCTGGAGCAGGCAATTCCATAATCCAGAGGCTACTACAAAACACAACTCACTCTGGGAGGGGCTGCGGCTCAGTGGTGGAGCATCTGCTCTGCGTGCAGAAAGCCACAGTTTCAATCCCTGGCATCTCTAGTTAAAGGGATCAAGTAGGAGGTGATGTGAAAGACTCTGGAGCCCCACTACTAGCTTGAGTTGACAATACTGACCTTGATTGACCAATGTTCTGATTCACTGGCCATTTCCGCACGGACAAAGCCTCCAGAAGATCGCACGAAACTCATGGAATGAAGCATCTTCCTAGCGTGATTTCTGTCAGGTTTTGACAGGTGACCCTTCAGATACTTTACTGCATCAGACCAGGCTGTATGAGTTAAAGCTTCTTATTACTGGATCACAAGTTCATGACTCCAACATGGCATTGACAGGAATACTGGTACAAAGTGAAGCATCAATGGTTATACTCCCCTCTTCCTTCTCTCCCCCCTTCCCTGAGCTAAGGCTGTTAGTTTTGGCACAAAGCTTTTAGGCGGGGAATTGTTAGTCGTCCCATGAGAAGAGTTCCTCAAGGCCAGCCCTTCTTGGACAAAACAGGAAGGCATGTGTAAACAAAACAGCAGGAGACAGATAAGGCGGTAGGAATTAGGGGGAGGTTCACACCATCTCCCCCCCCCATCCAAGTAGCACACATGGACCCAGGCAGGTAGCTGAGGCATGGCAGACATGTAGTAAGCATGTCTGACAATTTTCCAGCATGATTCTATTTAATGGCATGATTTCTGACGTCATCACACCATTAAAGGGGATTGTGCCAGGAAATTGCTCTAGGAAGATGTTTCGTTCCGTGAGTTTCACGCGATCTTATGGGTGCATGTGACAACAGTCATTATATCACAGCTACATATAATTCCATATGTGTGTGCTCACCTACCTGAACTTCCTTGTTAACAAGGTTGGAGATGGAATCAGATTCACAGAAGAAGTAACATGGGCTGAGGTAGTCCATCAAATATTCTGATTCATTTAGGGCTTTAACACATGCATCCTGAGTAGGCCTGCAAACAAATTAGCAACCAGTGCTGCTGACATACCACTGGCATAACATGATCATCATAGCACTCAGAACCCTCACAATCATATTTTGGATCAACTGAATGTACAGGACATTCTTCAGTGGTAGCCAGCATTACAATAATCCAGTATGCATTTTTGGTAACGTTCAGACAGATCAACTCCCAGGAAGTATGCAGTTAGTAATGCAGCTGAAACTGATAGAACAACTCTTAGAAATCTCAGCAACTTTGCCTCTCTCAGCCTATTATTGCAGGATCTTAGAGCTGAGGCCTTTTCATCTTCCTTCCAAAGCTGAACAAGTCATGAGATTGTTCACTTGAGATTATGTGAATGATACACACATACACAGGAAGGTCTCTCAGTAGGAGAACATATGCTTTGTAAGCAAAAGCCCAAGGGTCAATTCCCTGTTGAAAGGTTCTCACTCAAGCAGCTGGGTCAAGAGACAACTGTGCCTGAGGCACTGAGGAGTATTTAACAGCTAAGGTTGTTAGGTGTAGCCTAGAGATCTTCTGGAATTTCAACTGATCCCCAGGCTACTGTTCCCTTGGACTTCCCCTACTTTGGAGGGAGGACTCTACTGCATTATGCACCACTAAGCACATTCCCCTCCACAAACCCCACTCTCACAAGACACTAGACCCCAAATCTTCAGGAATTTCCCAACCCAGAGTTGGCAACCCTACTCCCAGCTGCAGTAGACAATATTACTATGTGGACCAGTGATCTGGCTCACTTTATGACAATTTAATGTACCCATGAGTAGCTTCTCATAAGAACAAATTATTTGCCTTCTGAGTCATACCAGATGTCTAGTTCAGCATTCTTTTTTATGGTGATAGCTGTTCCTTGCCATTTGAACTCCCTGATGCTGCCTCTGAGCATGAATATTCCATTTAACTATTATGAACAATAAATCATCCTCCATTAATCTGTATATTTCTTTTTAAAATGATCTGTCTGAGTTGAAGACACTACACCTTGTAATAATGAATTCCATAAACTAATTATGCATCATGTGAAGAACTTGCTTTTGTTTTGTATTCTGTTCAGTTTATTTTCATCATAAGTATGGCTGCGCCATAATGCCCAGAGTAGCAATTGGACTGTGTATATTATTCTCCTATGCTCCAATTTTCAGGTTTGCTTTTAATAATCCATAAGAGAATGTACTGATGTTTAAGGATGGCCACTTAAGTGTAGCTAATCACATATCAAGATTATGTTTGTTTAGGACTCGGTATATATTTAGTTGGAGTTCTGAAATCTAATCGTAATGCCAAGGATCAAAAGAGGACTGTATTGTTGCAGGCACATTTTCTTTCTGATCATGCTGCCACACATTTTCTGTGTTCTGACTGAAACTAATGGAACTGAGTCTTTCAGGAAGCTGCTAAAAGGAAAACTAGAGCTCCCCTGTTGAGACAGCTATTCATCTAGAAAGAACATACAGCTAGGATGGAAACGATTGAAATGGTTGATGGGAAAATTAGGTGTTGCTCCCCAGTAGCTTTGTTATTTATTTATTTCATTTACTTTATTTAGAATATTTACACCTCATACTAATCAGCTCTGCTATCAAGGCAGCTACCCAAATCCAGAAAATTACCTGAAAATCATTATCAGAGTCACAGAAATTACAGCTACAGAAATAGCAGTTATAGAAATACCAGCAAAATGCTTGCAAAAATACCAGCAAAATGCATGAGACTAGCATAAAACCAAGGGAACAGTACAATTATTTAAATTTTTAAAACTTAAAACAATCTTATGAAACTTAGCAAACTTCTACATGGAACATTTTGAAAAGAAAACTCTAGAATCAGCACCTCAGAAACCTAGTCTGGTTCCGGTTTGTGGATGATACCTTTATCATTTGGAGCCATGGTGAGGAAGAATTGATGGAGTTTTTAAACCACCTTAACAATATCTGCCTGAACATACAATTCACCATGGAGAAAGAAATCAAGGGTAAACGTCCATTTCTAGATACCTTGGTCATCCACAAAGCAAACTTTCAGTTAGGTCACAAGGTCTACAGGAAACCAACTCACACGGATCGGTACTTACACAAAAACTCCAATCACGACCCTCGACAGAAAAGAGGCATAATAAAAACATTAGTAGACAGTGCAACCGCACTTTCTCACCGAGGAAACTAATCATCTAAACCACGCACTTCAAGCAAATGGCTACTCCAGAAATGAAATCAGAAGAGCAATTAAACCAAGGATAAATCAAACAACCAAGAACAACAGAAAAAGTGTTTTTGCCATATATCAAAGGAATTACTGATCAGATGGGAAAGCTTATGAAAAAGCACAACCTTCAAGCAGTATTCAGACCCACCCAAAAAATACAACAGATGCTACAATCAGCAAAAGACAGTAGAGACCCCCTCACCTCTGCAGGAGTATACCGCATACCCTGCAGCTGTGGACAAGTTTACATTGGGACCACACAGCATAGCATCCAGACAAGAATAAAAGAACATGAAAGACACTGCAGACTTGGCCATCCGGAAAAATCAGCAGTGGCTGAACATAGCCTAACTCAAACAGGACACAGTATCCTATTCCAGGACACTAAAATACTGGACAACACTTCCAACTACTTCGTTAGATTGCACAGGGAAGCCATTGAAATTCATAAGCATAAGCACAATTTCAACAGGAAAGAAGAGACTTTAAGAATGAATAGAGCATGGTTTCCAGTCCTGAAAAACACCAGGCTAACAAAATACTCTACACCCTACAATAGCCCTGCAGAGAAGATTAGCATATCAAGCACCAATCCATATGCAAAAGAAGCTTCTCAGGATACAGTGAAGCCTCCCTCTATTAGCATTCCACACCCTGGGAAACTCTTACAGGTTGACTCAGCCCAAACCCACCTCCCTGAGTAGATATAAATTACCTGCCAACATCTTCTCCACACTGTGACACTGAGAGATCTCTGTCTTTTGGTGCTACACCGCTGAAGATGCTAGTCACAGCTGCTGGCGAAACGTCAGGAACTACAATGCCAAGACCATGGCTATACAGCCCGGAAAATCCACAACAACCAAAATCCACAACAGCCATCAATCTTATGAAATCTTTTTTCAAACTAACAGTTTTACAGCAAAATTAATTAATGGGGTGGTCAAAACAGAAGTAAATGTTAAATACTACTACTACTACTACTACTACTACTACTACTACTACTACTACTAATGTTTCTACTTTCATGAAGTTTTAGATTCAAAACTATCATGCGGCTGTCATAGCATCATAGTATTGGAAAAAGCTCAGTAGTTCATCTGTTTTCATTTTTGCCTTGAGGCAGGAATTTTGAAAGTAAATATAGTTTACTATTCTGGGGACAGATTTAATAGCTGTAAAGTAAGTAAAATAACTGCTTTTCAGAGATGGATGCATTGAGTGTACTCCAATGTTAGAGATGCAAGAACATGTTTCAAAACTGATTATAGGCTTCAGCTAGTTCTTTTTAGCTATTTACATTCTCTTTCAGAGAACATTAAATCTATGTTTTCTTGTAAGAGGTAGCAATTGGTTTATCTACATAAATATTTTATAGAGCCTTGTAGAGTACAAGGAATATTCCATCTGAAGAAACATGGGATTGTGTGGCTCCGCTTGTACTGTCTTCTCTCTAAATCTTGTCAAGCAAATCCTAGTTGCCTGCTATAAGGACCAAAATCAACAGGAGAGAAGTCAATTTTTCCATTCAGTCCGTTAGCTGTAACATGAAGGGAAAAATCAGTTAATCATCTTTGTTTGCTGAAAGAAAGCTCTTTACAGCTTTGGAAATGAGGGAGCTGAACCGATCATCCCATTGTCAAGCTTTCTGTCACATGCTAACGATACATTGGAGTGTTGAAAAGCCACAGATGTACTTCCTAGGAAGAACAATAATACATTAAATTTGTGGGATGCTGCTGTGTATGATAGTAAGTGGCTATATATAAATTATATTGACAGCTGGAGTTTGTTTATGGCTAGTTCTGTTTAGATAGGAATTCTAAAATGTTGCTTGTAATACCAATCCTATACTAGCTAATTCAGCTTCTTTCTATTTTTTGTTTTATTTTTATCCTTAGCAGTGTCAGGGATATTACTACCTCTTGTATCTGCCTTTTAAGGATACTGGCAGTTAAATTGGTTATCTTTTCAAAGATCTTTTGAGATTGCTGCACAATGCATAATCTCTTCAAGTTGTATCTACTGGCTGTCCTGATAAAAATTTAAAAATGTACTTACTTTGTTTCTGAAGAATGTTACACTTCAATGTAAAAATGAACTAATTCACTCTCATCAACAAACACTTGCCTCTAGCCTGCAATGACAACAAAACATTCTCTGGTGCTATCCTTCTATTTTAGTTCTATGTGTTAGAGCATGAATAATTAGGTTATAATAGTATTTGATGAGGAACCTGTACAGTTTTGCTGTAGATTTCTTGCATGAAACAGAGTATTCTGGGGAATGTTGAGTGTGCCCTCAGTTCACATGGGCACTGCCTAGATCCATTGAGCCTCAGCATCACATTGAGTGAACTGAGAATGCGTCATTGGAACACACTGAACACATCTTCACACTTATAGGGAAGATCAATATTGGTGACTGACTAATCTACCATCACTAATCTTCTCATTTAAGAGTCTATGTAGGCTAAAAGATATCAAGTTTGAGAATCATGGAGTTTTAATTATATAATTACATTGAATTTTCACCTGTGATCAATTACAAGATAAAAGGGGGGTTAGGGCTAGACATGGGCACAATCCAAAAAATAATCCCTATTTAGCTGATCGTGATTCCATGGCACTGCTGAATGCAGGTACCCGATTCTAACCGATCAAGTCTCGTTTCCGGTCCAAAATCGGATCCAAAATCAGAAATCGGGGAGGCCAGCACCCAGAGCAACCGTAGTCAGGCTGTTGCACGCGCGAGTTCCTGAGTTGCTCCTGCCCACGCAGCAAGCTGGCTGTCCCAGTGTGCTGCAGAGCTGACAGCAGCGCGAGTGGCTCAGAGGCTGCCCGCGCCGTTCACCTGCCTGGCAAGACCTTGTCCTGGGGAAAGGCGAATGGCACAGGCGGCCTCCCAGCCTCCCGCGCTGCCTTTTGCCTTTCCCCAGGACAAGGAGTGGCTGGCTTGCCCAGGCGCCCCTTGTGGGATGTACTAAAACGAATGACAGAATTGCCCATTGAAAATAATGGGAGAGACTTGAATGCCCATTGGAAATAATGAGAACCTGGAATGCTCATAGACTTGCATGGGCTCCATTGAAACACATTAGAGCAAAAAAAAAAGGTGCAAAGAAAACGTGGAATGGATTTTGAAGGAAACTCTCTGGGCCCAGATAGACTGTTCTGGGACTGGATTGACAGGCCCCTGAGTGCAATGACGGCCCCTGGGTGTCTCAGAAGGGCTCTGGGACTGGAATGGCAGGCCCCTGACTGGAATGACGACCCCTAAGTGTGACAGAAAGGGTCTGGGACTGGAATGACAGGCCCCTGACAGGAATGATGACCCCTAAGTGTGACAGAAGGGGTCTGGGACTGGAATGACAGGCCCCTACCTGGAATGACGGCCCCTGGATCTGCCAGAAGGGGTCTGGGACTGGAATGACAGGCCCCTACCTGGAATGACAACCCCTAAGTGTGACAGAAGGGGTCTGGGACTGGAGTGACTGGCTCCTACCTGGAATGACAGCTCCTGGGTCTGCCAGAAGGGCTCTGGGACTGGAATGACAGGCCCCTGACTGTCACCCAGGGACCATCATTCCAGTCTCAGAGCCCTTCTGACAGACCCAGGGGCCGTCATTCCAGCGTGGGGCCTGTCATTCCAGTCCCAGACCCCTTCTGTCACACCCAGGGGCCATCATTGCACTCAGGGGCCTGTCAATCCAGTCCCAGAACAGTCTCTCTGCGCCCAGAGAGTTTCCTTCAAAATCCATTCCAAGTTTTCTTTGCACTTTTTTTTTGCTCTAATGTGTTGCAGTGGAGCCCATGCAAGTCAATAGGCATTCCAGGTTCCCATTATTTCCAATGGGCATTCAAGCCTCTCCCATTATTTTCAATGGGCAATCCTGTCATTCGTTTTAGTACATCCCCCTTGCACAAGTTGGTGTCACAGAGGTATGTACACAATTATATTTAGCCATATAGTCTCATATAAAGCACTAAAGTTTTAAAAAGGGTGGGGGGAAGCAGGACCAAGCAGAGTAGTCAAAAGTCCAGTTCAGGGTCAATGCATGAGTCCAAAGTCAAGTCAGGGGGTCCATAGGTCAGTACCAGTAAAGTCAGGTCCAGATGCGGGCAGAGACAGGGCATAGTCCAAAGGCTACAGGAACAAGGCAAGGTTCAAGGGAGAGGTTGCACTGGTAGCAAAAAATTTAGCTCATTGCTTCCACACTTAACAGTTCCTCTAGACTGACTTTTATAGCCAGGCGTGGTTTGCAGCCAGCTGCTTGGACTCTGTCCTTGTGCTACTCATTGTCACTATCCACAAGCAGCTGGCTTCATCTCAGGAGGCAAGCACTGTGCCGTCTCTCCTACAGCTCCACTCTCTGCCTTTGTCTGCAGTGTTCTTTGGGTGTGGGCGATCTGGGGTGGTGGTGGAAGCCCCTGGCTGGGCTTCCCCTGTGGTGTTGAATGTCCCTGGCTGAGCTTCACCTGTGGTGTAGAAGCTGGAGGGTGCTGGTGGCTCTGCCTCAGCTGCTGGCTGTGGATTCTGATTAGCCAGCAGCTGTTCTTCCTGATCATCGGCGTTGGCTGAGTCAGGTCTGGTTACATGAGGCTCCTCTCTTCCTGAACAGTCCTCACTTTCACTGAGCCCAGACTGGCCATGACTCTCAGCCTGTACTACTGTAATGTTTTGCCATATAAATATTTGTGTGTTTTATTTCTGCTAAATAATGTAGGGTTTTAAAAGTGTGTTGGCTAAGGTTTAAAATGCAGGCCTCTGAAGGAAGAAAGGATGAGTTGATGTTAGCTGTACCCTAAGGGATGGAGATAATTGCAGTTTTAGAGAGGTGTTTGGAGGGAGAGTGGACAGAGGGTGAAAAACACAGGAATAGTGATGGAAAACTGATGGAAGGCTGTGCTTTCTTTCTTGTGGATAGTATTAGCCTAAGTGGCATCTGAGGAAATTAAATTTTTGTGACTAGGTCCGTTTAGAAAATACAAAGTAAACCTGTACCTATCTTGCAACTGGGAATCCAGCAGTCTTGATGAAACCATTACACTTGGAACTATCCTGAAACCATTATGCATATGTACTTCTTAAACTCTCTAAGTAAAACATCTATTTTATCTAACTTTAAAGGATCTCTTTTTACACCATAGCCACCCTATGCACCGATAGTTTGTCATTCTGCAAATAAGTTTTCCTGTACTACTGGTTAAACTGAGTGAACTAAGGCCTGTGGTGGCAATAATTTTTTTTAGGAACACTAAGGACCACAGGGAGGCAGCAATATACAGGTCTCCTAAAGTGAGCAACTACACAACTACAAACATGGTTTCATTGCCCTTGTAAGACATTGTAGTAAGGCAGTCACACATCTCAGAATTGCTAATGCAAATGAGCAATATTCTTCTGCTCCATTGAGAAGAGAGACAAACCATGGAAGTCAAGAAGTTCTAGACGGTGTGAGGACATTAACAGGTATGAGGTTAAAGAAGAAGGAATAAGGCAGGTTATTTGGCTGTAGCAGCGGATAGTCCAGTTTATTCAGTATTAAATTAGGAAACTTACTTTTGAAAGCAGAGAATTTGTGTATAGTATGAAATGATTTTAAAAAAAATATATTTTTCTTTAAACTGTGAATAACTACTATTTCATCCTTTTTCTCTTTGTATATATTAATAATTGAAGTCCTATGTGTGATTTATATAGAGGTTTTACCTCATGCAGCTTCGATGTTTCTGAATTAGAATATCCTTTCGTTAGGTTTGGTACCAGAGGGATAAATATAACTGTGCTCATGAAGGTTTCTGTTCAAATAAGGTTTCTTGATGGGGTAACCATATGATTTGCTCCATGATTCCCTGTGAACTCAGTATACAAAGGAAGCATCTTAATCAAGGAGGACCTAGATCCACATTCATGTTACCATTCAACTTCTAGGCAGTGGGATATTACTTTATAGTAGCTTCCTCTGTGCAGAAAGTTTTTAAAATGTCCTGTAACCTTTAGAAGTGCAAATATTGGGAGTGGGGGAGTGAAGTAACTGCAGTTCCAATTTACTGAACCAGCACAAACAAGTACAGGCAGTGGCTTCCACTGAGAATTGTTCTTTATGCTCTTTTCTATGCAAATGAAAACCACCAAGCACATTGCAAGTACCCAGACACTGTGAAAAATGACTGGCTAGTAACTTCTCAGTGATACAAGACAAGCAATGTGAGAAGAATATAAATGCCTGAGAGTGGCTGGGTAAAGCCCTGACCTTGAGCTACCTTTGGAGGTACAGTTAGGGAAGCTCAATAGAAACCATTTATTTTTCTGATAACTCAGCAAAAATAACAGGTCAATGGACAGTGTGATAGTTAACATTTTTTTAGCACATTAAAGGTGTTCAGAGTATTTAATAAATATTATCTTAATAATATTTACAACCATATACCTAATTTTCATGGGTAGTTCCACTATGTATACAAAAATAAATGCAAAATAGGGCCACACAGAGCTAGGGTAATTATTAGTAGAAATGCCTCAGACCTAAAAAGGTGGCTTGGATCTACCACTGTCCCCTAGGAGCAGCATTGGGAGGGAAGTCAGGATGCAATGGGTGTGGGAGGCAGAAAATCATATTTGAAAACATCCAAAGGGGGGGGGGAATCTATGTTGAAGTGACTGTTGAGGTGACTGTAGCAACCCAAAGTTGTGCCCAGGGCTTTATGGTCATAATCAGGAGCTGTCAGGAAGAAAAGAAGGGAGGGGACAGAGGATGCAAGCTCTGTGTGGAGGATCAGACAGAGAATGTGGGGCAATTGAAAAGAGGACATAGGGTCTATGATTAGTGGCCATAACTCTGTAATGTAGTGGGAGTAGGTTACATCTACTGTGCTTAGATTTTAAATTTAATTGCACTGTTCCTTGTATTTTGGATCTTACTGCATACAACTTTAAAATACTTATCAACATATGTATAGATCTAATAATTTTCTGAACTGTCACACCTCTGTTGGTGTCATGCGTTTTATGGGCGATCAGCTAAAAAACTTAATCCACAATAAAATCGTTATACTTTAAGGTGAGACAGGTGCTGCTGTTTTCAGTTATCTGTAGATCTTTCATTCTAAGCCATTGGTTTAATGTTAGTAATTAGAGGCCTGGTGTTGCTAGGACTGAGTAGGTAAGAAGTTATTTTGCCTAGAATCCTGCCTTTTTGGTGCTGTTCTGCACATATTCTTTACAACATGGCGATTCTTCTTAATGTCTGGCTATTCCTGAAAAGAACCTGCCAGATAGTAGGGTGTCACTGTCCCATGGTCTACAATTACAAACATAATCAGCAATACAAATCTTCTTATATATATAAAGACAAGTGTCCTGACTGACTCATCAATCCCCAGGCCAAACCCCTGGACCTAGAAACGTGAAATTTAGGGAGAATATTTCTTTTGTGATGTAGAGGCTCACTAAGGAGGGATTTTAAGAAATGCACCCTCTAAGGGGGTAAAAAGGAGTAAAATGTGTTTTCTCATAGGGATACAGCTTCCCTGTGTGGCTGGCAGGCTTCTCCTCCCCTCTCCCACCAACTGTCAATTCAGCCACTCTTCCCTGAGGTCATTTGCATATGTGGCCTGATTGGTCATCATCCCAACATTCTAAACAGTATTCAGGACACATGCAGTACCTCAGGACACATTCGATGACTCCCAGTCATTGAATGTGTCCTGAGGTAAAAATACACCTCCCAGACTTCTCCTCTAGGGTTGCCAATCTCCCTGTGGGGCCTGGCTTTCCTGTGTGGTTTTCAGGCTGATGGGTCAGCTGTGGAACTCTGTGTTCTGAGGTAAAAATCAGGTAAAGGAAACGGCAGACAGTTGAAGAAAGGCAGTATAAGACTCCTGAATAGAGTTTTTATATAGAAGTCAGTATGGCAGCTGCGTTTTTAAATGTTCATGGGGAGATGGAACATAACCTTTCTAGGGGCCATTTCAATGCAAATCTCTCACATGAACCTGCCAAAGTGCCCACCACACCACCTCTTTCTCAGTCCAACTCCACCTCACACCTCTTGCAGCCATCACCTCTTACTGCCCCCCAAGAAGCCTCCTGGCAGAGGTTGTGCAAGATATACCTATGCTAAAAGGAGGAAGCAGCTTAGAGATGCAGCAAAGAAATATGTACATTGTACTCCTACGGTGCACCGAGTACTGATGGCCAAGTACCAGCAAGATCATCCCAAGGTGCACAGAGCGGCAGAGTCTGTCTATGAGCAAAGCAATGCTCATCCATGCAGAAACACCCCTGTTCAGCATCTCAAAACAAAGCAACATGGCCCAAGTGCTGTGGAACTCTAAGCTCATTGTTTGGGATGAGAGTACCATGGCACTTAAGGGGACAGTGTGACACTGTGCATAACCCTCAAAGAGGGTCGTATCTGTGGCCCCTCATCAGGAAACTCTCACTAAGAAAGAACATGAGGGTCCACTTGAGAGGTGAGGTATCTGCTGGGGAATTCTCTGAACACCTACTAAAAATAGGGGACAGAGAGTATCCTGAGTCCAAGGGAAAAGTGACCATCCCTGCAGACCTGGGCACAGTAGTGACGATCCTAGCAGACCTAACAGCCACGATATACCCTGATATCATCACTATCATGAAGAAGTCCATGGACTGACTGTACAAGTGTGCCATTCTGACCCCCAAGAATGACAAGGCTACCATCATTAATGAAACACAACTTAACTCCCTCGAGGGGGCAGAAATGGAGTACAGATCTGTAGACTCAGTGGTGCAAATGGATGACCCAGTCCACTACCCCATGGAGTTCCTCAACATGCTCAACCCTCCTCGCTTCCCAGCCCACAAGCTTCTCCTCAAAGTGGGGGCTTCAGTGATGCTGTTCATACCACGCATACCACTCATACCATCAGAGAACCCCTTCGAATTCAAGAGACTGCAGTTCCCCCTCAAGGCCTGGTTTGCTATGACGATCAACAAATCCCAGGGACAGATACTGAAGGTAGCAGTAATTGACTTGAGGGAGGACTGCTTTTCACATGGGCAGTTCTACGTGGCCTGTTCCAGAGTGAGCTCACCCAGCAGTATGGTGATCCTAGCACCTGAGGGGAAAATCACCCATGAGGTCTACAAAGAGGTCCTTCAGTAGAAAAAAAATTGTTGCACATATTTTTCACTTTATTTCTTGCAGTACAATATTTTCCTTTTAAAATCTCTTCAATAAATGTTACATTTCGAAATTCGCTTCATCTGTTTTTGGCATCAACATGCTTCGCTTTATTCAAACACTTTTGTGAAGCTCGAGTTCTATGCTATTATACTACAAAACCAATTCAAACCCCCCTCAAACCAAAAAATGTTACATACCCATAAATATTATAACTGGATTTAAAGTAGTTAAATACCATAGCGAAGCAAGGGTATCACGCTAGTATATCATATATTCATATCAATGCATAAGAAAAGTGCAACAGTGCAAAATATACAATAAGTAAAATGAATAATCTATTTCCAAATGCAATCCTAAAAATGTATTGAATGCTACAACGTCATGTCATCCAAGATACTGTACACAGTCCCGCCAATCAAAGTGCTAAAGATCTATACTGTGTACAGTATCTTGATGTTACAATACATTGTAAATACATATGATCTATTGTGCTGATTGTGCTTGTAATTGTAAACCGCGGGAGGATGACCCCCTACTATCTGGCAGGCCATTACCCATGGGAGCCTCTCTTTAGTCATATTCCTGAATACAGACCTGGCCAGAGTGGATGTTTAACAGAACAACATTTTGCTAAGAACAAGGTAATTCAGCAGAATTTCCCTAGCTACTTACCTAGTTCTGGACACTGCTTGCTGGAATGGCACTTGTAACATACTGCAAAGAACAAAAGTACAATTTTCCAGCCTGAATTGTGTAGTGTGTATTTATTGAGATCCACTCTAGTTCATAAAAAGTTGTAGCATCAATACCATTATAGCTTTTTCATTAGTCATAGCACTTTGAGAACTGAACCCAAAATGTCAATCTGTCTATTTCTGTGTTAGCAGGAGTGTGATTGCTGCCATCCTATGATTGCTCCAAAGCCAATCCCCACCAGCAAACACATGGAGAGAATTAGCTTCTAATCTCAGTTTATACTGAGCTGTATGTCATGTATGAGCCCCATCCATGCCAATTTTAGTGATCCTTTTGTTCTGAACCAATGTATCCTGTTGTGACTCAATGTCATTTTACCAATGTCATAACTATTTCTTTCACAGGCTTTCACAGGTGTTTATCTAATGAATTGCAGCAGCTTCCAGTGTTTCTGACCTTTTATGCTACTCCCTCTCAGACTTTGCTATGTCTTGCTTTCTGGTGACTCAACTTGATATTGCAAATATGTAAAACGTTCTCACACAAGAAAAGTGCCAAAACCTTGTTTATGACTGGAAGGTGGGGGGGGGGGGGGAAGCAGACTTGAATGTTAAAAGAGAAGTCTCTCTCATATGATGTCATTCCTATCAACTTTTAGTCTTGCTGCTTAGATGTTTGCGTCTGAGTAGTCCTATGGACATATATATGGAAATGATCTGATTTCTGAATAAAAACCATTTAACCAAGAACCTGTGTCTTGCTGCAATGGTCCAGGGGTCTGTCTACCATATCCTGTCATCCATAGCCTGACACTGTATGACCTTGAAATAACTGGAGTAACACACCAAAGCAATTCTGATGCTTATGTCACTTACAAAGTAGCAGTCTTCAGTGAGGTAAAATGAGTTTGTCTTCAGAGATCCAGCATGTCAGGTTGTGGTGCATTGTAAATTCCCTTAAATATACTTTGAAAGACTACTTCCCCTTTCTAATGCATTGCTTTGATTGCGTCAAAGGTTTGTCAAGGTTATGGTGTGTAAATCAATATACCTCATATTTACATTATGACATCCTGTACTGGTGATGTTCTAAGAGGCAGAAATGTAAAAGTAGCCTTATGCTCACCCTGATCATGTGAAGAACACAACCAGAGATACAATCTACATTTTCTTCCCTCCATTTTCTTTCCTCAGCAATACTCTTGAGAAGAGGATAAGGTCACCATTCCTGTCAAGATTCCCTTTGAATAGATGGCTCAGCTTTGAATAACTCTGTCTGTTTGAATACAAATGAAAAAGGTTACCTCCTGAGATTGATATGATTTATCATCTTAATCTTCCTTAACCTCTTAGCTTTGTTATGTCACTCATTTCAAGCCTTCCCCCCTATTTTTTTTCAGTTTTCTATATTATAGGCACTGCCTAGAGGAAAGTGAAACAAGCACATGTTAGAAGGAGGGAACACTGTTCAGTTAAAAGAGAATTTTTGCTAAATCTGTAGTGCTGCTCATTATAATATACAATGTTAATGTAGCTTAGTGCATTGGTTCCACATACCATTAATTCTAGTAAAGATTTCAATATTAATTCTGTACACTTTCCCACAGAATCCATTTTTGCATTTTTTCACTTATCAATGTATACATTGATAAAACAATGCAAAAAAGCAATCTTTGGTTCAACCGTTTTTCTTGATGCATATATAGCATTGACACTATGCCAACACTGCAATGTCAATTCCAGAGTGAACCAGAAGTGACATCATCACTTTAGCATGATATTTTAAAATTCACCAAATCTCTATGGTTCAACCACAATTTACCTTGGAAATGAAGTCACAGAATTGGCACAAAGCTAAATCACTCCCATGTCCCTCGTGCCCTGTCCAGTAATGGCAAGGCATAGGAGGTCTCCCACTGAAACAGGATAACTGGCCCCCTTACATGGACTTGTGTATTGGCAGAACATTCCCCCCTTGATATGTGTGCACAATTCCACCCATTTTTTTCCATTTTATTATCATGCAAAAGAACTTAGGTAATATGAATTGGGCAGAGAGAGAGAGATGTATATGAACTGGAGGAATTGAAAGCTTTTGCACAAGGACATCTTTTGGAAATAAATAATGGAACAGTGAGAATTCCTAATGCATTGAGTTCTGATTGGAAACAAAAAAAGGTGATCAACAACTTGGATTGTGGCTCGCAAAATATTTTTCGGTGAAGCCAGATCACACATTTAGCTTACAATTATCAAGTAACAATTAAAGTGATAAACAATCAAGTAATGTGCATGTATATGTGATCTCGACAATACATTATAACACTCTACCATTTCATAAAACACAGTGAAGTGAAATGGGTTTACGAGTAGACATGGACATGAATCGAAATATGAATTAAATTTAATGACGAATTGGGCCAATTCGTGTATCGTGAAACAACATTTCATGGTGCCACATTTTTCACAAAATTCATGACTTTGGGGGTGATTTGTTCAATTCATGAATGCTTCGTGATGCCAGACAGGCTTGCACCAATCCATTGATTCCCTAGGCAACATAGACCCGGAATATCTGCAGACCTCTTGTTGCCGTGGAAACCCCAATCTTAGCTCACATAATCTTGATAGGCAGCTATCCTTGCCAACCTGAGGGCTGAGCAATGTGGGTCTGCACAAGTTTACCTGGGAAATGTAGTCAAAGACTCCTTCCCCTCTCTGTTTCCCTTCTCTGTTTTTAAGGACGGGATGGTGGAGTAGCAGAGGTGGCAGCAGCCTCAGCAGCTCCTTTTGCTGCTGCTCAGTGCTCGCTGCTTCCCTGACTCTCTACCTCCTGTCCTCTTGCTGCTCTGACATGCCTTCCTACCCACCCCTGCCCCCAAGCTCCCTGGAGCGGATCCTGAGCAGATCTGCTCTGCTCGGCTTTTCCTGTGAGAACTTGGAGGTGGGGGAAAGGGCATGTCAGAGCAGCAGGAGGAGGGGAGGAGGGGATGGAAAAGTCAGAAAAGAGAACCTAAAGAGAGGAAATCCCAAGCAGATCTGCTCCACTTGACTTTTCTTCCAGCAGCGGCAGAAAGCAGGAGGCAAGGAGGATGGGAGAGAAAAGTCAGCAAAGAGAGCTACTTGGAAGGTGGCTGGAGGAGAGCCTGCTGAAGTCTCCCTGCGAGTTTGGCATCTCTGGGTATGAAGGGGGCCATTGAAATGCACTGGGTTCTGACAAATCATGAAACTAACGAATTGTATCGTGAATTGGGACAATTTTGTGGAAGTTCATGATTCGTGATTCATGGAATGTGATGAAACATGAAACTCTCATTTTTTCCCGTTTCAAGTCTATCTCTATTTACCAGAACTCTAACAGAAAGAAATAGCAGACTTGCTGCTCCGAGTTACAGACTTCTAAATTCATTGATGTCAGTGGCCTTAGAAGGATGTGTAACTATGTTAAGGATCATTGCACTGTAGAACACTGAGATCAAAATATTTCTCCTAAGTCTAAAGTACATTTTTTAAGAAATAATTTTAGTAAGAATTTTTCCTATGTAAGTATGTATAAGATTGTAATTTTCACTTTAATTCCTGTGTAAACAATGAAGACAACCATGTTTTCATGTTCCAAACTATTTTTAAACTGTATTGTCGAAGGCTTTCACGGCCGGAGAACGATGGTTGTTGTGGGTTTTCCGGGCTGTATTGCCGTGGTCTTGGCATTGTAGTTCCTGACGTTTCGCCAGCAGCTGTGGCTGGCATCTTCAGAGGTGTAGCACCAAAAGACAGAGATCTCTCAGTGTCACAGTGTGGAAAAGATGTAGGTCATTTGTATCTACTCAGGAGGGATGGGGTTGAGCTGAGTCATCCTGTAAGAGTTTCCCAGGGTGTGGAATGCTAATGGCGGGAGGCTTCACTGTATCCTTAGGAGGTTCTTTTGCATATGGATTGGTACTTGATGTGCTAATCTTCTCTGCAGGGCTATTGTCAGGGATAGAATGTTTTGTTAGCCTGGTGTTTTTCAGAACTGGCAACCATGCCAGTTCTGATTTTGTTGATGAAATCTGCTGAATCTTACATCAAAGATTCAGCAGATTTCATCAACAAAATCAGTTCTCTGAAACTCAATCCACAAGACATACTTGTCAGTTTTGATGTTGTATCCCTGTTTACCAAGGTTCCAGTAAAAGACACTATTGCACTTATTAATCAGATTTTCCCAGAGGATGTAACAGCCTTATTCCACCATTGCCTGACAACCAGTTACTTCCAATGGGACAACGAATTCTATGAACAGATGGATGGGGTGGCCATGGGGAGCCCACTCAGCCCAGTTATAGCAAACTTCTACATGGAACATTTTGAAAAAACAGCTCTAGAATCAGCACCCCACAAACCTAGTGTATGGTTCCGGTTTGTGGATGATACATTTATCATTTGGAGCCATGGGGAGGAAGAATTGATGGGGTTTTTGAATCATCTCAACAACATCCACCTGAACATACAATTCACCATGGAGAAAGAAATCGAGGGAAAACTCCCATTCCTGGATACCTGGGTCATCCGCAAAGCAAACTTTCAGTTAGGTCACAAGGTCTACAGGAAACCAACTCACACTGATCGGTACCTACACAAAAACTCCAATCACCACCCCCGACAGAAAAGAGGCATAATGAAAACATTAGTGGATCGTGCAAGACGGATATGTGAGCCGCACTTTCTCAATGAGGAAATTAATCATCTAAACCATGCACTTCAGGCAAATGGCTACTCCAGAAATGAAATCCGAAGAGCAATCAAACCCAGGATGAATCAAACAACCAAAGAAAAACAGTCTCCCACAGGAAAAGTGTTTTTGCCATATATCAAAGGAATTACTGATCAGATGGGAAAGCTTATGAAAAAGCATAACCTTCAAGCAGTATTCAGACCCACCCGAAAAATACAACAGATGCTACGATCAGCAAAAGACAGTAGAGACCCCCTAACCTCTGCAGGAGTATACCGTATACCCTGCAGCTGTGGACAAGTTTACATCGGGACCACAAAGCGTAGCATCCAGACAAGAATAAAAGAACATGAAAAGAACATGCAGACTTGGACAACCTGAAAAATCAGCAGTGGCTGAACATAGCCTAACTCAAACAGGGCACAGTATCTTATTCCAGGACACCAAAATACTGGACAACACTTCCAACTACTTTGTCAGACTGCACAGGGAAGCCATTGAAATTCACAAGCATAAGCAAAACTTCAACAGGAAAGAAGAAACCTTAAGAATGAACCGAGCATGGTTGCCAGTTCTGAAAAACACCAGGCTAACAAAACATTCTATCCCTGACAATAGCCCTGCAGAGAAGATTAGCACATCAAGTACCAATCCATATGCAAAAGAACCTCCTCAGGATACAGTGAAGCTTCCCGCCATTAGCATTCCACACCCTGGGAAACTCTTACAGGATGACTCAGCTCAACCCCACCCCTCCTGAGTAGATACAAATGACCTACATCTTTTCCACACTGTGACACTGAGAGATCTCTGTCTTTTGGTGCTACACCTCTGAAGATGCCAGCCACAGCTGCTGGCGAAATGTCAGGAACTACAATGCCAAGACCACGGCAATACAGCCCGGAAAACCCACAACAACCATTATTTTTAAACTCTTGACTACTGAATTTGGTATACATTTCTGATTTCTTTCTGTTGCAGCAACAACAAATCTTCCAGCATCCTAATGCTTTTGCAGGCAAGAAATTGTCATCTAACTAGGTACTTACCTATTCAGAGAAAACCTCCCCTCAAATGATGCTAAGAAGGCAAGCATTGCAAGAGATGCTAAAAGGTGAAGCAATGCAAGAGCCAGTATAAGTGCATCAAGCTATGGAAAGCATCAACATCAATAGAATCCAATCAAATGAACCAAAATCTAATACATATGGCTATGGCTAGCAGCCAATGACCTGAAATAAGTAGTCTTGAAAATGCAAATATGTTTTAATTTTATGAAATTTCTCAAAAATAGGATAAAATAAGTAATCATGTCTTAATCACACAATGTTTGGGAAATTTTTATTTTTTTCTCCTCCTAACAGCAGCTTTTCCAATAAGCATGAACTTTCCATGTTGTCCCTTCTTCTTGAGTGAATTTTGGGTCGTCTGTGAGGTAAACTAACTATATTACAATACTGGCAATCATCTCAAGCTAAATACTGTCTTTTTGATTTTTCAGTGATTTTTTTTTAATCCATCAAGACTCCATGACAGCATTGGGAAGCTGGTTCTAGAGGCCTATTTGGTCAGCTTCCAAGACCAAGCACCCATGGCCGGGCTGATTTTCTGACACTATGATTTTTTGTCAGCTGATTATCCATAATGTTCATATCTTGATAGGCCATGATGAGACTCCATTGATGTGCCAAGTCAGGAGAAATTAACTTTGACTCTTTGGGTATCCTGGTTAACAAATTGAGAATTACATGTATGAATGTGATTGCAGAAACAAATGGCTGAAGAAAGTGGCTGAAGAAAACAAATACTAGAATTATTTTAGCTAATAAATGGCTGGATATAAATAAATGGCTGGATAATAAATAAATAAATATAAATAAATGGCTGGATAATAAATTTTAGCTAGCAATGGCTGGATATTGCTACAATGTCCTTATTGCTGAGTTAACTTGCAGCCCTAGAGAATTGCACAAGCCAGTAGGCTGGATCCAAAGTTGAAATGTCAGTGAAAAGAGGAACATTTTGTAATTTATCTCCTCCCAGACTTCCATTTTGCCTCATTAGTGTTCTGGATGGTTTCAAATTTTCCAGGAGCACCTTTTGGGGAAGCTTAGTGGGTAGCAGGACGCAAAATAATTCTCTTCAATCAGCAGAGCTCCAATCTGAATAGTACTTTGGATCCAAGACAATAAGTCCTGTATTCAGCATCTGTAAAAAAAACCTGTTCATCATAAACTAATTAATAATAATAATAATAATAATAATAATAATAATCGGTTGAACAAAGGGATTACATTTCTCACCCCCCCCCCAAAGTAGGTGCCTCTCAGTTCAGGCATACTTCTCTCTACTGATTCCTTTGAAGGAAATGGTAATCAAGTGATGGCCTAGCAGGAGAGTACCAGTTGGCCACCAGCGTTATATATAAAAAAATAAAAAATCATTTTCCTACCCTTACACTGACTGACTGACAATAAAAAATGCTTTACCTTTCTACTGAAAACTCTACATTTGCCTTCCTTTAAAATATAAAGCTATCTAGATCATAGCAGTTCCACAGAATCTGTGCAGAAGTCCCTCTCAAGTAAGCTATGGAACAGAAGTAGAACAATACTCTGTTCCAGAGTACAGAGTGATATTTTCTTCTCTTTCCCTGCATTTCTTAGCATTTTGGGTTGTTCCTATACTTTGAATATAAAGTTCAAAGTGTTTGATCCTAAACATTTCCTTTCATACATTTTATTCCTATGAAAAGTGCTGCATGTCTCTCTTGTCTTTCTTTCTTCAAAAACAGAATTGATGCGCTGGATTACATGAAAAAGCCCTTCGCTTTTCTTTTTCAAGCCAACACAACAAACAGTGCTGCTGCTGATATTTTTTTATTAGTGCATTTTTGACTTTCAAATCTGTCCATCAAACCCGGATGAAATATATGCTAGTATGGCAATTTCCTTCAACTGGAGGATGCCTTGCATGGCAAATTTTTGTGAAATGAAGAAAGGAGATAAATTATAAACACTCTTCACTTTTAGCAAACTGCCAAAATGCCTTAACAACTAGAATTTAGAATGTCAAGGATGAACAAAGCTGGATTAGAGAGGCCTTCGAAGATCCTTTGTATATGACAGCGAGGATAAAAAAGACTAAGAGGAAAGTAAAGTATAAAAATAAAATGGTGAAGTGTGCTGTCTTTAGGAGGCAATACCTAGAGCATGATACATTTCAGCATTTTCCAAAAATCTTTTGATGAAGATCACCTGTCAGGCTCTCGTGACTTTATGGATACCCAAGAGTGATCACTGAGCACTGGAGACCACTTCTCAACACTGAGGACCCCCACAGTCGAATGCTCTGAAGGTGTAATTTTTCTTTCTTGTATTCTGAGTGCACATACTTAGCCCTTCTGTCTAATCTGTCATATTTCATATTCTCCCTATTCTTCTCTTGCCGAGTCAGCCGCTTATACTTCCTGTAGTGCTGATGAGAGAATCATTGGAGTTCAGCGTGACAGACTGAGGCACCAAAAGAAGAAATGGTTTCATTTACTCTGATTTACTAAGTCTCTTTTGTGCTGCTGCTCTCTGATGTCTGACTTCAGCTACCTAAGAAAAATACTATGTATATATAGCTGAAGGGAACAGAGCCAAGGGCTTAACTTAGATTTTGACTGGATAGTGAAAGTGATTGAGAAAGAAAGAACTAAACTGAATGATATTTTTAAACAATTTAATATTAATATATATTAATGTTGATTTAGTTATTGATTTAGTTATACAGCACTCAAAACTAAGGACTGTATCCAAAATATTTTTTCACAAAGCATATCTTGTCTGCAGATTTGCAATCTAAGAAGTCAGAGAAGGCAACATAAGGTATATGAGACTCAAGAGGAATAAACTGAAATGAATATTTTTAAGGCACAGAGGGCTATAAAAGTCATGTCTTCATACATTACTTTTCAGACAAAATGAAGCAGAAAATAGAAGGCTAATGTAGTATAGTGTACGTGTATTGTATCAGACTATCTGGCTTGCCATATTATGAAATGCTGGAATTTAGCTTTTTAACAAGAGCAGATTCACATTCCAGTTCCAGTTCAGATTGGCTTTAGCTAGCAATGAGTTCAAGTTTTCCTATTTTTCAGCCTTTTTAGTTAAAACTTCCATTTGGTTATATATCTTCTGTGTGACTCTTGGTACTTAATGTACAATGAAATGGTATCTTCAGGTTTCTCAAGCTGAGAATATGGACAGAACCAAAGTTCTCTGTATTAATTTAGATTCTGTTCTGATATGCTGGAGAAGTTATGGCAAGAAACATATAGCAATTCCAAGGGACTTAGTTCTCTTGAATAGTTTAAGGCATATAATCAGTAGTATAAATGTATGCACTTTTACTGAAATAATTCTAGATCCACTAGCCAGAACCACTTAACATTTGAGCTGTCTTATTCTTTACCAGCAGAACCCTCCAAACAGCCTTCAAGGAGAGCCCAACACAGAACAAATTACAATAAACAAGTTGAGAGATTATTGAAGCATGAATCAGCATGAATAGATCAGCTGAATACAGTAGGGAAGACAATGTATGAATAAGATGAGGAAACAAAATGCTGCTACCAACAGATCCAGCCTATTTTTCTACCAGCAAGGTTGGTTCTAGAACTACCCCAGACTCTTCACCTGACCAGCTAGTAACAGCCAAACTACATTTAGCAATGACAAGTTGATCTAATTGAAAACATTAATCTCATCCAACTAGCATCACCTCCATTTAGTCTGGTTTCTGTTTCAGCTTGTTCAACCCTCTATCATGTGACCACTGAATTCATGCACTAAGTCATATGAATGACACCCAGCTCCACAAATATAGATGATTTCATTCAGTGGATTCATAAATACATTACACATAAAAGAGAACAGAGCAATATTTCATGTCCCAAACTGAAGGCCCAATGAATACTAACAACTCCACAAATACAAGAGAAGCACATACACACTACTGTAGCTGATATACAGTTGTGCCTGACCTGGCCTTGATGATAACAATGGGGAAAATGGAGAGTCTTCTTGATCATGGGACCAAAACTTTGGAACTCCCTCTCCAAGGAGATTCTTCTATCTCCCTCTGTCATTGTCTTCTGCCAGCAAGTAAAGACATTTTTATTTCATTTGTCATTCCCCAGTAAATGCTATTGGCCCTCCTCCTTTGTTGTGTTGTGTTCATATGTCTCTCTATATATTGTTGTATACTTAAATACACATACAATTTAAATTTGGTTTTAATGTTTTAAAAATTTTAAGTAACTTGATATTCACCACCACAGGGACTGTATTCGGGTGGGAAAGAAGCATAGAAATGTTTTACATAAAGAAATAAATGCTTTTCATTTTGAATTCTGAATACATTGCCATGGCAATCAGACTTTGCTCAACACAACAAGAAGTGAGGTATGTTAGTCAGGTAATATTAATTGCTTTCTAAAAGTGAAAATCAGCAGTAGCCATATCTGTTATGAGCAGATGACTGTCTATTCAAGGATTCTTTTCTCCTATGTGCTTGGTATGTGCCATCAAGTCACCCCTGACCTATGGTAATCCTATGAAAGAAAAACCTCCAAAACCTCCTATCAGCCTTAGTTTTGTTATTTTTTTCTTACCACATACTTCAATCCAAAATTGTAATGACAGGGAGGGCTGGGTGGCATGCCGGCCACAAGGCAAGTGCAAAGGGGTGGGGCAAGCTTCCCCTAACAAGGGGTTGGCAGTGGACCTGGGAGGAGACCATGCCTCCCTGGTCCGCAGCCCTTTCCCCAACCCTGCCAGCCAGGCTGGCCAGCTCTGATTAACTGGCCTTGACTTAGATCTCAGGCAATTGCAGCTCCCGCCACAGCTGCTGCTGGGAGCCCTTCCACCCTTCAGAGATGGTGGCTGCCATGCACCCCTGCTTTCCCTGCTGCGCACCTGCAGCTCAGTCCCCCAGCTGAGTATGGGGGCCAGCTTTTCCTAGTGCTACTGTTAAAGTTTTAATAATGAAGCATGTTGGTTATGCAAGCCATCATGTGGATGTTGCAGTATAAATAAAGCATATTTGTATGTTTGCTTAATTCATCCTTTGTCTCCATTTTCTTAATGTGGAAATTAAAAGAGTGCTTGTTAAATGGGCTCGGTAAATGGGCTCGGAAAGCTGTTGCCAGGGCAGGAAGAGCTCCTGCCTTTCTCCCAAGCTTCCCCCCCCATGCAAAAACAGTGCGTGTTGAGAGAGTTTTCCCTTTTCTGCTGCCACACATGCACATAATACCTCCACATGAAGCAGCAGAAATGAGGAACTGTCTCCCCTCCACACTGTTTTTGCGTGGGGAAAGAAGTTTGGGAGAAAGACATGAGCTTTCCCTTCCCCAGCAGCAGCTTTCTGAGCCAATCTGCATGCTGTTTTTTAAATATATGTAGAAGCCAATCGCCAAGGTGATGGCTCTGTGAAGAACTTGTAAAAGAAGTAACTGTGTAGAGAGACTCTAAGTTACCTAGGGAATGTAGAGCTTGAACTGCACTTTCCATAGCAGTCAGGTTCTGAGTCAACACCTCCCTGAACATCAGTCTGTTCTGCATTGCTTCCTCAACAATCTCTCTGTGGCGCTGCTCTGCTAGTGCTAAAAGTTTGTTGTGCCTACAGTTCTCCTCACGCACTGTCTCAGACAGTGTACTTCTGTATTGTCTCTCCTCTGTTTCGCTAAATCATGCACTGTGCCACATCATTTAGAAGTGAGACATGGTGCTTTCTATTTCTGGTATTTTGCAGACACGTGGCAGGTGAGAGCTCTGTAGTTCCTCCCTGACTGGGATTTTCTGAAAAAGTAAGGGGAGGAATTTCAGAAAATTTTACATGAAATTTGAATGCTACAGTCCATTTTTTAGGGGGAAACAAACCAAGCCTGTGGTCCAACCATTCCCATAAAAAATGTTAAGAGCAAATGATATCTGAATCCATGGTCATAGTTGCTGTTTCTATGCACTGTATGTCTGCTCTCACAAGCATGGCTGTAAAGTCACATGGTAAGTTTCTGTATTATAGTAGCCAACATTAATGGTTTGATTCCAGTAGCACCTTGAGAGACCCACAAGATTTTTCATCAGGGTGCCATAGGTTCAGATTTTTGCTTATTCGGGGACATGACAGTCT
Source organism: Eublepharis macularius (assembly GCF_028583425.1). NCBI lineage: Eukaryota > Metazoa > Chordata > Lepidosauria > Squamata > Eublepharidae > Eublepharis > Eublepharis macularius. Next base: position 106,482,211 of record NC_072790.1, read on the forward strand.
CAATTGATTATACCCATATTGTGAGTTTGTAAGTTGCCTTTGGATTCAAATCTTGCTGTTCTACTACAGAACAACAGTGCCACACACATAAACCTACCAAGAGCATCTGCACTTGAATTTTCAGGAGGACGCTCGTGTTCTCTCTCTTCTTCCTCCACTATTTCCATTTGCACAAATCCATCTGTGGAAAAAAGAGGCAATAGCTACTGTATAGATATGAGGATTCCCTCATGCACAGCAGTTGTGAACCACAAACATAGGAACAGGTAGTGGATAGCATAGGAGAAGACTTTGCTGCTCACTCCAAATACTGAGGAGCAGGAGGAATTCTCAGGAGGTAGCATATAGAGCATACTAACTTTCAGGATCCCATGAGAGCTTGCATAGGATAAAGCAATGCAGAGAGTGAGACAAGTCCTGTGGAACCAACATTTTAAGATTAGTTCTTAGGCAGGTTAATATTTAGCACTACAAGCAGATGTCTGTGCCATTCAGAGGTTTATTTGAGGGAAGGAAAATCATTGCATGGTGGAAAAACTTACCTGTCTCTAATCCTGTTCTTGCTCCTTGATTAGCCACAATATTTTCCAGGTCTGGTGTGTCATCATCATCGATGTATCATTCCTCTGCAGTGGAAATGAAGGAGCTAGAGCATTGACAAAATGCCCATACTTTATACAGAAGTCACCATTTCATTTGTGAGGGTTAAACTTGGAAACATAACTCATCCACCAAGGGGTGAGTGTTTCCATTCCCTAAAATGAGCAGGAATTTATTTCCAGCACCATCCCTTCCAATTTTTCCTCAAAATAAACTAGAGGGGTAAAGAGTTATGTAAAATCACTCGAAGTCATGGAGACATGGAGACCCCAGGTTACCAAGGTACCAACCCAGCATTACAACCACTGCTGCACTCCAATCTCCAAGGAATGGAGGCTAGAATTATTCTTCCAAAATCAAGTTAATAAGGAAGTCAATAAATGTCGCCTGATCAGAAGCTGATGAAGAAATTATGTCTTGCATATTGATAGTTGTTAAATCGTGTGAGAAGAGTTCTTTGGATCTCTCTGTGATGTTCCCTCATCCTTAAACAACAGAAATGACACCAAAGGCATTGTTAAAATTCCAAAAATAACTAACTAGTCGATTTACTTTAGAGGAGAAAGGTCAGGTGAAATCAGGGGTTGGAGATTTCTGATGCAATTCAACATATATCTCTGAGGTAAAATCAGAACATGCATAGACTTCAGTTCTTGTGCTCTTCACAGATACTTAAAGGCTTCAGTTTTGAGGCTTTGGTTCCCTTGTTTCTTCCCAAGTACTGCTACTTTCTCCATGGGCGTCTTGCTCCCGGGGAGCTGCTCTGGAGAAAGCCGCTGTGTCGGTGAAGCTTCAGCCGCAGCAACATTGGAAGAACCTGCTGCTGCTCTAACATGCCCTCATTCCAGTTTTTCTCCAGGAGCTCAGGAGCAAGGGAAGGGCATGTTAGAGCAGCAGCAGATTCTTCCGCTGTTGCTGTGGCTGGAGCTTCACCGACATGGCAGCTTTCTCCAGAGCAGCTCCCTGGGAGCAAGACACCCAGGGAGAAAGTAGCAGATCATTGAGAGCCCTCTTGGCCAACAGGCTTGTGATTGGAGGAATGATTTGCAAAAGCTGCTGCTGCAGCCGGCTTTCTCTGGCTCTTCAGGCAGCGATTCTAACAGAGAGGGGAAGGACACTTGGACTTCACTTCTCAGGAAAACTTGCGAAAACAATCAAGTGTTCTCCACGTGAAAAAAGTCACTTGTAGCTTGGCTCCAAGAGCAGCAAATGTCCAGCAGCACCTTGGAGATTCAAGCCACCTCCAGCTTCCCTCTCCTCTCCTCCCAACGCCACTGCAGGCAGCAGGATGGGATTAGAAGTGTTGCCTGTGTGGGGGGGGGCATCATGGAGGATTCTCTTTCTCCACATGTGTTGCTGGCATTTGATAAGCTGGCCAGAGGACTGCTGCATGTGAGGGGAGAAGTTGCTGCTGGGAGGGTGTGTGTGTGTGGAGCCTACCACTCAACTGGGTGCCCTCTCCCAGCCGGGCCACCCGGTGCGGGTGCCGTGGCCACATATGGCCCCTGGCTGCCTGCTCCTTGGCAAGGGGAGTGATGTTGCTAGGCATTGGAGCTTGTGGCCCACCCATTCACTGTACCATTCCTTGCCCCTCACATTCATGTCAGGGAGATGGTGCAGCCATTGGTGGGTGCTGGCAGGGTTGTCAGGAGAATGGTGATGTGGCTGCTGTCAGTGGTGGCCATGCTGCATCTTGCTGGGCTTGGCCACTGCCATATCTCTCCCACCAGAGTTGTTAGGGAACCAATAAGAGACACCGCTGCTATGTTGGCATGCAGGTATAGGCACAGTGGCAGCCCTTTGGATAGGGCTGTTAGTTTAGGACTTTTATTTGAATCCCAAACTTACTCATAAAGCACATTCAGATTTAAGCCATTGCCTTTGCTGTTGTCTACCAAGTGCCCCATGTTAACAGTTATGATATATTTCTTCCTCTTTTCAAGGCTTCTCAGGTGTCCCTTTGTGCAGACAGGAGAGAGGTTCCCCCTTCCTTAATAAATAGCTTTAAAGAACACATGAAGATATATGTGGGAAAAGGTGGGATATATATAGTAAATCTCCAATAAAGTAAACATTCATTCATTAGATTTCTAGGAGGTGATAAGGTGAAACCATTGACTTGCTGTCACATCTGAAGAACAAAGCTGTGTGTTGTATAAATAGAACTTATCTGTCCACAAGTGCTACCACATTCATTTCAATGAACTGAGCAACACTATTAGTACCCCAGGAAATCCATGTGCATGTATGGAGTTCCATCTTGCAATATTCTCCTTCTTACAATACAGATGCAGAATTATATAAACCCCCTTCATTTTCATCTCATTTTTATTCAGTCCAAGTCCTTAACACAAAACAGGTATTCATGTGTATAGCTTTTGAAAACACTAAAGACTTGCAATGCTGCAGGGTCCTAAGATATTATAAATGTACTTGTCCTTGTAGAAAAGGGTGACTTGTTTTTAAACAAACATATTGACTTTACCTGCCACTGCAACTAAATATCCTAAAGCAGATACTTCAGTGCCCAGTGGTGCATACACTTGCCACACATTTTTAGCTGAAGAGGCTTTCTTAGTCTAACACAAGCATTATTATTACTATTTGGAGCAATATGCTTTTCCTAAGCACATACATCAGTCATCTCTGTGGAAGCTCTTAAAACTTCCTATATAAGAGTTGGAGTTTCAGGCTTACTTTCTTCAGCATATTCTGTAGGTATAATGTCACATTTGCCAAATGAGAACTTTGGTAACTTTCATATATTTGTCACAATTTAACATTTGCTTGTTTTCTTATTAACTTGATAAATCAAAAACATATGGGGCAGATGATAATGCCACCCCAACTGTCTCTATTAGCAATCCCTTAAACAGTTGCTGTCAAAGCAAGCCCAACAGTTGCTGAAATTAGGGATGGCATGTTTCTGCCCCAAAGCATGGTCAGAATCTTCTTGGTAAGTCCTCTTGGACTGGATTTCTTTTTGGTTGTTATTTAGCTTGGCTCTGAGTGACATAAGGAGATGAGCAGAAGCAGTCATTGCCTGGAGGATTGTGGTAGCTCTCTGTGGCCCTGCTTGCACACTAACAAAATGATTATGACATCCTGACACAATGAAAACTACATTTATGAAAAAAGTGACTGAAGGTTCACTACAATAATATGAAAAGCAGCCTCCTTGTGTGCGATAGGCCATAGAGTTTCAGAAGAGCTTTAAAAAGGAAGTGGTTCAGCATCCACTTCAGCAAACATAGTAAATCACAGGCTTGAAGAATATCTATCTACCAAATGACTCCTCAAATCCTCCAGCAATACATTTTCTGTAGTTTTGAAAGTGCTACTCAGCTTCCCCCCCCCCCAATTTCTTCTCCAAGCATTAGCTAGTTGGTTGCCCCTTTGAAACTGTACCAACTATTTTAGGTAACAGCAAAATGAAGAGCATGAACATGTACAGAGTGCACATTCCTTGCCAATGTTTTCTCTGAGCTGTACATAGGGCAAAAGGAAATTTTTAAAAGGCATCTGCATCCCCCTCCAGTCTTGTTCATGAAGATGGACTTTCTCATTCCTTCAGAAAGACAGCACTCAGTCTGTCATTTTAGGAATTGTCCTTTTCTTCAATAGATACCACCTCACCATTTAAAAATGGAATAAAAATTGAGTTTAGGAGTGGGTGAAGCAGTGGGGGCCCCACTATCATGAAAAAAATAACTGTTCTCAATCAAGGATATGTAGACCCATCCCACACCCAGCAAAAACCACAGCAGCAGCAAGCAAGGAAACAAACAAATATATTTTAACAAGGAAACATAGGGCCTACCCTTCCCCAGTGTTCCATTTCCAAAATATAATGTAATGATAACATAACTGAAAAGTATTTTTCCCTAGTCTAAGGATAGGCATGGATGGCAGGACAAGTCCTGCATCCATGATACAAGATGCAGAGAAAAGGTAGAAGTGTGACAATGGGAGAAAGATAAGGATGTCATGAGGGAAAAGTCATGAGGTTAGCAATCTATACATCAAAGGATACTTCAGGGCAGTAAAGGAGTAAACAGTAAACAGATGCCTTAACCTTTCTATCTTTCTAACTCTCTGGTTTGTCCCCTCTGAAACCTGAGGAAAGGGAAAGTGTCAAGTCCTCCTCTTCTAACATTCCCCAAATATAAATTGGAGCCAAGCAAGTATGTTGGGCCCAACAGAGGCCTTGAAATCTGACTGTTGCTACATTTAAAGTGGGTGGAGCCAGTCAGGGTTAAGGACTAAGCTACTTTGTGTGGGCCATAGCCACAGATCTTTTAAAGCAGTGTATAAATTGTTTTTTAATAAAAATTATTTTTATAAATATAAACAGAACAGAAAAAAAATAAAAATGATATCACAATTATAATTGCATCAAAACAAAAAGGAAAGAGTTAATATATAATAAAGAATGATAATGTAAACAGTAGAAGTACATGATAATAGCAGCCATTTTTATTATGTCTTCTTATAATAAAAGATTATCATTTAATCTCCATCTTCCCCCTTCTGCCTCTGTTTTGTTCTTAAGTCACTACTAACTGATTGTGATCTGCAAAGGTTTTTGGTTGTATTTTGGTTGTATTTTTGCATTCTCTAGATTAATGTCTAAGGTTTTTGATATCCTGCACATATCAATCCTTGAATATGTTTGGTGTCTGTCAAAAAAAAAGTATAGTCTCTAGTATTCAAATTTTTGATCCTCCAAGCATTTTCCAGTTGTAACATTTACATATAATTAAACATATTTTGGGGGAGTTTGTCTTCTTTGGTTTTTTTCACCCGTTTTTAGATCCATCACCCCATTCATGTTTGTCCTTGAAAATCTAAAATTGATTGGAAAACATTTCCATAAAACTTTTCTCTTGCATTTTTGGGGGCATATATTTCTGTGAGTGAGTAAATCTTGTGTTCCAGGAGCCTGATTTTCGAAGTCATATATCTTCCTTCAGAGTCTCTTAATTCTTCTTTAACATTTATTTGTAAATTATTTATATAAATCATGACTCCTTTTTATTATAAATTCTTAATTAATAGCAACAACAACAACAACATTTGATTTATATACCTCCCTTCAGGATGACTTAACACTCACTCAGAGCGGTTTACAAAATATGTTATTATTATGTTATAATATAAACACACAAATACATACTAGGAAACAGGAACAGGAACCCAAAGAATCATGGAAATTGCAATATGATAAAACAGAAAGGACGGGTAGTCCTGTGCTCCAGCTGCCATTGTAACAGAGTCCCTTCTGTAGTTTGTCACTGGTTTCCCAGAATGGGGGCTCAGCCCCCCCGGGCAAATCCAGGAGGGAGGCTTGAGCCCCCCAGCCCCTCCATAGTTTACACCTAAGAGTCAAATGGATAGAAAGTTGAAAAAACAAATAAACTTCTGATCATATGAGAAAAATGAAATAGAGATGCTTAATTTGTCTTGCCATACCCCAAGAAGTTATCAACTAGGAGATCCAGAAAGTAATTTAAGAAGTGCAGCTCAGTTTAAGCATATGTATCATTTAGGTGTATGTATAAAATGTCCTGGTATTGGTTTTAAAACACATGCCTGTACCACCACCATGCATCTTCCCAAGCCCCAGGCATCCATTTCTATCCTGTAATTTACTTTGACTGGATATTTTTTTTTTGCAAGGGAGGAGATTATATAACTAAATGTGTGCTTTTATAGTGGAAAAGACAGGATAAGTAATTGGTTTTAAATTATGTAGTATAAACTACTGCCTGTCAGGCTAAAACAATATAGATTGCTGCTTGTCAAAGGAGGAAAAATGCCTTTGTGCTTCTCTCCTTGATTAAGCTCCCTACACTAATAAGAAAAGGCTCCCTACTGGAGAAATGAAAAGTTAAAGAAAGTGATTTAATTACATATCAAGGCTAAATGGCATACATTAATTTCTAATACGTTGTAATGCATAGTTAACAAAAGAAGTAAAAACCTATAATTTGCTTAAAAATGTAAAGTGAATGCCTTAATTGGGATTTAATCGCTTTACACTCATCCTTTTGACACTCAGACGAAATTGGCAATGAACAAAACTTTTTTTTAAATAATTTCAGACATGTACCCATTTACGTAAATATCTCTAAGCATTTTTAATTTCATGATCATAGATGGTCATGGAGAGAAAGTTGTTAATGTAAACAGCTCTCAAATGGTTCAAAATGCATAATTTGCTGCCACCCTGAAGGTGTAGAAGTCCTATCATTCTTATGATCCATTTACTAAAACTGCCCTCTTGTTAAAAGCCTTCTTTCCATCAACACCTGTGGCTCCTACAGTAATGGACAGTTTGCTAGTGATCCAATAACAGATTCAGCAATAGAATCAATACAAAGAAACACATTAAAATTGGCATTCAGCCTGGTGAAGATCCTTTTATTGGAATTGGCAGGGAATGGACCTAGGTCTATTAACATACATTGAATGGACTAGTGATGTCATTCCTGCTCTGCTCAAAGTACAATTTGATAGTGTTCTAAACTATATTGGGCATGTTTTGCTTTGAGGTGTTTCTGTGTGTGTGTGTGTGTGTGTGTGTGTGTGTGTGAGAGAGAGAGAGAGAGAGAGAGAGAGAACATTTTGTTCCAGATGAAAGTACTCCCATTTTCAGAGATTTACCTAGAAGACACATTAAGAAAACAACGTTATTTGCAAGTGGGATTTTCAGTTTTTTAAAGAAAAAAACTTAAGTGTTCAAGCACATCAGAGCACAGTCATACAGCTCCAAATGTCTTTTAATGTCCAAAAAGGATTTTTTAAAAAATCTTTTAATGCACTTTAGCATGATATTTTCATGCACACACAAATCAACAACAGGCTCAAGATTTTTTTTTTTTAAATCACAATTGATTTAAAAGTCAGGCCTTTATGTGCATCAGCACATAACATGGGGAAGGGAATTAAAAGAGTCTTTATCTGCATTAGCATGACCATCAGTAGAGTGGGGAAGTGGCATTGAAGTGACAGTGCAATGTCTGCAATAGTATGAAAAAATGTAAAAAGGTAGAAGATGAGCTACTGTTATAGAATATTTTGTTCCCTTTGACAGGGCAATTTTTGCCTTAAAAACACTAATATTTGATATGACACTATATTTACCTTCTAGTCAAGGTTAAAAACTTATAAATATTTTAGTGATTTTAACCCTGAACCATTGCTAGAATGGTACTACTTATGGCCATTATGATTAATTTTGATGGGAATGTTAATCATATCCTTTTGAAACTTCCCCATTGAAATCATTGCAACTAGTGTTGAACATAGGCTGATTGGAGCTGGACCTTTTTTTAAAAAAATGTTGTAACATTTCCAAATGTAGACCGTAATCTCTGCCCAAGTTAAGCATCTTATGTCGATGAAAGAGATTTAACCATATGTTCACTTCTCCCAGTGATTTTTGGAAGTTAACGATAGTGTTTTATGCATGAAGCCAGTAAATCAGTATTCGGTCCGTTCGAAATGGAGTCGGCATGGCTCTCCTGCATTCTGCACTGTCAGAAGCAGCTTCAAGTTGGAGTCTGGTAGTAATTTTACACATATCGAATACCTCGTTTGAATGAATCGATGCAGTGGCATGTTTTCCGTTTTTTTTTAAAAATTGCGATTGTGTAGTTTCATTGCTAAACTACTTCCGCAGACCCTTCCTCATGGCCCGCAGCTGTGTATTAGTGGCAGCGGCGGCAGCAGCAAATTTCTTTTGGGGGACTGCGGAAGGGAAGGGGATGGAATATTGACAGAAGAAAGCAAAGGGGAAGAGGAAGGGGAAAGTGGGAAGAATCTAGAGAAACAGCTGCGCTTCAGGGTTTGTGCTTTGAATGAGCTGCTGAAGATGCAAATCCTTCTTCCAGGCACAAGCCCCCTCCCCACCCCAATGCGAGGGCATCCTGGGAGAGAGCAGCAGCAGCCCACCCCAGAATGGTCTTTGGGTGCCCTTGCGTCCAGCAGGCTTGTGCCTGGAAGAAGGATTTGCGTCTTCAGCTGCTCATTCAAAGCACACACCCAGAGGCGCAGCTGTTTCTCCAGGTCCTTCCCACTTTCTCCTTTCCCTTCCCCTTTGTTTTCTTCTGTCATTATTCTGTCCCATCCCCCCAGCCCCCCAAAGAACTTATCACTTTTCCTCCACTCCTTTCCAGTATATGTTACCATCCTTCTGTATTCCTGTCACATAGCCTTGGTTCAAAAGCCGTCCTCCTGTGCCAACATCTCCCATGCAATCTTCTCAAAGGCCTCCTGCACCTTCTCCTCCCCCCATATATCAAAGAGATCAAGCATCTTCCGCTCTCTCCAAGATACCCCTCTGCCTCCAGGGGCTCTAATAGCAGCCATATCCATGAACCTGTTACGAGGAGAATAACACTAAACAGCAGAGTGAGGGGAAAATGCTTTTGGCGCCGAGAAGACAATTTACCTAACAGGATCGAAATCTACATCACAGAAATGTTACCTCATTATTAGATTTAAGAGGCGGGGTGAAGACCTGCCATTGCAGGAGGAACACTAAACTTACTCCATATTAGATGTTTTATGCTTCATGGCATTTTCAATGCTGTAACTTCAAACACTGACAATGCAGCCACCCACGGCAGCCATGAGTGGCTTTGGCCGTAGGGCCGGAGTTTGCCTCCTCGGATGGAGGAGGAGACTAGTTTCCCGGCCATCCGGGTCCTTTTGGGGGCGGGCAGAGAAAGAGCCGTTAGGAATCTCCGCCCCTTTCCTTTCGCAGTTGCTCCAAGTGATCAGTTGGAGCAGGACGTGTCTTGCCTGCTCTGCCGACGCTTGGAATGGAAGGCGCGGGACCGCGGGGAGCCTTCCGGATAGCAGCCTCGCTGTGTCGGTCGGCCCCTGTTTCTTCCGTGCGTTGAGGCAGCGGCTCTCGCGTTGGAGGTGGCTGGCTGTGGAAGCGTTTCGGTGGCGGCTTTGTCTGCAGCGGCGAGCTGCTTTTTGTGCGGTTTGGGTGCTTCGGCGCCGGGGTCTTGACGGGGCTGATTGGTGGCAGGGGGGCCAGTAGCTTCCCCCCTTTTTCTGGGGGGGTTGGTTTGCAGCAGGCCGCTCCTATGGGCGGCTTGGGCACTCAGCACCCTTGTCACTGTTGGGCAGTTTGGGGTGCGGGGGTCTAGCTTCCTTCCCCCTCCCTTGCTTCCTTCCCCCTTGCCAGTGGCAATAGCCTCCCCCCCCTGTTCCCCGTGGCAGTGGGTGCATAAGGGAGAGGTACATTGTGCTCTAAGGCTACGGCCCGGCCGCCCCCGGCCCTCAGCCCCCTTTTGGCTGCCATTTCGTGTGCCTGTGCGGTCGCATTTCTTTTTTCTTTTTTCCTGTGTGCTGCATGTTTGCAGCTTAAACGTTTTGGTGGCTTCTGTTACTGGGCAAACCTTTTACCATCCAGTAAGGCTTGCCATTTTTTTTCGGCTTGCTGCACGTTTGCAGCTTTCAGTGTTTTTGGACCTGTGATTATTGAGGGAGCCTGCCTACCACTGAGGTGGTTTAAGGTTTTTTGGCAATTTGCCTCTGTCCCCCTGTCCGTGATTTATTAATCAATTGAACCTGTTCATTAGTCATTCGTGCTGGGCAGGATGTCTTCCAGGAAGGGCAAAGGTTCTGCCAAGGGCAAACAGCCTGCTAAAAAGCAGCCTTCCAAAAGGCCTCCCCCTGCTATTCCTCATGTGAAGATGAGGGGGATAGCAGCTTTAATCTGGAAATTTTAAAGTGCTTGGAAGCTTTAGAAAAGGGCACGGGAGCTCCTGCTACATCAGGTGCAGCCAGTGAGCACAGTAGGCCTGTTAGGGTTGCTTCATCAGCATCCTTCTGGAAGGAGATTTTGAAATGTCTTTCTGCTCTGGAGTCTGCTGCAGGTGTGCCGGAAGCAGGACCTTCGGCTGGAGGGAACCCCCCCGAGGAGGAAGAAGTCATTGCCGGCAACGCTGAACCAGAAGGACAGGCAGACTCTGTCCAGGTAGCGGTGGCTGTGGAACCTAGTGGGCCTGATTGTAAGTCTGCCTTGCCTCAGCAGGCATGCACCTGGCCATGGGGACCCTGGGGTCAGGCCGCTGCCTCCGGGTCGTCTGGCCCCACCACTCCATCTACATCAGCTACCACAGCTTGGCAGTTACCAGGGCACTTGGGTTTAGCTAATATGCCCCCTGGATTGTCCAACACTTTGCCAGTCACAGGGTCTTCCGCAGGTCCTTGGGTGGGTGCTGATAGCCAGGCTTCAGGTATACCTCCCTTGGGATGGCAATATTGTGGCTACCAGCCTTGGGGCTTTCCGCCTTATGGCGTCTATGGCCAGGTCCCTTATAGGGCACTCCCATATGGGGATACAGCTCTTCCCCTTGGTGATCATCTTACCCAGGCTACGAGGGATAAGATTGTGAGGGGAGAATATGTGGATGTGTTCACCCTTCTTTTCCGGGAGTTGGAAAAGAAGGACAAGGAGTACCTGGAGGAGCATGATAAAGAAAAAATTAAGCATCGTAAGGTGGATCGTTCGTGGCATAACTGGCTCCCAGGGTTTTTAATATACGCAGGTGTACTGGGGAGGGTGCAGCCTTTACGGGCTGTGTCACTATTTCAGTACCTCAATATAATTTATAGGGGATATACTGACTTCGTTGGTACTGCATGGTTGCAGTACGATGAAGAGTTTAGGATGAGGGCTGCACTGAACCCTCAGATTCCCTGGGACCAGATTCACCAGCAGCTGTGGCTGCAGGTGATGTCCCCTTCGAAGCCTAACTCTGGTGATAGGGCAGATAGCGGTCACTTGATCCACCGCCCGCAGGCAGCTGTCTCCACCCGCTCCCAGGTGGGGCAGCAGGTTCAACCCCGGCTGCTCTGTTGGGACTTCACCTCCAAGGGTGTCTGCAACATAAGGGCCTGTAAATATAAACATGAATGTCCGGCATGTTCCGGACTGCACGCTTATTCATCCTGCCCCAGAGCCAAGTCTGGTGGGGGTGGCAAGCGGTCAGGTGGCGGTGGGGGCTAGCAATCAGCTGGAAAAGGGCCCCAGCCCAGTAAATTTGAGAGCGCTTGAGCGCTTGCTGCCTTATTACCCCAAGCGGAGTGATGCAGAGTTCCTGTTGAACGGTTTTAGAAACGGTTTTAGGGGCCATTTCAGGGCCCGTGGGTTTCTTTCATGTCAAAAAATTTACGTTCTGTTATTGGCATGGAAGCTGTTGTGCGGGACAACGTTTTGAAGGAGTGTGCAGAGGGTAGGGTATTGGGCCCGTTTCCTACGCCTCCTGTGCCATATCTCCGTGTTTCTTCCTTAGGGGTGGTCCCTAAGAAGACCCCAGGTGAATATCGTTTGATTCACCACCTTTCTTTCCCAAAAGGGGCATCAGTTAATGATGCCATTCCTGAGGAACTCTGTTCGGTGCGTTATACTTCCTTTGACCAGGCGGTCAAGGTAGTGCGCAGATGTGGGATCGGGGCCTTGATGGCTAAGTGCGACATTAAGTCAGCCTTTCGCCTGCTCCCGGTTCACCCAGAAGATGTTGATCTTCTGGGTTTCTTTTTTGAGGGTCAATACTACGTGGACAGGGCCCTCCCAATGGGGTGCTCTATCTCATGTGCTGCATTTGAGTGTTTCAGCTCCTTTTTAGAGTGGGAGCTGAGGCGAAGGTTCAAATGCCGGGATACCTGTCATTATCTCGATCACTTTATGTTTGTTGGGCCAGCTGGCTCGGTGCAATGTGCCAGCCTTTTGGAGGGCTTTGTGTCCCTGGCAGGGGAATTGGGGGTTCCCCTGGCACATGGGTGGGCCCATCCCAGGTGATGACCTTTTTGGGTATTGAGCTTGACTCGGTGCACCAGTCTTTGCAACTCCCGGCTGATAAAGTTAGTAAGCTCAGGGAGCGGTTGGCTGCATTTAGAGGTAAGCAGAAGGTTTCCCTCCTTGAATTACAGCAGCTGGTTGGCTCGCTGAACTTTGCATGCAAGGCGGTCGCCCCTGGCAGGCTGTTCTTGCACCGGCTGTGTGATGCTATGTCAGCCCTTCGCGCCCCTCACCATAAAGTTCGTGTTGACAAGGGTATGCGCGCTGACATTGAGGTGTGGGAGGAATTTTTAGGTTCCTTCAATGGGGTTACTTTCTGGCGTGAGGAGTTGCTAGTTGGTGCACAGTTTCAGGTTGCCTCTGACGCATCAGGATCCATGGGTTTTGGGGTATTCTTCCGTGGTCATTGGTGTGCCGAGCAATGGCCCGCCGATTGGGCGGTGAGCGAGATTGTTAGGGATTTAACCTTCTTAGAGCTTTTCCCCTTTCTGGTGGAGGTTTTTCTTTGGGGCCATGAGCACTTTTGGTGCGACAACATGGCAGTGGTGCAAGTGATTAATTCCCTTACATCTAAATCGGCCAGGGTTATGTCATTAGTTCGGGCATTCACATTGAAGTGCCTTCAGCTTAACATACTGTTTAGGGCCAGATATGTGCCGGGAGTCGACAATGGTGTGGCGGATGCTTTGTCTCGCCGACAGATGGATCGCTTCCAGTGTCTCGCTCCCGGGGCCGACAGTCTTCCCTCCAGGATGCCACTGGAGCTGTGGCTGCTTGGCAGGTGGAAGTGAATAGAGCTATTTGGATGGCTATTGCTACCAGCACTCATCGATCGTATGAGCGTGCAGTAGGACTGTTTCAGGACTTTAGGGGTGGGGCTGGGCTGAATCAGGCGTGGCCCATTCCTGCGGAGCATCTGCTGCAATTCTGTGTAGCCCAGTGGGCTCGTGGTTTAGCGGTTAAAACTAATAAATGCCAGATGGCTGCATTGGCATTTGCCAGCAAATCGCGTGGCTTGCCGGACAATACGGGCGATTTTAGACTCCGGAAGATGTTTGGGGGTTGGTCTCGGGAGGCTGGGGTCGTTAAGGATTTAAGGCAACCAATTTCCCCCGCTATTCTTAGAGGCCTTGGGGCTCTATGGGGGGAGATATGTAATTCTGATTTTGAATGCCAGCTGTTTCATGCCGCCTCCCTTACAGCATTTTTTGGTGCTTTGAGGGTGAGTGAGCTGGTGGTTCAATCACAAAGGGATGTTTCAGGGTGAGCTTTATCGTCCCATGATATTCAATTTGTGGGTGATAAAGTTTTGATTTGTATTGAGAGGTCTAAGACCGATCAGAAGAGGGCTGGGTCTGTGTTAACCTTGGACCCTTGCGAGGACAAGGTGTTGTGCCCAGTTAGGGCTCTTCGTGCTTATCTGAACGTTAGGGGTGAGGATGAGGGAGTGTTGTTTAGACATTGGGATCGCTCTCCCTTAACCCGCTACCAATTTTGGACAGTGACAGATAGAGCGTTGTGTCGGCCGGGATTGCGGGGTGTCAAATTTGGTACCCATTCATTCCATATCGGAGCGACATCCACTGCAGCAGCCATGGGTTATGCTGACAAGACCATTCAGAAGGTGGGCAGATGGAAGTCTGCTGCCTTCCGGTCTTACATTCGTCCTCTCCCGTTGTTTGAGTCTCACGCAGTTTGATTTTTTTCCAGGTGCAGGAAGCAGCCTTGAGAGGAAGCGGATCCTCATAGCTGGCCACAGTATGGTGTTCTGGGCTGCGGTGCAAGCCAGACGGACGCCGATTGGAGCCCAGCTTGGGTTGAGTGAAGATGCCTCCATTGAATGGCTGGGTTGGCGTGGCCTTCGGTGGTCAGGGTTGCTGCCTCTCTTGTTTGGAGGAAGGACGGGTCCTCCTCTGCATATTTTGATCTTACACGTGGGTGGTAACGACCTAGGTTTATTGAAAGGCAGAGCCCTGTCCTTGCAAGTGATTGCCGATCTGCGGGTTATCAAGAGCTGGTGGCCTGATATTTATATATTTTGGTCAGAGATGCTCCCCCGACGTAGATGGAAGGAGTCTCTGGACCCTAGGGGTATGGCTCGTGCTAGGCGCAGAGGTAATAGGGCCATTCAGAAAGCCTTGGCAACTGAAATAGGCATCTACTTCCCTCACCCTCGCATTAAGGCCGCTAATGCCACCTTTTACAGGGATGATGGGGTTCATTTGTCCCCGTCCGGCAATGACATCTTCTTAGACGACCTGCGGCTCGGGCTCAGGATGGCACTAGGCCACCTGTGGGGCGCGAGGGCCTAAGCAGAGGCTTGGCCTATCGCATTGGCAGGAGTAAGTTGGGAAATAGGGAGTGGGCTGGTGAGCACCCCTTTGGCAATTCCCCATCGGTGGGGAAATGGGGTCTCTCAGGAGGAATGGTATGCTTCATGGCTACCACCACCTGGGCAGACTGCCTCCAGGGAACCCCAGGTGCAAGTCCTTCCCTCATGCTGTATGGCTGAGGCTTTAGGAGCTTGAGGGGGAATCCTTTGCCTGGCCGGCCAGGCTGAAGCCATTCCATGAATGGATTACGCCCGGGGCAGCGGGGCTCGCCCATACAGGTCTAGGCGGCGGTCAAAGGTGACCCCGTGGCTTGACCTGTACCGCATAGTTTGCCCTTGCCGCAGTTTAGCGTTGATGTTATGTTTAATAAAGCGGCCATTTATACCAAAAAGCTGTGTCAGTCTCTTTCTTCCAACTGAGGGGGCAATGCGGCCACCCACGGCAGCCATGAGTGGCTTTGGCCATAGGGCTGGAGTTTGCCTCTTTGGATGGAGGAGGAGACTAGTTTCCCGGCCATCTGGGTCCTTTTGGGGGTGGGTGGAGAAAGAGCCGTTAGGCATCTCCGCCCCTTTCCCTTCGCAGTTGCTCCAAGTGATCGGCCCACCCTCCTCTCCCTGTTTCAGATCAGGATTAGCCGGTTGCTTGTTTTGAGCCAGGTAGGAATTTTTCCCGGCTCCCCCTGATTGGCTTCTGCGGGGGGCCGTTTTTTTCGCCTACCTTGTACTGAAGCAGAGGTTTGAGGTGTTTAAGGGGTGGTGCTCTGTAGGCTTCCCCCGGCAGGAGTAGGTTGGGAAATAGGGAGCAGGCTGGTGAGCACCTTTGGCAATTCCCCATCGGTGGGGAAATGGGGTCTCTCAGGAGGGATGGAATGCTTCCTGGCTACCACCACCTGGGCAGACTGCCTCCAGGGAACCCCAGGTGCAAGTCCTTCCCTCATGCTGTATGGCTGAGGCTTTAGGAGCTTGAGGGGGAATCCTTTGCCTGGCCGGCTGGGCTGAGGCCATTCCATGAATGGATTACGCCTGGGGCAACGGGGCTCGCCCATACAGGTCTAGGCGGTGGTCAAAGGTGACCCCGTGGCTTGACCTGTACCGCATAGTTTGCCCTTGCCACAGTTTAGCGTTGATGTTATGTTTAATAAAGCGGCCATTTATACCAAAAAGCTGTGTCAGTCTCTTTCTTCCAACTGAGGGGGCAATCACTTTTCTGAGGAAAATCATGCATTACAAATGTATTACGTTTTAAAGCAGCGTTACCACCGTACCACTGACTCCCTCCCCAACCAAAAAAACCGGACGAAATTGTTTACGTATCATAGCAGCATTACTACTTCTTCGCCAAACAAAAAAGAGTGGTCATATGATAGCAACGTTACTGCGTTTCTGCTAAAAAAATAAATTGGTTCTCACATCACAGCAGTGTTACCGTGGTATCACTAATAAAAAAAAATGGCAGAAAAAGTCATGGGAGCTGAGGATGATAAACCAATCAGCTCCTGAGAAACAAGGGGGGGGGGTCAAAAGCAGAAATGGAGTATTTGATTCTGCACTGACAGAACCCCAAATGCTCGTGGCATGCCATCAGCTTTTAAAAAAAAAATCAGCAAATGAGCGGTGGAAAATCTGGTCAAAACCAGTCAGACCCCATTTCTGCTTCCCATGCATAAAACACTAGTGTGATATATACCCTCATGTGCCAACAATGCCCATCTGCTCTGTACATAGGACAAACCAGCGAACCTCGGAGCAAAAGAATAAATGGACAAAAATCTGACATCAAAAATGGCAATATCCAGAAATCAGTCAGAGAACACTTCAATCTACCAGGACATTCCATCAAGGACTTAAAGGTCACCATAGTTCAACAGAAACATTTCAAAAGCAAAATCCATCTGGAAGCTGCTGAATTGGAATTCATATGTAAATTTCACTCAATCAGCCTTGGAGTTGTAAGTGGTCGGTCCAGCCTCCGCCATTTTAATAGCCATTTCTGATAACATTTCTGAGACCAATTCCGATAACAGATTGAATAGAGACGCTGGATGGTTATCTCATTACCAGAAATAACTGTCTTTCAGGCATTCCATTCAGATTCATCAATTGAGGGGAGGGGTTACACTCAGCCTCGATTGTGCACTCCACCAACTGATTTGCATCTACATGGCTGTCATGCCCTGCACCCTCTCTCCCCCTCCCCTTACCACCTATATATCTCTGGCCAGTTTCTTCACACCCTACATGCATGTGGTGAAGAGAGCTGTGGTTCTTGGAAAGTTTATGCCTCAATAAAGTTGGTTAGTCTTAAAGGTGATACTGGACTTTTTACTATTTTCCAAGGAAAATAGTTTCCCTGGAAGGTGTTACCTCCACTCAATATTCTTTTTATATTTTTTATAAATTTGCTCTTGAAACCCCTTTTAAGAAATTAATCTTTGTATGAAGGTGTTACCAAAGAAATTAGAGATCTAAATAAGCAGTTATGACAATTGAACTGTAATTTCACAGAGTTGCAAAGAGTATGAACAGTTTAGAGATTATTGAAATCAAATAAACTGGTCAAGGAGATATTTAGCCTATGGGTAGCAAAGATCTCAGGGATTCTTTCATTTCAGACCATGTGCATGGCTGTTGATACAAATATTGACAAACATTTTGATTCACAGATAGCAAACAAAAGATGTGTGCCATTCATTCAGGAAGTGCGGACCACATGATGGGGTCTGCACTTCATTTATACCCATTTTTAATACAGTATTCAGAGACAGTACATCAAGTCAATTACCCCAAGATAAATGGGATTTCCTTTTACGATCAAAAGTCTTGTGTCTTTCAAAGGTGAAAGGTAGAAATTAGACATGGGCACGAACAGCATTGCGAACGGAAACCCCCCACAAACAACCTGTTCGTCTGATTGCGAACAAGCCATTTGTGAGGCCCCATTCTAAACAAACAAGTGGTCGTTGCAAGCCTCATTTGTTCACTTTGTCAGCTGTTCGTTAAGCCAGACAGTCTTGCGCCTTTCAATCAATTCCCCTGGCAATGGAGGCAGGGAACTTTGTCTGAACTCATTCTGGATTTCCTTCTGGCTTTAACCCTTCAAAGTACTTCCAGCAGAGAGTCCTGTTTTTGTCACTGTGAAGAGAAAATGACAGCAAAGGGGGGACCCATGCTTCATGCCTTTCCTGGGGTGCAATCTCTCTGAAACTTTGGGGGGGGGTCTTCAGAGGACAGTGAGGACTATGTCCCTTGCAAATTTGGTGGGTATTGGACATTAGGAAGGTCAGTTTGTAACCCCTCAAAGAAGCTTCCAACAGAGATTCCTGTTTTTGCCGCTGTAAAGAGAAAATAACAACAAAGGGGGAGACTCATGTGTCATGCCTTTCCCAGGGTACAGTTTCTATGAAACTTGGGGGGTCTTTGGAAGACAGTGAGGACTATGTCCTTGGCAAATTTGGTGGGTATTGGACACTGGGCAGGTCAGTTTGTAACCCCTCATAGGTGCTTCCAACAGAGAGTCCTGTTTCTGCCACTGGGAAGAGAAAATAACAATGAAGGGGAAGACCCATACATTATGCTTTTCCTGGGGAACAATCTCTCTGAAACTTGGAGGGTCTTTGGAGGACAGTGAGGACTATGTCCCCTGCAAATTTGGTGGGTATTGGACATTGGGAAGGTCAGTTTGTAACCCCTCAAGTTATCTTCCAGCAGACAGTCCTGTTTTTGCCATGTGAAGAGATAATGAGAACAAAGGGGGAGAGCCATGCATCATGCCTTTCCTGGGGTGCAATCTCTCTGAAACTTGGGGGGTCTTCAGAGGACAGTGAGTACTCTGTACCCTGCAAATCTGGTCAGCATTGGACATTGTGATGGTCAATTTGTAACCCCTCAAAGTAGTTGCCTTCAACAGGCAGTCACGTTTTTGCCACTGTGAAGAGAAAATGACAGCCAAGGGGGGGCATGGATCATGCCTTTCCTGGGGTGCAATCTCTCTGAAACTTGGGGTGTCTTCAGAGAACAGTGAGGACTATGTTCCCTGCAAATTTGGTGGGTATTGGACATTGGGAAGGTCAGTTTGTAACCCCTCAAAGGAGCTTCCAGCAGAGAGTCCCGTTTTTGCCACTATGAAGAGAAAATAACAACTAAGGGAGACACCCATGCATCATGCCTTTCCCAGGGTGCAATCTCTTTGAAACTTGGGGGGGGGGGTCTTCAGAGGACAGTGAGGACTATGTCCCCTGCAAATTTGGTGGGTATTGGACATTGGGAAGGTCAGTTTTTGCGGTGTTTGCACATGACAGGAAAGGGCCCTTTAAACTATCAGCTGGCAGGCGGTAGGGGGGAATCCCCCTTGTCACCTGCCAGCTGATAGTTTAAAGGGATCTTTAATGGGTCACAAACAACGAACAATGAACATGTTTGTGAACAGGGTCATGTTTGTTACTGTTTGTTGTTCGTTATTTGTGGATGGCAACACACAAGGAACAGCTTGTTCAGGTTTTTTTCACGTTCGTACCCATGTCTAGTAGATATTACTAGCTGAACATGTTCTTTCACTGGCTTTCCATACCATGAGAAGATTCACAATTTTATTTCATTTTAATATTCCATCTTTTTCCCTGCAACTCAAGGAGATTTAAAAATATTATAAAATTATTCACTCAGTAAGCTGATTACAAAAAATGTTAACAGAATGATAACCATATTTGAATCTAACAGCAAAGATTCCTGGTAAACAGTAGATATTCAGTCAAGCAGCTTACAAAATATGTTAAGAACATTTGAGACTAATGGCAGATTCCTAATTATGTTAAGTAGATGTTTAAAAATGTTGTTTGTGCCTCTGTCTATAACAGAAAGCAGTCCTAGTGATAACAACTCCCAGATGCACTTGATCTTTTGATACATGTTTTCAAGAGGCAAATCAACCCATAGCAAGATTATGATCTCTTGATTAATCTTTCCTGAATAACTGATTCTGAATAACTGATTTGATGACAAACAGAATCAGAGACACTATCTGTGGTGGGTGAACCAGTGAATGATTCCAAGTAGTCAGCAAACGAAAGTATAAGGGGTGAATTCAGGCATGTAACCAGAAGTTCTGGGTTGTGAGAGACTGAGTACAGCTGAGGATAACTATAATTCAATTAATTCCTGCCTTACCCTTTTCCCTTTGTGACAATAAGGGGGGAGGCGGGAGAGCGGTAACTAGTTTCCAGACATTATGATAGTAACTGGAAGAAGGAGGGGGGAGGCTAGAAAGCAGGTGGAAGACATTCAATGCATGGAAAAGTGAGAGGAGGCAAGAAAGAGGTGTGTACAAGTGCAGACTTTGTCTTGGCAGTGCTATGTCAGCAGCCCAACCTCTTTGCCCATCTCCCTGCAGTGCCTCACTGACCTCTACCTGCTGTGAGAGATGAATTTTACTGAATCACTTCCCACCCACCTCTTTGCTGATATGTGCCATATTTCTGTAGGTTTTCAATTTTCCTTTCCCGGAGCCGACTCAATATTTTGAGCCAACCCTGGATGGGTCTCCAAATGAAGTAAATTTGGACTTGTAGGTCACCATACCAAAAAGATTCAAAACCATTGCTCTGTACCAGTGACCAGGCGACAGATGACTAGAGTGCTAGGCACTCCCAGATGCATAGCATAGCAGCTTATGAAAAGGTAGGAGGAAGCTATGGGATGTTTACTAGAGAGACCAAAGAAAGAGAGGGATAAAGCCCCTGTGCTACCCATGGGCCTAGATGTGTTTCCCATTGTTACCATTCTAAACTAGAAACGTTACTATGCTGATTTCACATAATCTTTCATTTTTTTCATGATCATATCCCATTTACTAGAACCTGGAAACATCTATTGAAAATTTGAACTTTCCTGGCTGTGCACAAAAATATAGTGCATTATTTACTTCCATATTAATTACCAATTTAAGCATGGAAAAGTTAAATCCACCTTTTTCTATATGTCTGTATTTGTATTTGATGCAGGTAGAAAAGCCATATACATGCACACTAATTCAGTTCCTGATCATTAGACCAGCTCTGGATGTCTGCTTTTTGTTTAATGTGCCTCCACAAAAATTAGGAGTCATTTTCACGTCTCATTTCCTCGGCATGAGATGGAAAATTAATTTAGAAATAATTGTGTATAAAAATTATGTTTTCTCTCTTATGCAAAAAATCTAATCAACAATTCAAAAAAGAGGAATTAAATTACTGGTAAACTAAAGATGTCACAGTGTGGACCCCAAAGTACAATAACTCCAATCAACCTTACTGGCCAGAGTGGCATGGAGCAAGTCTTGACAGCCTTTCTACAATCATCTCATATTGTACAGTAAATCTCTGAGACTGTAATTAGAGTATGGTTTTCTGTGGCTCTGTTTCTTTATCTGTAAACCAAGTTAGACAAATTAATATAATTGCTGTTAGTAATTTGCTTATAATTTGGCTTCCTTTGTAACTATACTTATCCTTAGAGAAAATGCTGCTGGGAACAAGAAGCTGATATAGAGGAACAATTGCGTTGGAAAACAAGTTTATGTTACATCTTCACTAATCAAAGGGTACCTTCAAAATTCAGCCCAGTGCAGGGCTGACTTATGAGGGGATTATAGGTTTGAAGGCACTACAAAGTAAGCTTGATGAAAACAACTGAGAAACTGGTTTTCTGTCGTATGCATGGTTTGGTTGTTTCTTTTCCTTTACTCCAGCCCTCTCAGTACTTTAGTAACAAAGTTACTGGAGTGCTAGGGCCTGAGATAGTGTAACAGTTTATTTCTGGTTTAACTGATTCAGACATATAACTTGGAACAGAAAGACTTAACTTTTAACTGTTTTTGACAAGAACAGAACCCAAATCCTACATATCTTCAAAATATTTAAGTCCCTAATGGACTCCCTGCCTAACCAATAGACCTTGTAATCCTTCGCCCAAAATCCAACAATCCTCAACTCTGTCAGCTGGCCAGAAATTAAACTTCCAGCAGGTAAGAGTGAGCCTGGCAGGCCTTGAGGAGCCCTTGCTCATTCCCTGCCCCCTCCCAATGTAGGCATGCTTGGTATTATTTTCCCAATGTAGCCCTGAGATTCTGTCTCAGTTCTGTCTTGTCCTCTTCAATGATTCTCCCTTCCTTCATTTCTGTCATAGGGTGTCTCTAGATGATACTTTTCTGCTCAGGCAAACACTCTTTTCCAAGTGCCCCCTGCCACAAGGCAGCTGCGGGGAACTGCTTCTTTAAAAAAAAAAGGAGGAGACCAAGTGGGCTTGGAATGGTGCTGCGTGGGGAGAAAAGGCTCCTACCTTTTTAAGGAAGATTCAGTGAAACAGAATTACTGGCTTAAGTTTATCGAGACAACTTTATAGCTGAACAGGGGTTTGAACTAGTAGTGTGCAAAACAAAACAAGTTGGAAATACACCTGGCTTGTTTAGTTAAAGTGGCATCCAAAACACTGAACCAAATCTGAAAGACCAAACTATAATGACATACTCCCACCAAAAAGCTTGTGTGTTTCATTGTGGTTCTTACCTGTGAGAGATGAATTTTACTGAGTCACTTCCCACCCGCCTCTTTGCTGATGTGTGCCACATTTCTGTATGTCCTCAATTTTCCTTTCCCAGAGCCTTCTCAATATTTTGAGCCAACCCTGGATGGGTCTCCAAATGAAGTAAATTTGGACTTGTAGGTCACAATACCAAAAAGGTTGGAAACCATTGCTCTATGCCAGTGACCAGGAGACAGTTGACTGTAAAATTCTGATTTTACAGAATTGCCTTCTCACTTATTTCATGAGTGCTTGCTCTACTCACTGAAGAGATTGTGCATTCCACCTGATTCCTGAGGATTCCCTGATCCCCTGGTGCAGCTTTTCAGAAACACAAGAGGCTGTATAGCAAACAGTGGATAGAGAGAAACCTATTCCATGAATTTCAGTTCAGTATTTGTAGGATCTGGCCCTGTGTATTCTGGATCATAGGAATTAATGAACTTAGGGGGATTCTGCCAAGCTGGTTACATGTGCCAGTGTAACACTTCATTTACTCTTAAAGAAAATCCCTGCAGAAGCAGAACATGTTTGACAGTTGTGGTAGACAAATTAGTCATTGATATATACGGCCATCCACGGCAGCCACGTGTGGCTTTGGCCGTAGGGCCGGACTTTGCCTCCTCGGATGGAGGAGGAGCCAGTTTTCCCGGCCATCTGGGTCTCTCAAGGGGGTGGGGCGGAGATAGAGCCGTTCGGCATCTCCGCCCTCCCTCTACGCAGTTGCTCCGAGCAATCGGTTGGAGCAGGACGTCTTTTTAGAGCCTGCTCTGCCGTCGCTCGGAGGACGTGTCGGGGAACAGAGCCTCTTCTGGCAGCAGCCGGCTTATTGCTCGGTGCTCCAGCTTTGCCTAGCTGTGCTGCTTTGCAGTTCAGCGGCGGCGGCTCCGTCTCCCTCGGATGCTGCCGGGTGCTTCCTAGTCAGCGCTGTGCTGTGCAGGGCGAGTGGCAACCTGGCTGCTTTCCCATCTCAGCGACTTCGTCCGGAGCGGTTTGGGCGCTTTGCGCCACTTTTCTCCGGGGCTTGCTGGGTGGGGTGTGTGTGTGTGGATTGGCTTCCCTTCAGTCCGGGCTTCCTGTATAGCCATATTTAGGGGCTTGTACGGGGGTTGCCAGCCTTCCTGGCCTAGCACCAATCCGCCTCTCGTGTTGCGGTCGCCATTTTGGGCGCACTTGCGGGTGCCATTTTTACCGCGGAGGTCTGCGCAGTTCTTTTTGGGCCGTGCACTTTTTCTTTGGCCGCTGCAAACGCAGTTTGATTTAATCATGCCCCCCTTCTTGCAGTTGCTGTGTTCTGGGGCCCTGGGTGAATTGCACATTTTATAGTAGTTAAGGGTGCAGGACTCTTCTTGGGGGAAAAAGGTCTGGTTCTTCACTCCCCTCTGGGGGCCTGCTGGGTGGCCTGCCTGCAGTCACTGATCCAGGGCCTTATCAGCTTTTCCCACCTTGCAGGGTTGGTTTAGCATGGCTTCCAGGAAAGGGAAGGGAACGGCCAAGGGCAAGCAGCCTGCTAAGAAACAGCCTGCTGAACGGCCTCCCCCTGCAGTATTGTCCTCAGATGATGAGGAGGATGTTAGTTTTCATGCTGCAATATTGAAACGCCTGGAAGCTCTGGAAAGAGGCAAGGGGGCGCCTGCCATGGCTGGTCCCTCCACTGAGCGCAGTAGACCCGTTAGAACTGCTTCTAAAGCCGCATTTAGGAAGGAGATTTTGACTCATCTGTCTGCTATTGAGTCCACTGCAGGATCGGCGGAAGCTGGGCCAGCAACTGCAAGGGAGCTCCCTGTCGAGCAGGACGTCGTGGCTTGCGACGCCGAACCTGAAGGACAGGCGGAAGGCTGTCAGGTGGCAGTGGCGGTGGAGCCTAGTGGTCCTGATGGTAAGTCCACCTTGCCGCAACAGGCATGCACTTGGCCATGGGGACCCTGGGGTCAGGCCGCTGCCTCTGGGTCCTCTGGCTCCACTACTCCATCCACCACACTGAACACAGCTTGGCAGTTTCCGGGGCCCATGAGTGTAACTAATATGCCCCCTGGAGCGCCTGGTGTTCCGTTGGCTATGAGGCCTGCTACAGGTCCTTTGCTGGGTTCTGATAGCCTGGCTCAGGGTGTTCCTCCCTTAGGTTGGCAGTACAGCGGTTACCCGCCTTGGGGATTTACCCCTTATGGTGTATATGGTCAGGTCCCTTATAGGGTGCTGCCATTTGGGGATACAGCTCTTCCCCTTGGCGATCATCTTACCCAGGCTACAAGGGATAAGATAGTGAGGGGGGAGTATGTGGATGTGTTCACCCTTCTTTTTCGTGAACTGGAAAAGAAGGACAAGGAGGATCTGGACGAACGCGACAAGGAAAAGATCAAGCGTCGCAAGGTTGACCGCACGTGGCATAACTGGCTCCCAGGGTTCTTAATATACGCAGGAGTGCTTGCAAGGGCACAGCCTTTACGGGCCATGTCTCTATTTCAGTACCTCAATATAATTTATAGGGGATATACTGACTTCGTTGGTGCTGCATGGTTGCAGTACGACGAAGAGTTTAGAATGTGGGCAGCGTTGAACCCTCAGATTCCCTGGGACCAGATTTACCAGCAGCTGTGGCTGCACGTTATGTCACCTTCGAAACCCAATTCTGGTGACAGGGCAGATAGTGGTCATTTGATCCACCGCCCGCAGGCAGCTGGCTCTACCCGCTCCCAGGCAGGGCAGCAGGTTCAACCCCGGCTGCTCTGTTGGGACTTTACCTCAAAGGGTTTCTGCAACAGGAGGGCCTGTAAATATAAACACGAATGCCCAGCTTGTTCCGGACAACATGCTTATTCCTCCTCCCCCAGGGCCAAGTCTGGTGGGGGTGGCAGGCGTTCAGGTGGGGGCGGGGGCCAACAGTCAGCTGGAAAAGGGCCCCAGCCCTGTAAGTCTGAGAGCGCTTGAGCGATTACTCCATTATTATCCAAAGCGTAGTGATGCGTTGTTCCTGTTGAACGGTTTTAAGTTCGGTTTTAGGATACCATTTCAGGGCCCACGGGTTCCTTTCATGTCTAAAAATTTACAGTCCATTGTGGGCATGGAAGTTGTTGTGCGGGATGAAATTGCAAAGGAGTGTGCAGAAGGCAGGGTATTGGGACCTTTTCCTACGCCTCCTGTCCCATGCCTGCGTGTTTCTCCCTTGGGGGTAGTCCCTAAGAAAGCCCCTGGTGAATTTCGTCTGATTCACCACCTTTCTTTTCCGAAAGGGGCATCGGTTAACGATGCCATCCCTGAGGAGCTTTGTTCTGTGTGTTATACTTCTTTTTAGAGTGGGAGCTGCGGCGAAGGTTCAAATGCCAGGATACCTGTCATTACCTTGATGATTTTATGTTCGTTGGGCCCGCGGGCATGGCACAAAGTGCCAGCCTGCTCGCGGGCTTTGTATCCCTGGCTGGGGAACTGAGGGTCCCCCTGGCTCGGGAGAAGACAGAGGGTCCATCTCAGGTTATGACTTTCTTGGGCATCGAGCTTGATACGGTGCACCAGTCTTTGCGTCTCCCGGCTGATAAGGTATGCAAGCTCAGGGAGATATTGTCTGCTTTCAAGGGTAAGTGGAAGGCATCTCTCCTTGACCTGCAGCAGCTAGTGGTCTCTCTAAATTTTGCATGCAAGGCGGTTGCACCTGGCAGGCCGTTCTTGCGCCGGTTGTGTGATGCCATGGCGGCTCTTCGTGCCCTTCACCATAAAATGTGCATCGATGTGGGTATGCGTGCAGACACTGAGGTGTGGGAAGGGTTTTTGGGTTCTTTCAATGGGATTACCTTTTGGCGCGAGGAATTGTTAGTGGGCGCCCAGTTGCAAGTAGCTTCCGACGCTTCAGGGTCCACGGGCTTTGGGGTGTTTTTCCGTGGGCACTGGTGTGCGGAACGGTGGCCTAGGGAATGGGCTGAGAGCGAGATGGTTAGGGATTTAACCTTCTTGGAGTTTTTTCCCATTCTGGTGGCGGTTTTTCTTTGGGGTCATGAGCTTGCCAACCACGTTGTGCACTTTTGGTGCGACAACATGGCCGTGGTGCAGGTAGTTAATTCCCTCACATCTAAGTCAGTCAGGGTTATGTCGTTTGTTCGGGCGTTCACGTTGAAGTGCCTGCAGCTTAATATACTGTTTAGGGCCAGACACGTGCCAGGTATCGACAATGGGGTGGCGGACGCTTTGTCTCGCCAACAGATGAATCGCTTCAGGCATCTTGCTCCTGGGGCCGACAGCTTTCCCTCCAGAATGCCACTGGACCTGTGGCGCCTTGGCAAATGGAAGTGAACAGAGCTATTCAGATGGCTATTGCTCCCAGCACTCGTCGAGCCTATGAACGAGTGGTAGGGATGTTCCAGGAATTTAGGGAGGGGGTTGGGCTGAAGCAGTTGTGGCCCATCCCCGCTGTGCACCTCCTGCAGTTTTGTGTAGCTCAGAGGGCTCGTGGTTTGGCTGTAAAGACGATTAGGGGCCAATTGGCTGTGCTGGCATTCGCCAGCTAAGCGTGTGGCTTGCTGGACTCCACGGGCGATTTTCGAATCCGAAAGATGCTCGAGGGTTGGTCCAGGGAGTCGGGGGTTGTTAGAGATTTAAGGCAGCCTATTTCCCCAGCTATTTTGAGAGGCCTTGGGGCACGGTGGGGGGAGATATGTATTTCTGGTTATGAGTGCCAGCTGTTCCATGCTGCCTCCCTTACGGCATTCTTTGGTGCCCTTAGAGTGAGTGAACTGGTGGTTCAGTCACAGCGGGATGCTTCTGGGCGGGCTTTATCGGCTTGTGATATTCAGTTCGTGGGCGGTAAAGTCCTGATTAGGATTAGGAAATCTAAGACGGATCAGAAGGAAGCTGGTTCCGTGTTGACTTTGGGTCCTTGTGAGGATAAGGCGTTATGCCCGGTCCGGGCACTTCGTTCCTATGTGAAGGTTAGAGGCGAGGATGAAGGAGTGTTGTTTCGGCACGATGATCGCTCTCCATTAACTCGCTACCAATTTTGGGCGGTGACAGATAGAGCGTTACGCCAGCTGGGATTGGTGGGTGTCAAATTCGGCACTCGTTCATTTCGAATTGGGACACATCTACTGCGGCGGCCATGGGGTATGCTGACCGGACCATTCAGAAAGTGGGCAGATGGAAGTCATCTGCTTATCGGTCTTATATCCGTCCTTTACCATTGTTCTAGTCTCATGCAGTTTGATCTTTTCCAGGTGCAGTGAGCAACCTTGAGCGGAAGCGGATTCTTATAGCTGGCCACAGTATGGTGTTCTGGGCTGCAGTGCAAGCCAGATGGACGCCGATTGGAGCTCAGCTCGGGTTGAGCGAAGATGCCTCCATTGAGTGGTTGGGTCAGCATGGCCTTCGGTGGTCGGGGTTGCTGCCTCTTTTGTTTGGAGGAAGGACGGGTCCTCCTCCCCATATCTTGGTCTTACACGTGGGTGGTAATGACCTGGGTTTACTGAAAGAGAGAGCCCTGTCACTGCAAGTGATTGCTGATCTGCGAGTGATCAAGAGCCATTGGCCTAGTGTTTATATATTTTGGTCTGAGATGCTCCCCCGTCGTAAATGGAGGGAGTCTCTGGACCCTAGGGGTATGGCTCGGGCTAGGCGCAGGGCTAATCGGGCCATTCAGAAGGCTTTAGCTACGGGACTAGGCATTTATCTTCCTCACCCTCGCATTAAGGCCGCAAATGCCACCCTTTATAGGGCTGACGGGGTTCATTTGTCTCCGTCTGGCAATGACATCTTCTTAGACGACCTGCGGCTCAGGCTCAGGTTGGCACTAGGCCACCTGTGGGGCGCGAGGGCCTAAGCTGAGGATTGGCCTTTCGCGTTGGCAGGAGAAGTTGGGAAATAGGGAGCGGGCTGGTGAGCGCCCCTTTGGCAATTCCCCATCGGTGGGGAAAGGGGTCTCTCAGGAGGGATGGTATGCTTCATGGCTACCACCACCTGTGCAGACTGCCTCCAGGGAACCCCAGGTGCAAGTCCTTCCCTCATGCTGTATGGCTGAGGCTTTAGGAGCTTGAGGCGGGAACCCTTTCCCTTGCCGGCTGGGCTGAGGCCATTCCATGAATGGATTACGCCTGGGGCAATGGGGGCTCGCCCATGCAGGCAAGGCAGTGGTCAGAGGTGACCCCGTGGCTTGTCCTGTACCGCATAGTTTGCCCTTGCCGCAGTTTAGTGTTGATGTTATGTTTAATAAAGCGGCTATTTATACCAATAACCTGTGTCTGTCTCATTCTTCCAACTGAGGTGGCAAAATGAGTCTTTGACAGTAGAGCACCTTAAAAATTGAAGTCTAAAGTCCCAGTAAGTTTTCTCTTATAGATTGCATGGATTGCCAGAAATTAGACCATTAGGTACTTGAGAGGGATTCTTCAAGTGTTAAATGGAGCATCTCTAAATGTCAGAAAATAATATCAGAGTCGAATGATGGAAGAGCCATCCTGTTAGCAGCAAAAAGACAAAGCACAGAAACATCTTATATTTAGTCAGGGTTAAACTCTTCTAACCTGCACTGATTTCAATGGGAGAGTTAAATATGTGCTTGTGTCTCTTCAGTTGAAATCAGCAAGACTTGTGCTCAACTTTAATTTAACTGATTCATGACCTTACATAGTCTAGAACTTACTTCAGCAGGTTCATAAAGTGAGCAGACAGTGGAAATAAGCACAATCACAAACTCATTCATTGAGATAAACCAAGTTAACAAGATTAGCATTAAGATAAGCAGACTTGGAGGGGGGGACCCATCATGATAGCTGGGAAATGGAAAATGAATGTAATTCACAACCTAAACATTTGTAAATGCATCCAAGCATGAATTCTAAACCAAATACTCTGTAATCAAAGATCAAAATACTAATTAATACTATCTCATAGTGAGATAACCAAAATCCTTATGAATCCTTTAAAAACTACTGAATCCTCTAGTTCTGCACTTTTTGTTCTACTCTGTCATGGGCCAGTCTGGGCTCACTGAAAGTGAGGACTCCTCAGAAGGAGAGGAACCTCATGTAGCAAGCTCTGACTCCTCAGGAGAAAAGGAGCTCCGTGTAGCCAGCCCTGACTCAGCGGAAGTCAGCGATCAAGAAGAACAGCTGCTGGCTAATCAGAGTCCACAGCCAGCAGCTGAGCCAGCTCTGAAACCACTGACACCCTCCAGCTCCAACACCACTGGTGAAGCACAGACACGGATGCCCAAACTTCCAGCTTCACCCAGAGAGTGCCATAGACAAAAGCAGTGTGTGGAGCTGCAGGAGAGGCGGCAAAGTGCACACCTCCAGGCCAGATGTCAGCTGCTTGTTGAGAGCGATGAGGAGTGAGCACAGGATTGCTTCCAAGCAGCTGGCTGCAAGCCCAGCCCGTCTATAAAACCCAGCCACAGAAGACCAGGAGGTGTGGAAGCAACATGTCAGAACCCTGCTCTGACTGTGATTACTCTGCTGAATCTTGCCTGGCCACATGACCCCTGGACTGTGCCTTGACCTTGTTTCTGGATCACCCTAACTCTGACTGGTAACAGACCCATGGACCTCCTGACTTAGCTTTTGGATTCTGGATTCTGGACTTTGGACTTACTTCTGGCTTTGGACTTGTGCTCTGACCTCAGACCAGACTTGGACAACTCTCCTTGGGCTGTCCTAGTCCATGACATACTCTGTCTTTTGAACTTTTTTAAAAAACTAAAGTCAAAAATTCCTTATCCTCAGCAATGAACAGTCATCTGTTATAACAACTGCACAAGAAATGCCTTCTGAACCCAGATAATGAAAAGCTTGTTTGTTTTTGGTCATTTGGTCTTTTGCTAAATTATTTACTCCTAACATAAATTGTAGCCATACAATCATTAAATGTTAAGACATGAGGAGCCCTTCCCATCTACAAATTTTCATTCATTCCAATTAGATTATGTCCTCTATTTTATTTGGATAAATGAGGTCTGACAGCCCAAGTCATGAAGTATTTTAAGGAAGTCATTCATTTTGTTGTTACAGATTATCTCTTCTTTCTTAATTAGGATCTCCTGCTGTCTGCCTTGATTACTATACTATTGCTCTAATTTTTATTCAGCAGTATAAAGAAAACTATAATATATAGTTCTGTCCATGTCTCTGGCAATGTGCTGACAACTTCCTGTATGCTGGGAAGTTGCATCATCATGTCACTGGGTTAAGCCCTGGAATTTGGGCAAAAATCATAGAGTGGGTCCATTGGTGCTGGTGACTTGATGATATCACTTCTGGAAGTGATGTCAGAGTGTCACTACTGACATTGCTGGCAACAATCCCTGTGATCCATTAAGTCCCCCTTGCCCCCTCCACCAGTTGTCAAGGGGACCTGGCAACCCTATATCTACTGCTCAGGTCCTATTGAATGCTTCTCTTGTTTTCCAAGTCTCTTGTTGTGTTACCTCTTTGTCTGTAAATAAATTCTTTTATATCCTGAGGGTCTCTCTATTGATGGAAGGCTAAAAGTTAGTTAATGCTTTTTGCAACTTTTTTGTTGCAGTAAACATTTTTGAAACTAACATTGCATCAATGGGATTGAATTATTTCCCCAGCTCTGCTACCACTAAGTCCTTTGACTTCAATACACTTATTGAATGTAACTCTGTTTGGAACTGCACTGTTAATTTCTACTTTTGGTGATATCACCACTGGTTGAGATAGTAAAGTGTTCTATACTGAGTGTTCTACCCATGGGCAGATTTTGATCTAGTGACTAATTACAGATGCTTTGAAAAGTATATATGTGGTGGTGTTTTATAACCAGGAGCTTGTAGCATGGTGGAATAGTTAGTTGAATATATCACCATTGTATCATCCATCCCTGGAGAGGAAAGAATGACCATAGCTGGAAAATAATACAACCAAATGGCTGTCTCCCATCATGCTAGCATGCCCAGGCTGAAGAGAGCTGCTGCCCGGGACTGCAAGGTGATTACCTGTGCTGCTGCTGCTGCTGGAGAGGCTGTTCCACCTGAGCTGAGCTTTTTCAGCTGCTCAGCCCCATGCCCCAGACTGCCCAGGGTGAAGAGAGCTGCTGCCCGGGACTGCAAGGTGATTACCTGTGCTGCTGCTGCTGCTGGGGAGGCTGTTCCACCTGGGGTGAGCTTTTTCAGCTGCTCAGCCCCATGCCCCAGACTGCCCAGGCTGAAGAGAGCTGTTGCCTGGGAGTACTATAGTATTAATTAACTATGACTGAACTGTGGAGAGTTGCTGTGGGTTGTTGTTCCTGCTGTGTGCTAATATGTGAGGGGAGTTTTGCAGAGGGTGGTGGACATGAGGGAGGAGACCAGGATGGAGCTGGGGATTCCAGTACTCTGGGGTCGAGGGAGGTATGGCGATGGGACGTGGGGTGGGAATGGAAGGTCATGGAGACGTGGTAGAGCTCGGTGCCCTTCCAACTTGCATCCCATCCCAAGGCATGCTGGTTGTGGGGCTAGGAGATATAGCCTCCCTCCAACCTTCGTGTTGTGAAATGCCAAGTCCATCAATAATAAGACCAAAACACTGCAGGATTTCCTTGCAGCAGAAAGTATGGACCTAGCATGTGTGACAGAGACCTGGGTGAGGGAAGGTGTAACAGTCACCTTGGGAGAACTGGCCCCACCAGGTTTCTTGGTCCTTCACCAGTCCCAGACGGATGGCTGTGGGGGTGAGGTGGCAATACTCATTCAAGAGTTTTTTCCTTCAGGACACTCCCTGCACCAAAGATCACTGGCATTGACTGTGTTGACCTGGTGTGGAATGCAGAGGAGAGTTTGGCTATTTACTTGGTGTACCAACTGCCTAGCGCACCAGTAGCTACCCTGTCAAACCTGTTGGAGGCGGTATTGGGGTGGGCATTGGAGCACCCTAGGCTGTTGGTCTTGGGTGACTTCAATGTCCATGTCAATGACACTGCCTCTTCTCAGGTTGCGGACCTGGTGTCATCCATGGCAGCACTGAGACTCTCCCAGTTTGTTTCTGCTCCTACACATCAAGTGGGCCACACACTGGATCTGATCTTTGGGTTGGGGGTTCAGGTGGATCTAGATGCTATTAAAGCAGTGCCATGGTCAGACCACCATGTCCTGCTCATCTGGGAGTGCCAACCCCCTCCTGCATGGGCGGTGAGCTGATTTATGCTTGCCCGCGGAGACTCATGGATCCAATTGGTTTCCAGAATGCTCTGTGGGATCCGATGCCCCCTGGTGGTTCGTTGGATGAGCTGGTGGGAGATTGGCAGGACTGTCTCTCGAAAGCCATCAATGAGATCACTCCCCATCACCCTCTCCGTCCCCATGTCAGACTGGCTTCTTGGTATACAGAGGAGCTACATCAGATGAAATGGAAACTGAGACAGCTAGAGCGAGTGTGGTGACGGAATCGTAGTAAAGAGGCAAGATTGTCTTATAGAGCATTTATGAAGGCCTATGAGGTGGCGGTGAAGGCGACGAAGAGGGAGTACTTTGCTGCTTCCATAGCATCTGCAAGCTCATACCCGACAAAATTGTTTCAAGTTGTTCGGTCTCTAGTCTCCCTCTCGCAGGGAGACTGCCAAATTAGGAATTCAGCCATTAGCTGTGAGGCTTTTGGGAGCTTCTTTGCAGATAAAATCTTGTCTCTCTGGTGTGATCTGCCAGCCACGGTTGATACAGTGAGGGAACTGGAGGCCCCTTGGCCATCTTCTGGTCCAATTTTAGATCACTTCAGCCTGGTCTCCCAGGAGGACATGGACAGGATCCTGCGGCTGGTTAGGCCCACTACGTGTTCCCTGGACCCCTGCCCATCGTGGCTGGTGAAAGCCAGTGCCAGTAGGTTGGGGGCCCAATTGGAGGATATTATTAATTCATTGTTAAGCTCTGGGGCTTTTTCTGGGGCGTTGAAGGAAACTGTGGTAAGGCTTCTCTTTAAAAAGCCATCTTTGGACCCCACAGACCCATCTAGTTACCGCCCAGTATCAAACCTCCCATTCCTGGGGGGGGATTGACCGGGGGGCGGGGGTGGAAAAGCTGTAGGCTTTCCTGGAAGAGACTTCTGTCCTGGACCCATACCAGTCTGGTTTCTGTCTGGGCCATGGGACGGAGACAGTATTGGTCGCCTTCACAGATGATCTCCGCAGACACCTGGATCGAGGCGGGTTGGGGCTGTTGATATTGCTAGATCTCTCAGCGGTGTTCAACATGGTTGACCATGAATTGTTGGCCCACCGTCTCGCCGATGTGGGGATCTGAGGGATGGCCTTGCAGAGGCTTGTCTCTTTTCTCCACAGTCAGGGACAGAGGGTAGCGCTGGGGGAGAGGGTGTCCACGCACCAGTCATTGGTATGTGGTGTCCCGCAGGGGGCGATAATCTCCCCCCTGTTGTTCAATCTTTGTATGTGCCCCCTCGCCCAGCTGGTGTGGAGTTTCAGACTGGGTTGTCACCAGTATGCAATGACACCCAGTTGTATCTGTTGATGGCGGCTGACCTGGCTCTGCCCCGGATGCCTTTCTGAGAGCTTTGGAGGCCGTGTCTGGCTGGGTGAAGCAGAGCAGACTGTTGAACCTCATGAAGACGGAGGTCCTGTACTTGGGCCCTGGGCTGTCAGATGCAAGGTTCCATCTCCCAGCCTTTGGGAGGGCCCCGTTGGTGCCTGTCTCATCGGTTAAAAGTCTTGGCGTGATCTTGGATTCCTCCCTGTCTATGGAGACCCAAGTCGCATCTGTTGCCCAGACTACTTTTTTCCACCTACGGCAAACCAGGCAAATTGCCCCCTATCTCTCAGCCCGGGACCTAATGACAGTGATCCATGCAACGGTCACCTCCAGGCTGGACTACTGTAACTCACTCTATGCAGGGCTTCCCTTGGGTCTGATCCAGAAACTACAATGGGTCCAGAATGCTACTGCTCGTGTCCTGATGGGTGTTCCATACAGGACACATATTACACCAATCCTACAGCAGTTTCACTGGCTCCCCATGGAATTCCGGATCCGTTTCAAGGTGTTGGTTTTAATCTTTAAAGCCCTAAATGGATTGGTACCAGCATACCTGAGGGACTGTCTCTCCCCGTATGTGCCCCGGAGAGCGCTTTGTTCAGCGGGTAAGAACTTACTGGTGATCCCTAAACTAAACTAAACTAAACTTGTGGCTAAGAGCAACAGTTAATTCCTTGGATAAAAGTTTTGCAACAGAACCTTTTTGGCAAAGATAGTGAGACAATTTAAAAACATAGACATGAGCTTTAAAATAATGCTCAAGTGCAAAAAGGGGCGGGGGGGAGCAGTATACCAAAGCCAGCTGACTTTTTCAAATGGCTGCAGCAATTCCTGTGGAGTGTTTGTGTGTATAACAATGAACAGAGTCACAATTTATATTGTTTGATGGAGTTGTTGCAGTTAATATATGCTGAGGCTCATTAGCTGTGTGCACATACCCAGTCTGTTGATCAATGCATTATTTATTGGTCTCCCCCCTCTCCTTCTTTTTAATGACTTCTTGTCTAATGAACTATGAGGCAACAAATCTATACCAAATCAAACCTTAAGAGAAGATGATGTTAATTTAATATGAATTTGCTAGATCATGCAATTAAAGCCAACAAAGGTGAGGAAAAACTATATTGTGAAGAAGAATAAAACTCAGAGGGTGTCTTGCTGTCTAGTGGAACTCTTAGTGGTAAAGGCCAAAAGGCTAAATTAAGATCTGCTGATTTAAACTATTGAGGTTGTGCCAAACAGAAAATGAGAATGTATGAAAGCTAAGTTCAGAATATGTAATTTACTTTGGTCTTTTAATAACATTTTGCTTTTAAGAAATACTTTCTGATGTACTCCCACTGGATGCTCAAGTTATCTTTTCACCTATCCTAATTTAGTATCACAAATATACTATCTTAAAAAGAACAATTTACATGTTATGGTCACTAAGTGAAAGCCATTTTAAATTTATCCACATGGCAATTATGATTCATGGTGAGTCATAATAACTGTACACCATATATACTGGGCAATATTCACTACTAAAATTTGTGATATTGACAAAATTAATAATTATCTGGATAAGAATAAAATTTTGCACAGCTTGCAGTATTCAGATGGGTGACAAATTGAACATCATATCGACAAGTTTTGCAGCATGGAAAAAAATAAGACCGGGTTGATGCACAGAATATAGTTTCAGTTTAAATCTCTGTGTATTTTTTTCAAATCCAGAGTCTTGGACCCAAAGCAGAGGTAAACTAATGCCCAGAAAAGATTAAAATATTCAAGGTTCTATACAATGGTGTACAAGTCCACGGACAGAGACACTTTGCAGAAAAGAAGATGCCCATTCCTGGAGACTGCCTGATTTAAATTATAAAGCTGTGCATGCTTTTAAAACAACATTATGACAATGTAGAACTGTCAGGAAAAGATGATCTTTTCCCCCTCGTGAATATTCTCTAAAAATGCTTAAAATTATTCAGTTTAGCCATATCTGCATGAACTAATTAAAAAGTTGAATTAATCCTGCTGCAGCTGCTGCTGCTGCTGTTACTACTATTGTTCTTTTATTATTCATATTTTTATTTTATTTGGATCATCATTCTAGATGGGGCTTCATATTCCCCCTTCCAAAAAAACACAATTGTTATGGATTTTCTGTCCTGGAGAAAGCCTGGTCATTAATCAAACAAATAATTTATGATGTACCTTACCAGAATATGCATAGCAGCTTTTCAGTCCTGTGGCCCCCTAGAGACCAGCAAGATTTTTAGGGTTTAAGCTTTTGAGAGTCAAAGCTCCCTTCTTTAGAGATGATATCTGAAGAAGAGAGCTTTGACTCTCAAAAGCTAATACCCTGAAAATCCTGTTGGTCTCTAAGGTGTCACTGGACTCAAATCCTGCTGTTCTACTGCAGACCAACACTGCTACCTACCCGAAACTGTCCAAATATGAATGTAAAGCTTGTTCTCCTTTAACTTTGAATCTAAATTTGCTTTGACATCTGCTTTATTTCACTGTACCACTGAAGCAGGTCAGTTGTCCATAAAAAAAGAGATTGGTTGTTTGTTTGTGCTTCATAATCAAGAAAGACAAGTCTGTGCTCTCGGTGAAACCACAATATGAATTTGGACAGTAGACAAGAAATGGAGGGAAAGGAAATCTTTTATACTTTTGAGTGATGCCCCACATTCCCTTTTTTAAAGTATGCATAGTAGTTTAATGACAATTTAAAGTTGATCAGAAGCAAGATGGTTATAGCCCTGGTTTTAGAATCATGATTAAACAATACTAGAAAATACATGCATGGTTTCTGCAGAAAAAATATACTTAAGTATATATTTAGTTTGATGCCATTTCTAAATGATACAAGTAGAACATACAATGAACATCCTTTCTACTAATCCCATCAAGGCATAGTAAAAGTTTGCTGCATGAAGATTATGTGGAAAGTTTGTTCGTATAACCGCAGGGGTGTGCATTCTGGAATTCCCAAGATAAAAATATATACAAAAATACCTGTTTTGGGTCATTGCTGTGAATTTCCTGAGAAGTTACAAAAATCTGGGATTCTTAGACATTATGAAAAACACACACCCACACCCAATCCATGTACTTTTTGTGTTTGGGTGCTTTCAGTCATCATCATCACTAGCAACAGGCATCTTGTTTTACTTTGATTCTAAGAATTTCCCAGGCAGTGGCTTTGAAAAGGTGACCCTTGGTCAGAGTGAGCCAGGTGCAGGACCTAGCAGTGCTGTGGTTCTGGTTGGCTCCTTCTTCTTCCTCCTGCCTTTGTGGGAGCAGGACACTATTTTGTACTTACTTGGTAGGATCTGTAAATTGAACCCCTTTGTGCAATCTGCTTGAAGAAGCACAGAACTGAAACATTGCAGAACATGTTTGTTTGTTTGTTTTAAAGCTTTTCAGTGACTATAACACTCATATTCCATTAGCATTGGTTTCATATTAGATTTATTTTGTGTCAAAAAAAGTATTATAAACCATCACTGTTGCAAACATCATAAGTATTATTTATTATTATTATTTATGTCATTTATAGTCCACCTTTCTCACTGAGATTCAAGACGGATTACACAGTGTGAGATTAGTACAGTCAATATCAAGGACATTTCCATAAATAATGCCATAGGGTAAATAAATAAAAATTTACAAAGACGAAGCATTAGCATTATTTTGTCAATTTTCAACATTACATTTACAGAAGCATCAGGTTCATTTGCAGAAGTAGAAAATACTTGAGTGTTGTGATTGATGTGAAAATATTGCATGTTGTGTAAACTTAATAAAACAAAATTTTAGAGGGGTAAATGGTAATTTCGTAGAATTACTAAATTAATAGTCATTTAGTGAGATTCATGGCAGAGTAGGGTTGCTCTTCCATGAATCTCACTAAGTGACTCTGAGGGCCAAGCTACACATGATGAATGACACTTGAACAGCAAGTGGATTGAGTGGAGGGCAAGTGAACAGGGAGAAATACGATGGTTGTTGTGGGTTTTCCGGGCTGTATTGCCGTGGTCTTGGCATTGTAGTTCCTGACGTTTCGCCAGCAGCTGTGGCTGGCATCTTCAGAGGTGTAGCACCAAAAGACAGAGATCTCTCAGTCTTTTGGTGCTACACCTCTGAAGATGCCAGCCACAGCTGCTGGCGAAACGTCAGGAACTACAATGCCAAGACCACGGCAATACAGCCCGGAAAACCCACAACAACCATCGTTCTCCGGCCGTGAAAGCCTTCGACAATACAGGGAGAAATACACTTGCCGTTCAAGTGTCATTCGTCATGTGTAGCTTGGCCCTGAGTTTAGCCACTCTCTTTCTCAACCTAACCTATTTCATACAAAGCACAGATTGCTTTCCATAGGAGAAGGGCCTGTTAGGGCCTCATCATACTAGGTAATAATAGGTCATGCTGTTTTCTCCAGAGGCTATAAGAAACCTCTTAAGATGGCAAAGTAAGCTGTGCCTTCTTAAAACTATGGATTTGCAGAAGGATAAAGAGTAATTTGTTTTCCCAAAGAAGAGTTTTGTGAAAATTGGGTGAAATGGCTTTATAGTGTCTATTTCTAATATTACAGTGGAGTTTCCAGAGCAATCGGTATCTATAGTTTAAAGCTATATGCCCAGATATTTCTTTGTGCTGCTCCTTTCCATTATCTGGGAATACTTCCTGTTCAATTTATATAATTTTACTGTTGAGACATTGATACAAGCATAGTTTCAGGTGGGTAACCCTGTTGGTCCATAGTAGAAAACCAAGATTTGCGTCCAGTAGACCAACTTTATTTCCAGCTTTCAAAAGTCAGAGCTTCCTTTGTCTGATATGAGGAGTGGAAAAAGGAAGAGGTCCTCATAATCCAGGCAGAGGGAGGGGGTACAGAAGGCAACAGTGAAAGGAGGAAGTGAATAATCTGCCTACTTCTAGTGTGACTCTGTTGCACTGCTTAAGAAGTTCCAAGCCAAAGCCTATAATATGCTTTATAGATGATGAGTCCACTTAGTTGCTTTGGACATGTGTGCTGTACAT
Source organism: Eublepharis macularius (assembly GCF_028583425.1). NCBI lineage: Eukaryota > Metazoa > Chordata > Lepidosauria > Squamata > Eublepharidae > Eublepharis > Eublepharis macularius. Next base: position 106,521,013 of record NC_072790.1, read on the forward strand.
GTTTCTGTGGTTCTCCTTTTACACACTTTTTCACAGAAGCACCTTAAATGTTCAAGTAACTAGTGCTAAAATGAGGCGGCATAGCTCTTTCCAACAGACAGTGCAATCCTATAATACCTTTTCAGATACAAACTTGTTTCTTTCAGCTAAATAATCTGCATTAATAGATGCTAATTCAGTTTCCTCAGATAAATATGTGATCGTGGGACAGAAATAAATTTGTTTTTTACAAGTTGGGGGGAAAACACACACACACACACACAGCAATATGGGGATACACAACTATAACAAATTGGTAGCTGTGTTTTGATCCAAGGGTTTAAAAGAGACCTTTGACTTAGCTTAATTAAGTTGTCTCTTTAAACAGTTAATAAATAATACAGCCATTAGCATTTCTCATTTGTGAATCTTGTACTTTAAAGCCTTTAATGATCAAAATGTTCATTCCTTTCAAAATCCCCCCCCCCGCCCAAGAGGTGGGCAAAGAGCATTCACCTTAATTTATAGATACAAAGCACATTGGCTCAAAAAGCATACTATATTTTGTTACAATTAATGATTTCTTGTCTCTGACCTGGATGATTCAGAGTAGCCTGATCTCATCAGACTTTGGAAGCTAAGCAGGATCAGCCCTGGTTAACACTTGAATGGGAGACCCCCAAGGAAATCTAGGGTTTTAGAGGCAAACTACCTCTATTCATCTCTTGCTTTGAAAACCCCATAGCATCATAAGACAGCTGCAGCTGATAGTACCTTACATACAATGATTCCTTATGTTGTAGGAGCTCTGAATTACATAAAGATTTACTTGTCAATAGCTTCCCCATTCATTTCAATGGAGAGGGTAAATCTATGTGCATGTTCTGATGTGTCCATAATTATGCTGTACTCTTGGTAAAGAATGAAACAGCATGTGCATTGGGGGGAGAAAGTAGACAGAGAGAACGTTTTCTCCCTTTCCCCAAATACTAGAACTCAGGGGCACCCAATAAAGCTGATTGGTAAGAGAAATGGAACAGGCAAGAGGAAATACTTCTTTATTCAATAAATAATTAAATTGTAGAATTCACTGACAGTGGATATAGTAATGGCTTTAATAGCAAGTTTGTGGAAGATAAGTCCATCCATGGCTACTATCCATGGTGAGTAAAGAGAACATCTACATTAAGAGGAAGTAAACTGCTGAAAGCCAGTGCTAGGAGGAAACATCAGTTCAGTTCAGTTCAGTTCAGTTTATTAGACTTATAGCCTGCCCTCCTTGCACACAGGCTCAGGGCGGCTCACAACAAACATTGAAACATAAAGGTTAAAACACACATTAAAACAGAGAAAACCAAGCAACCAAGCAACCAACCAAGCAACCAACCAGTAGTTATTAGTAGAGATGGGCACAAACTGAAATACGAACCAAAATTAAGCATGAACCAGGCCGGTTTGTGATTTGCGAACCATGTTCATCAGATCCCATTTCTGATGAACTGCCACAAACTTTAGGCTGGTTCATTTTAGTTCATTTTTTGGTTCATCACTGCAGACAGCCTGGTGCCAATCAATTAGTTTCATAGGCAACAGGGGATGGACTTCCTGCAGACCGTCTGCTGACCTGGAAGTGAACTTCTGCTGGCCCGGAAGTGACCTTCTGCTGACCCAGAAATGATGATTTTATGACCTGGATGTGACGCTTTCACGAACCAAACGAACTGGTTCGTGAACCAGGGGCAGGTTCCTGAAAGTTCATGGTTCATGATTCGTGAAATTTGATGAACCATGAACCACATAGTTCAGGTTTTTTTCGGTTCGTGGCCATCTCTAGTTATTCAGTACTCATGTCAGTGACTGTACTAAAAACCATAAAATGCAGATAGCAAAAAGATGGAGACAATCATTCTCAGGGTGGCATGGCAGGGGTACTAGCAGTCAGTGGGGACATTGTCAGGCCTCACTCATAGGCCTAGCAGAACATCTCTGACTTGCAGGCCTTGTAGAACTGTAATAAATCCCAGTAGACATGGATCTCCATTGGGACAGAGTTCCACCAGGCCAGAGTCAGGGCCAAAAAAGCCCTGACTCTGGTCAAGGCCAGACAAATGTCCCTCGTGCCGGGGACTACCAGCAGCTGCTTATCAGCTGAGTGCAAGGCTTTCTGGGGGATAATAACATAACATTCAATTTATATACAGCCCTTCAGGACAACTTAATGCCCACTCAGAGTGGTTTGCAAAGTATGCTATCATTATCCATGCAACAAAACACCCTGTGAGGTGGGTGGGGCTGAGAGAGCTCCAGAGAACTGTGACTAGCCCACGGTCACCCAGCTGGCTTCCAGTGGAGGAGTGGGAAATCAAACCCAGCTCTCCAGATTACAGTCCCACGCTCTTAACCACTACACCAAAGTGGATGAATTGGGAGAGGCAGTCCTGCAGGTATGTCATTCCTAGTCAGTTAAGGAGAGGGCCTCAGTCTCTATGCCCTGTTTGTTGGTTCTCCAGAGCAGCTGGTTGGCCGCTGGGTGAGACAGGGTGCTGGACTAGATGGACCACTGGGCTGCTCCAGCAGGGCTCTTCTTATGTTCTTATGTGTTCTAGAGCTGCATGTGCATCAGAGTGCATCCAAAGAGATGTTTTGTTTTGTTTTATTTAAATAAGTATAGCTCCAGGTAATCAAAGACAATTAAATAAAAATATCAAATAAAACCATTTAAAAGGTAAATATACCTTTATAACAACAGAAAGAAAATAGCAGTTTTCACCAATGAGTTTCAAAATGGCACCATGATATATTATTATGCAATTTACTTCCTATTAGTGTTTGTGAGAGTGCTAAAATTCATAAGGGTGATGGTGGCTGAACAAAAAAATTTCCTTCCAAGCCCATTTTGAGTTTTGTCCACATTCCTTCTAAAATCTGAAAAGCACTCTATTCTGTATCACCATTCTTTCCCTAATTCTGTCTAGGCAAGAAGGGGTAGTTAGAAAGACTTCAAACAGAGTCTGCCTCAGACGGAAGGCCTGCATCTTGCTCAGTACATTAGCTAGCTGGCCAGGCAACAATCCCCTACCCACCTGCCTGCCAGCCTAGCCAACTGGTACTGTAAAGAACAGCAAAACCTCAGCCCAGGAACAGAATGTGTGGGCAATGGAAAGAAGGAGAGAGGGATGCAGAGGGAGGGGAGGGGAGGAGAGGGCACTGAATGGTCTTTGTTTAGTTGTTCCTTTCCCCATTGTTTTCATTGATAAAACAAATGGAACAAACAGGTCTTTTTCAGATCAGTGTTACATCAGTTTAGACACAATCCACCAGCCTTTGCAATGTATAAAAAAGTAAGAATACTTTTTCGTCTAATTTTTCCACTGCAGTTATTAAGCCTATCTGCTTCACTGGGCATATTGATCCTGATCTTCAGAAGTGAACTTATATGTAGATTTCAATAAATCAGTCAGCATTTATGTTAGTACAGAGGGTTAGAGTGGAGGATAGAGAATCCCACATATAGCATACAAAGTGTCTGTGTGTGGTGTTTTCCTACCCTATGAACACTATCCTATATATCACAGATGAGAACATCAATTATTTGCTATGGATACTAGGAAGCAAGAACTAGCATAAGCTCTGATTGCACTGAACGTATATTAGGGTAGACTATACCATTAAAAGTTGCATGTTCACTCATAAGTTCCTCATTTCAGCAGGTGTAGTGCTCTTCTCTTCATAAAACACAGTTTATTGGTTTATTTGCTTTGTTGGAGTAAGTTTTATTGGTGTTGTGTCATCCTGACATTGATTTGTATTGATTTTCTGATACGGATAGTTCTTAGCTTGGTGTCTTAGGCTTTACTAGCGCTGCACATAAGATAAAGGGATACATATTTCCAACTACACAGAAACTTAGCTGGAAAAGTGCTGGTGTAAAATAGGAGTGAAAATTCTAAGTTGCAAACTAGGTTAAACTGTAGTCCAGTCATTAGTGCAGTAGATAGCCATAGGCAAGCCTTGATTAACTCTGTATGTTTCTCATATGGATCTGAAAATGTCTGGCCTACCTTACAGGATTGGTGGAAGGAGCTGAGGTAATGTGAAGTACTTTAAATTCTCTAAACTGCTTTATGAAATGAACTTCTTCTCTGTCCTCACTTGTGGAACAAGCAGCATTCAGGGATACCTATCAGAAAGAATTTTGTGATTCACAGCCAAAGGGCTACAGACTTTTAAAATCAAAATTAATTAGAAATATGTGCCTTTTATCCTAGAAAATCTGCAACTTGCTTAAAGCACCAAGATATTTTCCACTGATATGATGATTTAATGAATACTGTTCCCTTCCACATTACATGATGATACCAATGCTGTCCTCATGCTGCGCTCTATGGAAAAAGATAGGGGAAAGGGTCAGTTCCAGACACACATCTCCTAGAACAGCATGAGAAGAACTTCAACCATTTGGTTTTATAGCTAGAATAGAAGCAGAACCAGAGAAAATTATTATGAGAATCATAAATTTAGCAGTGTGATAAAGGAAGACAGAATGAACCATGGTCTAGGACAGGCTAGTGAGCAAAGCCCTGGGTAATATTGTACCATCCCTAGTTCCATGAGCTGCCTCACTGAACTAAAGCACAGAAATTTTCTATGTATGCCAGTCCTTCTGCTGCTCTTGGGAGCTAATCTATATAGAGCCACAGCTACTTCCCAAAGAGGTCCCTTTGAGAAAAAAAGGTCTATTTGTGGCATAAATAAATTCGGAAACCGTTTACTCAATGGGAACAATTAAATTGCCATTTTCCTCAAAGTCTATTTTTAGCCATCACAAAGTCATCTCAGGCTTTTTTCACATGTGCCCTGGGAGATCACGCAAAGTCACGGCATGAAGCATCTTCCTAGCACAATCTCCCAGCACAATCCCTTTTAATAGCCCGATGACATCAGAAAAAGGGCCATTAAACGGGATCATGCCAGGAAATCGTGCTAGGAAGACATTTTTATGCCATGAGTTTCGCAGGATCTTCCAGGTGCGTGGCCGTGTGAAAACAGCCTCAAACTAGCTCTGAACTCAATAACTTAAGCGAAACCCTTTCAGTTTTGTCACATCTTGGCCCTTCCCCCCCCTTTTTTTATTTAATAGAAATTTTATTGAATGGGTTAAACATACATCTCATTAAAATCTACAATTTCATTACCTTTTAAATTCATGTATATGCCCCCCATCCCTTCCCCCTCCCCTTTTGACTTCCCACAGCACTAAAACCCCTTTATTTCTTATCATTACCTCTATTCACACTATAATCCCTATTACCAAAGGTAAAGTTCATATTCATTCTCCACAACTCTCAATAGTTCTCTAAAATCCACAGTTGTCCTTTCACATCCCATTTATTTTCCAAATAATTTTTAAATTTTCTCCAGTCACTTAGAAATTTGTTTGGATTCTGCTCTCTTAGTTTCCTTGTCATTTTGTCCATCTCTGCCATATATAACAGCTTTTGAATCCATTCCTCCACTGCTGGTATATCTTCTTGCTTCCAGTATTGTGCATACAATATTCTTGCTGCAACAGTCATATAATATAACAGTGTCCTGTCCCACATCTTGGCCCTTTCCCTTGACAGGCACACTTCTGTGCTTAAATGACAATGAGAATCCAAGATGCAGTTATATAGCATGGCTTTCTATGAACTGTGCCATCAATGGATATTTTGGGTAATTGATTTAATATAGCAGATTCTGTTTGATTTTCAGTTTGCCGATTTTATTGTAAACTCCTTTTGGCAACAAAGCAGTATAGAAATATAGCAAAGAAAGAATAAAAATAAGTAAAAAGTTATTCAAGGTCCAACATAAAGGAAATACATTAATTCAAATGCCATAAAGTAGTTCCAAGTGAGGTCCCCCCCCCCCCAGTTCTTGATGGTTCCCCTTTGCACAACTGGACCTGGCCCAGTGACTGGCACGGTGAAACTGGGCCATAGTTTCCCATGTAAGGCTGTCTGGGGGAGTGAAGGAGGGAAAGCTTAAGATGGGGACAGATAAGCTTAAGAAGGCTGGTAGATGGGAATGAGAGAAGGAAGCAGGCAAAGAGGAGAGGCTAAGGGGACTTTCAGGAATGGGGAAGAGGAGATACTTCTGGAGGAGGAAACAATGGGATATCTCCCTTGTATTCTTTTAATATGAATCCTATGAATGTCTTGCCTTTTTATTTCAGAATTTAGTTCTAGATAAAGGCAAAGATTAAAAGTTCCCCGCTGTCAGTTCACATGACCATGGTCGATAATGTCACCCAGCTGAACAGGCCACAAAATTCCATGTCTTTTTCTCTTTAACAGAGTCTTTGCCTTGGTAGTTCTAGATTGCCAAGTATGATAAGTGGCATCATGCAGAGACTAACAGCCAGTGTGTCCTTCATAGAGTGATACTGAAATCCTTGTATAGATCTCTGATTACAGAAATAGTAGCCATTTTCTCTGCTGTCAGCTGAATGTGAATCAGAAGAAGAGAATCTTTTTCACAAATCCAACATTTGTACAAAGTGTTTGGGGTCAGTTTTATGGTCTGGATTTGTTATTGCAACTTTTTGCTCATATTGGCTGGAGCATAACCTCTTGACCAAATGCACACTCATGAATAGAAGAAAATCAAGGTAGAAGACATAAATTAGTATCTTAATGCCAATGTCATCCTATAATAGATACCAAATGCTGCACAACATTAAAATTAAGCTTCACCCCCACCCCCATAGTTTAACCAAGGCTTTGTTGGAGGGCAAAGGTTACATTTCTGAACTGCCAAAGCTCTCAGAGCAGCCTCAGAGATTAACAAAGTGTATGAATATGAAATTAATTATCCTCACTCACTCTTCCTGTTTTCGAGCACATTATTAATGTTTGAAGCTGCTGGCAGCCAATTCAAAGAAATTGTGATTGAGCAAATACGCAACTGAACACCTCTCAAGTCAGCCAAAGTACTAGTGTGATGCACATTTCAGGTGTAATTAACATATATCTGATGTCAACAGCTTACTTGTTCTTAGTCCTGTGAATCTTTTCTTAAGATGGATAGAAATACTTAATAATCATATATTATAATTCTAATGTGGCCCTATTTGTGGATCCATGGATCGGGACAACTGTAACACAAGGGAGGCTTTTCTGCACAATAATCAGATTTGCTCAATAATCTGAAGGGCTGAAAAAATGGAGAGGGGCTTTAAACCCCCTCCCCCCAACATGAATGAATGCTGTCTGCATGTCTGCAAGGATCACAGCTTTATGTGGACACCTGGTGCCAACTGCTGGGTTCTCTAGCTCTACCCCATCATTGAGGCTGGTCTCCCTAAGCCCTTGTTTACTCTCTCCTCTGTCAGCAAAGCTGCATGTGGGCAGGAGAGTTGCTGCCAGGCCCATGGGAGCTCCCTGTTTGCTTCCTGGAGACAAGAAAGGAGGTAAGGAGGCCACTCCCACCTTGGAATGAGGGAAGGCATGTGGGCAGAGCACCAGAATGGATGGGAGTTGATGCCACTGTGGTGGCAAAGCTGTGGTTGGGTAAGCTCAGGGGGAGCCACCACTGTGGTGCAGCAGTGGGGAGGTTGGGGAGACCTGCCACTATGGCAAAGCTGGGAGGCATGGGTGCAGATGGGGGGGGGAATGGATGGAATCCTCCCCCTCGATTATCACGTCCCCACTTGTACATACACTATGATTTTATTTACTATATACATTTGAAGAGTCTGTGCTTGTTGCCGTTCTGCCATTTTATGTGAATATTTCACTGAAAATATCTCATTGCACCATAACTAGTGTGGTGTAGTGGTTAGAAGGTTTGGTTAGAATTTGGGATACTTGGGCTTGAATCCTCACTCTGCTATGGTAGTGCACTGGTTGATCTTGGGCCAGTCACACACACTCAGCCAAAACTAGCTCACAGGGTTGGTGTTCTTGTAGGATAATATGGAGGGAGAACAATGTTGTAAGATGCTTTGGCTCTCCATTGAGAAGAAAAGGGGGGTTAAATATCTAAATAAATAAAGAGAATATATAAAGAATTGACTCCACTGTTGGATGAAGTACAGTGTATCAACATTTCTGCTCACCAAGATGGAAGAAGGGTAATTTCCTTTATGTTCTTCTTATTTCAGCAGCCTTGAAGCATTTTGTCCATGAGGCACACTTGATCACCAGCATTTGGAAGGGGGGGTGGGGCTTGGGTGGAAAGTCCTGGGAGAAGAGAAGGTAGGAAAAGGTCTGCCCCTATGAAATATAATTTAAAAAAATCAGTAAGAGTAAAACTAAGACTCGGCTGTAACAGTAATGTAGCTATAAAACAATACTACTATCAAAATCCATAACATATACTCCTTAAATATTATATTCTGTTATTCCCTATGTATGGCGAACAATGACAACAACAAAATATAGAAAAATGGGATCAAATCTTGCAATTGCAGCTTAAATAAGTATAGATTTAGTTATATATATATATATATATATATATATATATATAAGTATAGATTCAGTTTTCTGTATGAAGAGGTGAATTGATGACTGTTATAACATGCTGCACCAGCAATAAATGCAGCATTTAGTTGATTTTTTTGGCATTGCTGTGAAGATTTGCTGCTTAGCTGAAGGTGTTACTGGAGTAGGAAAAAACATAGAAATGATGAGGGAAACAGTTGCCCCACTCTTCTTGATTTCTGTGGGGAACTTGAAGGGGAAGAAAAACAGCAATGATTTGAAAAGTTGGCTAAAATAAAATTTCAGCACAAATATATCCTCAGTTGTAGTTCTAGGTAGGGCAGTGAGTTTGTGCTATAAATAGAAAATATCAGTATCCGTTATTGCACTGTAGGCACAGATTTTCAGACTTTGCAGAATAGGATTTTCTCATGTCCCCTCTGGCTGCAGCCCACTGAGTCCCTCCCCTGAAAATTTGTTTCTGTGGTTAGTGGGTCTTCAGATACAGCACAGGGGCAAAATGGGGGTCTGCCATGAGAGGGTAGAATTGGAAATCACTGCCCTTTGTTGCAGACACATGGGCATGCTGTTTCACTGGAAATGCTTGGTTGGATACAAGCAACTGTATGTGCATCATGCTGCATTATAGAAATTCAGCTGTGGAGAAACATGCCTGTTGTATCAGAGAGATTCAGTAGAAGTGATCTAGTAGCGGTAGCTAGGAAGCTTGATTAATGAGTTAATGAACCTGAAATTTGGCATCTCCCCTTTGGCACTATACATATGCATTAGGTTTCACTTCCTAGCAACTGCCACAGAGGGCTATTTTAATTTTTTTTTTTAAGATTGCAAGGTTATATCTCTAAATTGTTGGGAAGAGAGTCAAAACAGTGTCTTTAATTTCTAAAGTCATTTAGATATGGCAGAATCAATGGCATTTGGTGGATTTTCACATTTTCCTGAATTAGTATAGCTTTGAAAAGATAATGTTGAGAACAGGGAAGGTCATCAATTCTGTTCTCTCTTATGGTCTTTCACACACATGGATATAAAATAAAGGTGTATAGTTGGTTCTTCTTAGAATAGTGTGCCTAACTGCATAAATAAAGCTCCTATGCAGGGTAAAGGATTATTCAATGTCTGCACATCAGTACTGCATTGTTATTACTATTTTCTTCATTGGGATGTTGATTTGGGCTCCCAGAGATTAAGCATCCTGAAATATAAGCAGCTGGTAATGCAGGAAAGTTTGGCACCATCCCCTGAATTTTATATGAAGCATTGCCTCTGGTTAGCAGCAATAAAATGTTAATTTACTCTTTGATAGAACATATTAGCATGATAACTCACAGCACAGTTTTGGTATGCTAATTCTAAAATAGAAAAAATGTGTTCTGATTAATGCGCAAATCAATATGAAAGCCACCGGATGCCTGACATGACAAAGCTGATCAAAGCTGCCCAAATTGTGCGCAAATATATTAACAATGATAGATGCATTTTTTGCCTGCCAGAAACTATGTGAAATTTAATTAGTAAGTGGAACCTACTTCAACGAAAGCATTAAAAATATGGGCTCAGCTCTTACCTTAATACACATGTTATTGGGTTCTGTCAACAAGGATTTTAGAGCTAATCCTTCTAATGAGTTGTCATGGGGTTCTGTGATGCTAAACAAAATTTTCATCCTGATTTTAAATAGTTCCTTCCAAAGTTAGATGTGCGGAAAAAAATATTCACTAAGAATTTTTTTTTGTTCAAGTCATCATATCATTGAAGCCTAGTCTTCCATCCTCCCTCTTCCCATGACTGTAAGGCTTAGCTTGAAAATGATTAACAGCCCAATCCTAACCCCCCCAGGCAGCGTTGGCGCTCGTGTAAATGGGGTGGCGCTGCACAGCTCCCTATGGACTTTTGTAGGATAGTCCTGCCAGTGCCCAAGCATGGCAAGGCGAGATGCAGCAGCCCCTGGGAGGGCTCACCCACCATTCCCCTGACAACCCTGCTCACACCAGCCAATGGCCATATCCCTCCCCTGACATTCAGGCATGGGGCAACCAGTGGTGCAGCAGATGGAGAGGGCCAGGCTGGTGGCTGCAGCTTGGTGTGCCTGCACATACCCACCGCCACTGCCACCACCAAAAGATAAAGGTTCCCCCTCCTTGAAAAGTAGGGCCAGATAGTAGGGAGCTGATCTCTGTTGCCTGAAGATCAGTTGTAATTCTGGGAGATCTCCAGCTACCACCTGGAGACTGGCAACCCTAAGTAGTCCCCAGGTTCTGAAGAAGGAGGTGGGGGGAGGCGGGGCCGTCAATGAGTGATGGGAATGTCCATTGGGAGCCATGTGGGAGGCTGGGAGGCCGTTTGGAAACTAGGGGAATGAAAAGCGCGCTCAGACTTGCTGCTGCACAACTTGAACACATCACTGCATCTCCACAAAGCGAGAATGGAGCCAGACCTTGACAGCCATGTCCCAGTAGTGGGGAGATGCCACCCCCCAGAGTGAACTGACAGACCCTCCCCACACCAAGTCCATCCCTGCTTCTGCAAACACATCCCCCACTCCCTGGCAGCAGCTTTCCACCTGCAGTGACCATCTTGCTGGCTTATCAGATGCCAGCAGCTCAGCCTATCAGAGAATGAAAGTCCTCAGTGCCTCTCCCCTCCCCCCGCATACATTCATGGGCCACAGTTAAATTTCCACCCCACATTGAAGGGAAAAAGGGGACAGGGAGGCTGGACGGGGTGCTGCTTGATACATTTGTGGGGATGTGTGAGTGCACATGTGTGACAGGGTGTTGAGGGATTTGCTAATGACAATGTCAGGCATGCAAACACAGAAGTTTGTTATTTTTCAACACGTTTTATTAAACTGGACGAAGTGCCACCATCCCTCGTTAGCCAACGCATTTTGAGCAGCCCTCATTCTGCGCTCCCAGGGGTGGGGCAGAGATGCTGACTGCTTTGAGATATTGCTTCCTGGGCTGGATCTGAATAACATTTGCAGAGGATTGGAGGGGGGGGGGGTGAAGCAGATATGCTTGGTTGTCTCCCAGATGTGTCATGACGTGCCTGCAAGGGAAAGACACAGATGTGCAGCAAGTAAGTCAGCTGAGCCAAAGTCCACACTCCAACATCTGAGAAGATGTACATAGTAGAGAGCAGCAGCGGGAGCTCCACAGGTGCAGCTAGCGACCAGCTGATACAAGACCCTCTGGCGAGGAAGTGCTCTGCCTTGGGGTGATTTTACCTTTAAGGGAAAAAGTGAGCAGGTAGTTACGAACACCTGGTCAAGAGTAGTTTCCTGGGCATCTGCCTCTGGGGCAGGCAGGGGCTGCCACCACTGTCCTCTCCCCCGCCAAGGCTAGCAGTCAGGCAAGTTCAGGTGATGGGGCAGCCAGCACAAATCAGCGAGCTGGTTTAGCCACCGTCCCATCTCTTTCTTACTGGTAAGTGCTACCTTGTTCCTTACTGAGATGGAACTTCAGAGTCAGATAACCTACAAGGACACATGAGTGGTTATTGTTAGTTAGCCAGACATTCTGGACTTTGCCCTTCTTCCCTTGAGCGAGTGCAAAGTTCTCCCACTTTTCTTGCAAAGTTCCCAAAGTGCACTCAGTGCCCGCCACCGAGTGTACCCTCCCCCCTCGTGCTCAAAGTACCCATGGCAGAAGTCCGAGGGGCAGAGCCTTTGGCTGCGTGTTCACTTACCTGAGGTCATGACCCACGCAGCCAGATGTTTTGAAGGGTGCATGAACAGGTGATTGGGTGCAGAGAAGGGGGCTCATCTGCCCCAGAAGCGGACATGGTAGTTCCCCCCATGGTAGTTCCCATCCTATGCTCCTTCAGGCCATGTGGGTGTGGCGGGGCACTCAGAGAGGGGGCTGAGTTTCCCCTGGCAATGGGCCTCTATGGGCTATGCCACCTTTTTCTGTGGCGTAGCTCTTGCACTGCTGTGGGCATTCCTGCACCTGGTGGGGCTTAGGGAATGAACTAACTCTGGCCCTGCCTTCTGCCCCACCATCTCCTGCATTGGCATGGGACCCTGCGCTGCTTCTCCGCCTCCGCCCAGCTGCCAGGCATTCCTGCTGGCAGCAGCCTGGCAACAGTAGCACTCCTCATGCCGCTGCCAGCAGAAGGGCATTTGCACCCATGTAGGAGCCACTTAAGCCCACGTACTCTCCCTATGCACTCCCCCTTCTTAGGATTGGGCTGCAAGTTTCTGGTCTTTTATGTAAAGATGCAAGAGGCACTCTGACATGATCTATTTTGGTAGTCATTAGGTGACTCATGCAAAAAAAACCCCAAACAAATTGTCCATAAAAACAATATTCACCATCTTGAGTCTGAGAAGATAAAGTGGGAAAGAAATGTTTTAAATAATGCATTATTTATTTAAACATTTATATCCAACTTTTCACTCCAGATGGGATTCAAAGGAGATAAAGGGTTTAGTCAGTGTTTATACAACTAGACCCAAGATCAAAATGATAAGTGGGGGACCCCTGAGAATTCACAGAAAGGGAATCTATGCCCCCAGAAGCCAGTTCTCCTTCCCACTGCCACTTTCTCTCCTTTCCCTCACAGTCCACACAGCTTCTCTCATTTTCCTGCTTTCTTCTTTCTCTTTCACTTGCCCTTCTCAGATCCACCATAAGCTACTTTCCCCCAGTTAGAGTTGCCAGCTCCAGGTTGGAAAATTCCTGGAAATCTGGGGGTGGAACCTGTGAAAGATTGGGTTTGGGAAGGGGAGGGACATCAGCAGGGTATAATGCCATTCCCCTTCCAGTCTTTCTTCTTGTCTTTCTTCTTGTTAGATTTTTCTTTTAATATTTTTCTTTCAATTAAGATTTTTCTGCAAATGTAGGGGATTCTCCAGATATAAAACAGTTTACTGAACCTGGATCCATTGAGCCAGGTTCACTTACTGAACCTGGATCCATTGTTTGGGGTTCCCCCCCCCTAGAATTTTATTTATAGGTTATAAAAAGTGAAGGATACATCAGAGAGAGGATCCCAATACCTAAATGACACTTATTGGTCAGGACACAGATGTATGAACGTGTACGTTTTTTTTTTTTAGGGAGTTACTATAGAAGAGGATTTGGGAATCCTCACCTGACACACACACACACCCATTTTTTATCCCCATCTCATATCAATATGGGCCTAGCAATAATAGAATCTTTAATAAAGCCAATATCAAATAGCAGTAATTCATGCCAGGGCATAATGAATGCAGAGCAGCTCATCCACCAGTCATGCAAAAACCCATCCCAGGAGAGATTAAATTGAAGGACCATCTCCTTGAGGACTTCAGAGCCTCCTCGCTAAGCAATTTGGCCCTAATGAATGACCTAGACCCGACAAAAGTAAGCACTGGGCAGATACTAGCCAGCTCACTCCTGCCCTTCCCTAATCCTATCAATCACTCAGCCATGATTCTGTCTTCCTTCTCCTCAAGGGAACATTATTTTTAGTCTTTCTTGCTTGTGCTTATTGCTCATTTTACTCTATGCAAACCACAAAAAAATCCCCTTTACAATATTAATACAACTTCAATACTCAAACGTGCTCATCTCTGTGAAGATGGGATTATCAGCCAATACCCAGGAAACTGAATCTTTTTCACTTTTCCATTCAGATGCCAATGTTTCTTCCCCTCCTCATTTTTGGCAGAAAAGGTATTTAAAAGTTCTTCCTCGGGGCTTCCGGTTTGGGATTCATGAAGGTCTAACACAGCTCAGGGAGCTGAGCTGTCCGTGCCGCTGTTTGTAGGGGCTGGAGGGGCGCAAACTGCCCATAGCCCCCGTTCTCAGGCAGAGAACAGGCAAGTATGCTCAAGAACCTGAGGGCGCATTGATCTAGGGTGTGAGGGGGGTTCTACACAACGAGCCCCCGTCCACCCTTGAGGTCCCACCCGAAGAAAGGTAGCCAAGATCTCTGCAGCAGCTCTGGAGTCAATTTTTGGCATAAGACCTACATGCCCAAACCAAGAAGGGAACCTGAATCGATTGGATAATCGAAGCAGCGACTACAACCCAAGAGAAACATTTAAGAAGGTAAAGATTGCTATCTCTCAATATGGGACAGATTACAATAAGAAATAAAGTGACAAAGAGAATGAGAAAACTGCGAGAGACTTGATATATAACTGAGAAAACTCCAGCAAATAATTTTTTTAAAAGTGACATTGTAAAGAGAAGTTAGCGCGGAAAAACGATTATTGTTTACATACCTGTGGCTAGGAAGAGATAGCGGACTGTGAGAAAGTTTTAACATCGCGAGAACTGCTGTGAAACGGAGAGGAACAGGAAGTGCGTCAGAACCATAAAGAGACTGGCGAGAAGCGGCTTGTAAACAACGGAAGTGGAACATCGCCATTTTGAAGTAGGGCAAAGCTGCGACTTCAAGGAAAACGGAAGTAGGCCATCTTTGATAAGGGTAAGGGCAGTTGCCTCAAAATAAAACCATAGAGAAAAGATGCTCGACATTTTGGACTGCGTAAATACTAGTTTTTAGAAAAACAACCTAAATCTGGACTTTTAAAAACCAAAGAAAATAATAAAGTAGAGCCACGGAGTTAAGGAAAAGAGCAGACTTGTGGGAGCAAAGTAGAGCTAGCCCCACGGTGTCGAAGAAGGAATGGCAAACGGCGCTGGAAAATTTAGACAAAAAAGTTTCGGAAGGAAATAAAGAGCTTAAAGATATGATGCAAGAGATGGCGAAAAATTTGAAAGATTTTAAAGAGGCACAAATCAGAGATGGCAGAACTAACTAAGAACATGGAGCAAGTTCAAAAAGACTTACAAGTTACACAGCAGAGAGTTAATGCAGTAGAAAATGCGGCTGACACTTCGGCAGATGTGCAGAGAATGGAGATGAGAGGAGTGAAGGGAAGAATGGCCGTAGCTGAATGGAAACAAATGGAAAAACAACTTAGATTTCATGGAATTCCGGAAGTTTTGGAAAAATCAGCCCAAGAGCAGATTACAGAAATTTTGGCAGGTTACCTGGGTAAAGAAGAAGAGGAGATAGCAGAGCTTCTGGACGTGGCATACAGAATTAATTCAAAATTTGCAGCTCAAAAGAAGTTACCAAGAGATATGATTGTGCAATTTACAACTAGAAATACAAGAGAGTCAATCGTGAGTAAACAATTTCAGGATCCATTAGAAGTCGATGGGAAAGTGGTGAGAATCATGAAAGAACTGCCCAGATCGGTGTTGTTGGAGAGGAAAAACTACAGAGAGTTGGTCCAGATGTTAAAGGATTTGAAAATCAGATACAGATGGGAAATACCTGAAGGACTGGCTTTCGAATTTGGTGGAGCAAGGAGAAACATCAGATCTGGCCAGGAGATGGAAACGTTTATTAAGAAGAATGAAAAAGACTTACCAAAAAGAGCTAAAATTTGATCATGGAGTATAAAATTATATCTTGGAATGTAAATGGACTAAATTCACCTGTTAAACATTAGACTATTTCCACTGGCTTTTAAAACAAAAATGTAACATAGTGTGCTAGCAAGAGACACATATCAAAAAGCAGGATGTAAAATATTTGAAACTTGCAAAACTTGGAAATGAATTTGCAGCAGCTTCCAAAAAGAAGAAGAGAGGAGTTGTATTGTATATAAAGGAAGAACTGCAGCCAAAATTAGTTCTAAGTGATACAGAAGCCAGATAAATAGCAGTGGAAATAATTTGGAACTCTAAGAAGACTTTGGTGATTGGAATTTACGCGCCTAATGGGGCAAAAGAAAATTTTTTCAAGGATTTACAGAAACAATTAGATGAACTGACCTATGATCAAATAATTCTGGCAGGTGACTTCAATGGAGTTACAAACTTGGAAGAAGACAAGAAATCTAAAAGTGCAAAAAAAAAAAAAAAGAGGACTTTTGCCAAAATCGTTCTTTGCGATTAAGGAACAAGAAAGTCTGGAAGATGTATGGAGGAGACAAAATTCTAAAAATAGACAATATAAATTTTATTCTGCAAGACATTTTACACTATCAAGAATTGACATGATCTGGGCCTCCAAAGAATTGGTGGTATGGACTAGAGACGTGGAGATAATGCCCAAGGTAGGCTCAGATCAGAATCCAATCATGTGGAGATTTGGAAAAAATACTAAAAGAAGAGGATGGAGGATAAATGAAGACTTGCTGCAGACGGAAGAAAACATTGTGTTGTTACGAAGAGAGACCAAATTCTTTATACAGTACAATTTGAACAAGGATGTACCAACTTATAAGGTATGGGACACATATAAAGCTGTGATTAGAGGAATACTAATGGACTTGAACGCAAGAGCTAGGAAGAGAAAGGAAGAAAAGAGACTTGAAATTATGGAAAAAATTAAAGCCAAAGAGATACAACTTAAGAAAAGACCAGGGAAAAAGAAAATATATCAGGATATGAAAATCCTGCAGGAACAATTGACGGCAATGAATAACAAAGAATTGGAGTGGAATTTTAAAAAAAATGAAGCAGAAGTCGTTTGAAGGTGCAAATAAACCTGGGAAATATTTAGCGTGGCAGTTAAAGAAAAAAAGGAGAAGAAAACCATAACTAAGATTCGAGAAGAAGATAATATATTGATGGATCAATCTGCCATTAGTAGAGCCTTTTTTAAATTTTATGCAAAACTGTACCAAAAAAAGGAGGTGAATAGAGATTCACTAGAGGAATATCTGGAGAAAATGAAGCTTCCAACAATTTCAGAGGAATGGAAAGAGAAGTTAAATAGGGAAGTGACAGAGGAAGAAATAAAAGAAGCTATACAATCAACAAAACTAGGGAAAGCGCCTGGACCGGATGGAATTGTCAGACTGTGGCTAAATAAGGCTCTCACTACAGGATTCCCTTTAGAAGCAAACACAAGTCCATTATTTGAAAAAGGAAACTTTACTGCAGAAAAGGTCCATTATAGTCCACTGTCTTGAATAGGAGACTCAGGATGGTACATGATCATTGTTACCAATGAAGGGCAAAGCATAAGGTACAGAGTAACAATACCCATCTGGATTAGCCTCCCCCCACAGTTCTCAAAACAACATCTCTCAGTCCTGGGAAGCTGCTCTCCTTCAAGGCCAATGCTTGGTGGAACGATGTTAGACAAAACAGTCTCCTCCGGTGGGAATGCTGCCTGGGAACTGGTGCACCTGGGAAGAAAGCACTTAAACACTAGAAGCATTAGAAAATGGAGTCAGTACAGTTTAGATATATACTGGACCTGACATTCTGCCCCCCTTAAAACAGATCCCCCCCGGGTTTATATGGGTAGCGAGTATGGAAAGCTTTGGTTAGTCTAGGAGCATGAACATGTACAGAATTCACCCACTCATCGTACCCAGAATCAAAGTCCTTCCATCTAATGAGGTAAAAAAGCTGATTTCGCTTGAGTTTAGAGTCCAAAATTTGTTGTACCTCATAGTGTATTTGGTCGTCAATTAAAGTTGGAATGGGTGGAGCTTTGAGGTGCCACTTGTCATCGGTAGGAGCTCTCTTTAAAAGACTGACATGGAATGTATCATGAACATGGCGTAAGTTTTTGGGCAAAGTTACAGCAACAGTCACTTTATTTATTATTTTGCGCACAGGAAAAGGTCCCAGGAATTTCAGAGCGAGTTTGCGGCTTGTCTGAGCTAGTTTCAGGTTCTTTGTGGAAATATACACATGATCTCCAGGTTGTAAATCCCATTCGGCCACACGATGGCGGTCTGCGTATTTTTTGTAATCCAGTTTGGCTTTTTCAAGGTGTTTCTTAATAAGAGTCCATTGTTGCGCCGCCTCCCCCCACCACGAAGACACATCTGGCAATTTAGAGGAATGGAGAGGGGGAGCGTCCAACGGGAAGGGATTGAAGTGAGCTCCATAGATAATTTTGAAAGGGGCCTCTCCGGTTGAAGCGTGTACACTGTTGTTATATGAGAATTCGGCTAGAGGGAGAAGGTCCACCCAATTATCTTGTTGGAAATTAATGTAGCAACGAAGAAACTGTTCTAGTATCTGGTTTGTTTTTTCGGATTGTCCGTCGGTTTGTGGGTGGTGGCTTGAGCTGATGCCTTGCTCAATATTCAACATTCTCAAAAGCTCCCGCCAGAAGTTGGCAACGAACTGTCCGCCGCGATCCGAAATCACCTTGGACGGAAAAGAATGTAATTTTACGATGTGTTTTAAAAATAAATCGGCTAGTTTTCGAGCGGTGGGTATAGCAGTACAGGGAATAAAATGAGCTTGTTTGGAGAACAGATCTACCACGACTAAAATACAATTATGTCCTTTTGAAATAGGTAGATCAGTAATAAAGTCCATAGAAATTATTTCCCAAGGTCTGTTCGGTGTTTCTAATGGTTGCAGGAGACCCGGAGGTTTTCCTTTTCTGGTTTTGGCGCTGAGGCAAACAGGGCAGGAACTAACATATTGGGAAATGTCTTTGCGCATGCCTGGCCACCAGAATTGCCTTTGGACTAGATGCAATGTTTTCAGATATCCATAATGACCAGCAGTGGGAGCATCATGACAGCGCTGCAGGACTTCCAGCTTGAGGCTGTCTGGGACATAAAACTTGCTCCCAGCTAGCCAATCCCCTTGTGGGGATTGGATCAGTTTGTTTCGCGGAGCTTTATCCCCCTCCTTTTCCACTTCAGTTTTAAGTTTCGATTTCCACTCTTGGTTGGCCGGGAGGGGCTGCTTGGCCCGACTGCGAGTAGTCACCACGCCCCCAAGTTGCGTAGGCGAGAAGACCGTGTCGACAGTCTCCTCCCGTTTGCTTTTGTGTTGGGGCATGCGCGATAGGGCGTCCGCCAAAAAGTTAGTTTTGCCCGGGAGATAATTCAGAGTGAAGTTGAATTTAGAAAAGAATTCCGCCCATCGCAATTGCTTGGCATTCAGTCTGCGTGGGCTTCGGAGGGCCTCCAGATTTTTATGATCTGTCCAGACCTCGAAGGGGTATCGCGCCCCCTCCAGCCAATGTCTCCAGTTAGTAAGGGCTGCTTTTACTGCAAAAGCCTCCTTCTCCCACACATTCCAATTCCTTTCCACCTCCGAAAATTTTCTAGACAAGAACGCACAAGGCCGCAACTGTCCATCCTCCCCCTTCTGCAGTAAAACTCCCCCTATTGCCGTATCGCTGGCGTCGACTTGCACTATGAAAGGGGACTGTTCATTAGGGTGGGAGAGGATGGGTTCCGTTACAAATTGCTTTTTTAGGCATTCGAAGGCAGTTTGGCAATCGGAGGTCCATTGTAGTTTGGAGGAGGGTTTTTTAGCTTGGTCCCCTTTATCTTTTGTTTTCAGCAATTCTGTTAAGGGGAGCGTGATTTGGGCGAAATTTGCTATAAAGTCTCTATAGAAGTTGGCAAAACCCAGGAAGGATTGCAGTTCTTTACGGGTGGTGGGTGTTTGCCAGTCTTGGATCGCTTGTATTTTGGCTGGATCCATTTTTAAACCCTCTTGGGAGATACAATACCCGAGGTAAGTGAGTTCGGTTTTATGGAATTCACATTTGGACAACTTGATGGGCAGTTTATTATTCATCAAGGTGGCCAGGACCTTTTGTACCATTTGAATATGTTCTTCTTCGGTGTCTGAATAAATTAAAACATCATCAAGGTACACTACCACCCCTTTGTACAGAAATTCGTGTAGAACTTCGTTTATCATGGACATGAATACAGACGGGGCTCCCGTCAATCCAAAAGGCATAACTAGGTATTCATATTGTCCGAGGGGCGTATTAAACGCGGTTTTCCACTCATCCCCTGCCTTGATACGAACGTGGAAGTAAGCATCTTTTAGATCTAATTTCGTAAAGATCTTACCTTGAGCCACGACGTTGAGAAGGTCTCGGATGAGTGGTATAGGATAGGCGTTGTTGGTGGACACTGCATTCAGTCCTCGGAAATCCGTGCACAGTCGGAGTCCCCCATCCTTCTTTTTCACGAAGAGGACCGGAGCGGCGTGGGGACTATTGGCTGGGCGGATGAACCCTCGTTGGAGGTTGGTGTCGATGAATTTCCGGAGCTCTTCTCGTTCATGGAGACTCATGGGATAGAGTCGTCCTTTGGGCAGTGAGGCTCCGGGTAAAATTTCCACCGCACAGTCCGTTCGTCGGTGCGGGGGTAGAGTATCAGCTCCCTCCTCAGAAAAAGCATTTAGAAAAGGCCAATATGGTTCGGGTATTTGGTTGACTTCTTCTTGAGTGAGAAGGGCCTTTTCAGTATGAGTTGGATCATCGCCCCAGTTTTGGTTCCAACGGTGATTTTTACAGTTGGCATGACTGAAGGTGATACATCCTTGTGCCCAGTCTATGTAGGGATTGTGATCACATAGCCACTTGCTGCCTAGAATTAACGGGTACTTGGCAGTAGAGCTGATGACAAAGGACCTCTTTTCCCAATGTTGTCCCATGCCTGTGATCACTGGGATGGTCTCAGTTGTGACAGGGTTCATATTGGTGCCATCCATTTGTTCAAAGATTACTGGATTTTGTAATTCCCGAGTTGGTAAAACCAGTCCATTGACTAGAGCTGGGGCAATGATGTCTCTCGAACAGCCCGAGTCGATAAGGGCTTGCACCCGAATGTGCATTTTTCTCTCTGGGTTGATTAGAGTCACTGGCATGAATAAGATGGACCCAGGCGGCCGGTTCCGTGCAGGGACTGGCTTGGGGCGGATCTGTCGTTTGGGCCCTTTTACGACAGATCCATCTCGTTTCCCGACTGGGGGCTTTCTGGATTGGCCTCTGCGGTTGGGGAAGCGGGGTCGTATTCCATAACTTCTTCCGCTTCCAGCCCTCTCTCTGAGGCTGGCCTTTGGGAAGCGCCACGGCCTCTATTCGCTCGTGGCGCGGGAATCGGGCGTTGGAGGGTAGGAAACGGAGCAAGGGTTGGACGCCGTAGTTGAAGCGGAGGTCTTTGCACAGGCCGGTAGGGGCATTGTGCTGCAAAGTGACCGGCTTGTCCGCATTGCAAACACAGCCCTTGTTGCCATCTAGCATCTCTCGCTCCACGGGTGGCGTAGCCAGCTCCCCGTCCTCCCTTCTGTAAAGTCAATGGTCTTCTTTGTCCTGTTTGTTGTTGTTGTTCAACCAAACGGACTTCCAAAATGCGATTCTCCACTTCGCAAGCAAGTTGGATCCAACCTAACAACGTAGGGGGATTGTCCTGCATGAGGGCTCTGTCCAAAAGTCTCGGGTTTAGTCCTTGCTTGAACAGAATAATCTTGGTGGACTCCTCACACCTAGGGCACTTGGCTGCCAATTGCCGGAATTTTGTGACATAGTCTCTTGCTGACATGCTGCCTTGTTTAATGGCTTGCAATTCTGTTCGGGCCCTGGTTTCCTCTAAGGGGTCTTCATATTGCGCTCGGATAGAATCCACCAACCCCTGGAGAGTATCGAGTTCTGGGGCCCCAACATTGTATAGTCCTACATACCAGTCCGCTGCCTTGCCTTGTAAGCGGGATCCAAGATGTTCAATTTGACTGGCCTCACTGCCGAAGAGGTCTCCCCACCGGTTGAAAAATTGTACCACTTGCACCAGGAAAAATCCTAGTTTGGAGGGATCCCCATCGAAAGTGGCTTCCAGTTTCACCCAGCCCATCGGGAGTTCTTGTCTCGGAGCAGGCGCTGGGTAGAAGTCCATCGGCAGACTTAATTGCGCCTGGGGCGCGGGAGGAGGTAACTGTGGCCCCGGTTGGGGCAACGGTGGCGGTTGTACTGGCGGCGGCAACACCGGCGGTGCTGGCAGAGGTTGCCGTGGTTGGGCTGCCGGGGGTGGTCTCGGTTGGGCCGGAGGCTGCAGTGGCGGGCGAGCAGGTGGCGGCAGTCTTGGTCTGGCTGGTAACACGGGAGGCGTTGGCGGTAGCTGTCGAGGTGGAGGAGGCTGGTGTGGTTGAGTGGGGATCGGCCGCGGAGGAGGAGGGGGTTGGTGATGTCGTAGTGGTGCGGGCCTTCCCGGTTGATTCGGGGGTGGTAAGGCGGGCTGGTCCTGTGGCTGCTGCAACGGCATGAGCTGCGGTCGAGGCGGGAGGGGCCGCAGCGGCGAAGGCCGGATGGGTGGAAGGCCGCGCGGGCTTGCCCCTCCAGGCGTCGTTATTCTGGGAAGCAAAGGCTGGCCTCGTGGCGCTGGTAGACCGTCCCCTGAAGGTTGCCCGACGGGAACAGTTTCCCGCGGTTGACGAGGGGCTCCCTCCTCGGATGGAGCCGGGTGTTCTCCCGATTGGTCCGGCCGAACCGTTATTGGAGAAGTATGAGGGGGTATCACCGGTGTCTCACTTGGCTTTTCTTCCCCTTCCGTAGGCCGCTCAACGGGAGTCTCGTCTGGCGGCAAATCCCCTCCCGAGTTAGGAGGTTCGGTGGGAGTCTCTCCGGGTGGCTCAACCGGGTTATCCCCTCTCGGTGGAATTTCGTGCTGTTTGGGAAATTCCTTGGGTTGTTCTCCCGATTCGCCAGGGCAGGCGTCCCCCTCTCCCATAGGTGACGACTGTTGCTGGACTCCCTCCACCGGATAGGAGATGACACTTTGGAGGGTAGCTATCTGCACCGCCATCTCTTCAGGGGACAGTCTCTCTCCTGCTCCCATTGCAGAGATTAGATGAATGGCATGAGCCAAACTTTCTTCCATATCCATCAGTTTAGCTTCTAACTGTTGCATTCGACTTGGCCCCGGTGGCTCCCTCATGGAACCTCCATTCGTTGCACTCACCGGGGAAAAGGGGCCCCAAGGCGGAGGGTCTCCTTGAACGACTCGCGATCTCGCTGCTAGAATTCCCTTGGCCAGGCCCGTCACTGCCGAGATGCCGGTATCTGCAGCATGGGTGCGACCTTGCATCTGCTCCCAACTTTGTTCAGGAACTTCCGTTGGCTCTTTCCACGGAGCAAGTTCGGAATAATCCCAACTCAGGGCGCCGCGGTGGGACGTGTTCCCCTCCGTCTGCTCGAACGTCCTGTTCCAATATCGCCATGGTTGGCTGCTATCTAGCTCAGGGACGGTTTCTAGGCTTCGGCGCCCGTCCATCGAAACTCGTGGATGGAGTCCACCGACCCGGCGCTCTCTCGTTTCTCGGGGTCTGGCTCCCCACTCCGACGGGGTGGGTACCGAGATCAAGGGGAGAGCGGTCGCCTTCGGCCTTGCCCCTTCAGCACCGAGTTCGATGAGAGGCGGGGTGGAAGTGGAGGCTCCGGTCCCGTTCCCGGTTGCTCCCAGCTCCTGGGAGTCTTGGGCTTGCACTGGTTGATTGTCGGGAGACGCATACGGATCAAACAAAGGATCCCTGTCCGGGACAACCTTGGAATCCGCTGGGTCCGACTCAGGCATGATTGGTAACAAAATGTCAGACTGTGGCTAAATAAGGCTCTCACTACAGGATTCCCTTTAGAAGCAAACACAAGTCCATTATTTGAAAAAGGAAACTTTACTGCAGAAAAGGTCCATTATAGTCCACTGTCCTGAATAGGAGACTCAGGATGGTACATGATCATTGTTACCAATGAAGGGCAAAGCATAAGGTACAGAGTAACAATACCCATCTGGATTAGCCTCCCCCCACAGTTCTCAAAACAACATCTCTCAGTCCTGGGAAGCTGCTCTCCTTCAAGGCCAATGCTTGGTGGAACGATGTTAGACAAAACAGTCTCCTCCGGTGGGAATGCTGCCTGGGAACTGGTGCACCTGGGAAGAAAGCACTTAAACACTAGAAGCATTAGAAAATGGAGTCAGTACAGTTTAGATATATACTGGACCTGACAGGAATAACAGCAAAGTTTTATAGAACGATGGCCAATGAACTGACACCGTTTCTAAGGGAGGTAATCAATGGAATTTTGCAAGGCCAAAAGATTCCTGATTCATGGAATGAAGCTAATATATCATTGATCCCGAAAGATGGACAGGATTTGACTAATGTTAAGAACTATCGGCCAATTTCGCTGCTGAATAATGACTATAAAATATTTGCGAAAATTATGGCGGAAAGGTTAAAGGGATGGATGACGGAATTTATTGCAGAAGAACAGGCTGGATTCCTACCTAATAGACAAATTAAGGACAATTTAAGGACAGTAATAAACGCTATTGAATACTACGACAAGCACTGTGATAGGGAAGTTGGTTTCTTTTTTGTGGACGTGGAAAAAGCATTTGACAATTTGAACTGGGACTTTATGTTTGCCACTATGGAAAAGCAGCAAATGTGAGAAAAGTTCATACAAGCAGTTAAAGGAATTTATAAAGACCAATGTGCAGCGATTGTAGTCAATGATGATTTGACTAAAAAATTGAAAATAAGTAAAGGTACAAGACAAGACTGCCCATTGTCTCCATTGTTGTTTATTTTGATTTTGGAAATTTTGTTGATTCAAATTCGAGAGGACGATACAATTCGTGGCATAAAAATAAAGGAATTTTCCTACAAAGTCAGAGCATTTGCGGATGATGTAATGTTGATAGTGGAAGACCCAATAGATAACATGCCAAAAATAATAGATAAAATAAAGGAATTTGGAGACTTGGCTGGATTTTATGTGAACAAAAAGAAGTCGAAGATATTGTGTAAGAATATGACGAAGCAAAAACAGTAAGAATTAATGGAGACAACAGACTGCGAGGTAACTAACAAAGTAAAATATTTAGGAATTGAGCTGACTGTGAAAAATATAGATTTATTTAAAAATAATTACAAGAAACTGTGGCAACAAATAGAAAGAGATTTGATAAAATGGAATAAATTAAATTTGTCATGGTTGGGAAGGATAGCGGCAGTAAAGATGAATGTGTTACCACGCGTGATGTTTTTGCTGCAAACTATTCCAATTATCTGAGACTTCAAACAATTTGACAAATGGCAAAGAAAAATTTCAGACTTTGTGTGGGCAGGCAGGAAACCCCGGGTGAAAATGAAAGTATTACAAGATTCGAAAGAAAGAGGGGGGCTGCAACTGCCAAACATAAGGCTATATTATGAAGCAATTTGTCTGGCTTGGTTAAAAGATTGGATAACGCTAAAAGACCGCAAATTGCTGGCCTTGGAGGGACATAAAAAATTGTTTGGATGGCATGCCTACTTGTGGTATGACAAAGTTAAAGCGGACTCTATGTTTTTGCATCATTATATCAGAAGAAGCCTTTTCACAATCTGGAAGAAATACAAGAATTACATGGAAAGTGGTATCCCTTCATGGGTGGTACCATATGAAGTAATAGATCCGAGAGCTGTTTATAATGAACAACAATGTTTAACTTATAAAGAGATAACGTTGACAGAACATAGAATATTAAAAATAAAGACACAAGAAGAGTTATCTCCTCGCTATGAATGGTTTCAATATAGGCAAATCAGGGATCTATACAATTCGGACTGTTTAAGGGGAGAAATAAGACTGAAAAACTCGGAGCTAGAAGAAGTGATTTTACAAGAAGGTAAAAAAGACATTTCGAAAATACACAAAATACTTTTAAAATGGTATACGGAAGACGAGACAGTCAAAGTCCAGATGGTGAAATGGGCAATAAACTTTCACAAAGAAATAACAATGGAATCATGGGAATATTTGTGGAAAAACACTTTGAAGATTTCAACTTGTACCAATATTAAAGAGAATGTTTATAAAATGATGTATAGGTGGTATTTAATGCCTAAGAAGATTGCGCTTGGAAATGCAAATATGTCAGACAAATGCTGGAAATGTAAAAAGCATGGAGGATCATCTTATCATATGTGGTGGACTTGTGAGGTAGCTAAGCAATACTGGGGAGATATAATAGAAATAATTAATGAGGTTTTGCAAACCCAAATAAATAAGAACCCAGAATTGCTGCTACTGAACTTGGGAATGGAAGAGGTTCCAAAGCAGTATAGAACATTGCTATTTTACATGATTACAGCAGCAAGACTTTTGTACGCGCAGAAATGGAAAGTGCAAGAAATACCAACTATAGAAGATTGGATTTACAAATTGTTGTACATGGCAGAAATTGACAAAATGACAAGAAAACTGAAAGATCTTGATCCAGGAGAATATATTGTAGACTGGGGGAAATTGAAACAGTATCTAGAAAAAAAATGGGATGTGAAAGGAGGACTGTGGCAGTTTGAGAATTCAGCCATCCCGGCCAGTGGCAACAGCCACTCAGGCCGGTGGCTGCTTTTGCCTCCTCGGAAGGAGGAAAGCAGAAGGCACACCCTGGCATCCAGGGCTTAGCATTGGGGGCGGAGCCTGTAGCCTTAGCTGGCTTCTCCGCCCCATTGCATTCAGTTGTGCCTCATGCTCGGCCTGAGCAGAGCTCATTTCAAGCTCTCTCAGCCGAGCTCCTCTGAGGCTGGTTTTACTGAGGGGCCTCAGGGCTTGGCAGCAGCAGCAGCCTTAGAGAAGCTGTGCTATTCCCCTGCTTGCTACCATCGGACTTCATGAGGAGAGCCAGGGCCCAGCGCCAGGCTCACTGGTTTGGCAGAGACTTTTTTCTCCTTATTTACATTTGGGGCCTGCTGTCTATCAGTCAGGAGGGATAATGCAGGATTATGCCCAGCCCTTGAGGCTTCTGGCCTACCTAGGCTCCTTCCCCCTCCCCCCAACACTGTTTTACTTTGTTGAGAGAGAATACTTGCAGCAGCAGCAGCAATAGGCTTTGCTGTAGGCCACAGGGGTGAGTTGCAGCCATTTATGGGGTGGATTAGTTCATACTTTATTGCTACTGGCCTAGCAGGGTGGATTCTAGTAGTCCCCCACCCCTTCCTTCCACCTAGGCTTTATCCCCCCTCGCCATTTACACATACTTGGGAGGGAGTATTTCTAGCAGCGATAGCTTGGTCTTGGCCTGCAGGCAGCAGGAGCCATTTTGCAGTTTATTCAGTGGGTGCAGCCATTTTGAGAGGGGCACCCAGTGACCTTCTTAGCCTGGCAGTGCAGCCATGTTATGAAGGCATCTACAATATGCACAGCTCCAAGAGTGGCCATTTTGAGTGTGGCATTTGTGTGGCCTGATTTGCCTCCTGCTTACTAGCAGTTGCAGTCATTTTGGTGGGGCTTGTGCAGCTGCCTGCAGACTCATCCTTTGAGAATGATTAAGAGACCAAAGGAAATAGGGAAATACTGGGCTATCAGTGTCCATCAGTCAGGAGGGCTGAGGCAGGGTAGGCCCAGCCCCCCTCAGGCCTCCAGCCTATCTAGGCTCCTCCACTCAATTGTTTTACTATATTGGTGAGAGTACTTACAGCAACAAAGGTGGATTGCAGCCATCTGAGGGGCAGTTTGCTTCACACCTGGGCTGCTGGCACACATTACTTTTTCACTCATGCCACCAATGGCATATTGTGTTATTGCATCTGTTTTAGCAAGTACTGGGTTTTGTGCAAAGAAAGAGGCACTGAAGGGTGAGAGGAGGTTAACCATTTGATTGGCAGTGTGTGGGATTTGATGAATAACATTTCATTTATAAGAAACAGAACAAATTGATGTTGGAGAACAATCATCATGGTTGTCAGGCTTTGCAGGTTGCTGTAAGAGCATGGTGGACTGCCACCAAAGAACGCTATCCAAAGCTTCTCCAAAGAAAGGGGAAGCATGTATGTGCTCCACAACCAGGAGACCCCTGAGGCAAGTTTCTTCCTCTGCTGAGTACTAGTGGCATCAGGGACCTAGTGGCACATCTAGATGCCAGGAAAGGCCCGGGCCCAGAAGAGGAAGCTAGGTGGGGAATCTTCTGGGGAGGGGGGAGTGCAGAAAACTGCGAAGTTGTCATGTGGGGCACAGAAGTCTGAGATTTTATCTGTCCTTTCTGACAGTTTAGTGCAACTGATGGACGGTAGCTGATCTGGGCTAGCCTGCCTTAACCCAATCTGTTTGCATGGCAGTGAACCGAGTGACAAAGCTGGGTCCATATGGCCTAGGAGGATTGTTCAGCACCCCCGGCAGCGATGAATCTGGCGAAATGTGAAAAACAACATGGATATGGCTGAAGGAGGCTGGTAGCAGTGGCAGTGCAGCCACCTAATAAGGAGGTAATGGGAGCATCTGCCATACTGGCAGTGAGGGAAGCGGATTCCAGACTGTAGAGCGCATGGCTGTGAGGTGGTATCTTGGCAGGTATCCAGTGGTCAGTGATGGTAGGTCCATTTGGCCCTGGCTGGGGTATGCTTGGCCATTGGGGGCCTTGTGGGTCAGTCCCTGCCTCCTTACCTCATGGCTCTTTCCACCCAACTTGGCCTGGCTAGCACATTCCAGGGTCCCGACTGGTTATGTGAATGGGCTTATATGGTGGGGTAGCTTAGGTGCTGTCCACTCAAGTTCCTATCAGCACACACACACACACACACCCTTCATTGAAGCATGGACTGGCTATGTCACGGCTATCCAGGTCCCTCAGGGATGGCTTCAGTCCACCATATCCTGCCCTAGGTGGTTAAGTGTGGGTGCCAGGTGCTGGTGGATCTGTGGGAAGCCCAGCAGTAGTCTGGTATGAGGACCCAGCCCTATACAACTGAGGGTACCTCGGCAGCATGGAGCATCTCCCAAACGTGCCAATGCCTTGTTTTGGGGAAGAATGTTCCTAGGGATGGGAAACTCCCTCCTTTCTGGCTGGTCTCCCCCACTTTTTGCTCAGGTACCAGACAGCCTGCTGTAGTTCATTCCATTCATCACCCTTCCCACCCAAAGAAGCCCAGTAAATGATGCCTGTGCGGACACATGCTTCGACTGGCCATCAGGTTATCAGCGGTGCACAGTTGCACAGAAAGGTGAAAATGAGTTGGCATTTTGCCTCCTCCGGGGCCTGCCTGCGGACTCTTTGCTTTTGGGTTGTCATTCAAGGACCATCCCTACACGGGCAAGGCTCTGCCAACCGGGTGCTCTGTCTCAGGTGTGACTTTTGGCTGCTTCAGCTCTTTTCTTGAGGGGGCATGTAACGCTTACCCGCAGCTTTAACACGGCCATGATTATCCCACGGTTTCCATATCTCAGTTTTAGGATTACAGCAGGCATGTGGGAGGACCTCTAAGTATGGGGGGTTCTCAACTCCTTTACCTGAGTCACTTTATAGAGTGAGTCCTGTTGTTAGTTGGTGTGCTTCAGGCCTTCTCCGATGTCTGCTTGAAGGTCTTTGATGGTGGCCCTAGTTAGTTTGCCCTTGAGGCCGATGGATCCCTGGCCTGGATTCCTCAGGAGTTCCCCCTTCCCCAGCTTGGAAAGCAGAGGTGTACAGGGCAGTCTAGTTTGCCATTTTACTCAGCACTCAATGGGCTTTCAATACTGCTGAACACCTGTTTAGGTCGAGGGGAGGCATGGCAACTTTGGTTTAGTGTGCCCCCCAGCTTTGATGTGACACTTCTTTCAGCTGTTCTGCCTTGTTGTGGCCTAATCCCTTAAGGATGGGTCATGAGGAGCCTTTATGGCTCATGACACAAATCTTACAGGTGTCAAGTTTGCAAACAAGCCAACGGCAATGGGGCTTAGGAGGCTATTGGGCCCCAGGGTGTTTGGGAGCTATGCCCAGGGGTCCCCTTAGTCTGTACATGGAGGTCCAGCGATAAGATGCGACTGTTCTGACATGCATGGCACACCCCCATCTCAGAGCCCGAGTGGCCTGGTGGCTGGAAGGGAGATGTAGTTCTCTGCCTCACCTCCTGGTCATATAGGTGTGGTCCTCCACCTCATGTTGGTCATTCACTTTGTGGTAATGACCTTGTCTCACAGGGCATGGCTCTTTCCTTACAGGCTCACACAGGCTTGCAGCACCCGGGCGAGTAGTGGCCTGAGGGTTTGAGGGGAGGTTCCATCCTCCACCTCATGTCCTGGTCATTCACCATGTGGTGTTGACCTGGCTCACAGGGCAGGGACTTTTCCTTACAGGCTCGCACAGGCTTGCAGCACCCAGGCAAGTAGTGGCCTGATGGTAGAGGGGAGGTGCGTGCCTCCATCTCACATGCTGGTCATTCGCCGCGTGGTGTTGACCTTGTCTCACAGGGCATGGCCCTTTCCTTACAGGTTCACACAGGCTTGCAGCACCCAGGCAAGTAGTGGCCTGATGGTAGAGGGGAGGTGAGTGCCTCCACCTCACATGCGGGTCATTCGCCGCGTGGTGTTGACCTTGTCTCACAGGGCATGGCCCTTTCCTTACAGGCTCACACAGGCTTGCAGCACCCAGGCAAGTAGTGGCCTAATGGTAGAGGGGAGGTGCGTGCCTCCACCTCACATGCTGGTCATTCGCCGCGTGGTGTTGACCTTGTCTCACAGGGCATGGCCCTTTCCTTACAGGCTCACACAGGCTTGCAGCACCCAGGCAATTAGTGGCCTGATGGTAGAGGGGAGGTGCGTGCCTCCACCTCACATGCTGGTCATTCGCCGCGTGGTGTTGACCTTGTCTCATAGGGCATGCTCTTTCCTTACAGGCTCACACAGGCTTGCAGTGCCCAGGCAAGTAGTGGCCTGATGGTTTGATGGGAGGTGCGGACCTCCACCTCACGTTGGTCATTCACCGCGTGGTAATGACCTTGGCTTACAGGGCATGGCCCTTTCCTTACAGGCTCACACAGGCTTGCACCGCCCAGGCAAGTAGTGACCTGATGGTTTGATAGGAGGTGCGGACCTCCACCTCACATTGGTCATTCACCGCGTGGTAATGACCTTGGTTTACAGGGCATGGCCCTTTCCTTACAGGCTCACACAGGCTTGCACCGCCCAGGCAAGTAGTGACCTACTGTTTGATGGGAGGTGCAGACCTCCACTTCAAGTTGGTCATTCACCGCGTGGTAATGACCTTGGCTCACGGAACATGGCCGCTTCCTTACAGGCGCACGCAGGCTTGCACCGCCCAGGCAAGTAGTGGCCTGATGGTTTGATGGGAGGTGCGGACCTCCACCTCACATTGGTCATTTATCGCGTGGTAATGACCTTGGCTCACACATCCTGGTTGTTCATTTGGGAGATGATGACCTGGGTTTGATGAAGGGCATCGCCCTGTCTTGGCAGGTGTGGGATGACTTGCTGGAGAATAGCAAGCGTTGACCCGGCATCCTGATTTGTTGGTCTGCAATGCTTCTGTGCCGGGTGTGGCAGGATGCATTGGACCAGAACGCTTTAGAACGGGCTAGGCGAATGGCCAACAGAGCCCTATTCAAGGCTAGGACAGAGGGGTTGGGGTTTTATTTGCTCCATCCGCAAATTCGGGCCAAGTTTGCAGACCTCTACCGAGGGGATGGTGTGCACCTCTCTTCTAGAGGTAACAGCATTTTTCTGAACGATCTGCGGCAGGGGCTTAGGCTGGCTTTAAGCCATTTGTGGGGCGCTGAGGCCTAAGCAGAGGCTTGGCCTCTGCGGTGGCAGGATTTTAGTTAGGGAAAATCTGTAGCGGGCCGGTGAGCACCCTTGGCACCTCCCCATTGGTGGGGAATTGGGGTCTTTCAGGAGCGGCTGGCTGCCGTACGGCCCAGCTGCGAGGTCAGACGCCCTGGGTGGGGAACCCCTGGACAAGCCAGTCTCCCCCCGCTGCCGTACGGCCGGGTGGGGGAGCTTTACAGGGGTGAACCATTCCGCCTCCGCCTGGCCAGGCCGGGTCCCAGCCATTTTGTGGATGGCTCGCACCCGGGGCAGCGGGTGCTCGCCCAGACAGGTCAGGGCGGGGTCCAGGAGTGACCCCAGGGCCTGACCTGTACCGCTAGTTAGGCCCTTGCCGTAGTTTATATTTAATTGTTGTAATTTTAATAAAGCGGCCCATTTTAGAACCCAAATACTGTGTCTGCCTTTCATTCCGACTGAGGGGGCAATTCAGCCATCCCGGCCAGTGGCAACAGCCACTCAGGCCGGTGGCTGCTTTTGCCTCCTCGGAAGGAGGAAAGCAGAAGGCACACCCTGGCATCCAGGGCTTAGCATTGGGGGCGGAGCCTGTAGCCTTAGCTGGCTTCTCCGCCCCATTGCATTCAGTTGTGCCTCATGCTCGGCCCACCCACCTCACCCTATTGCAGTGCAGGATTAGCCGGTCGCCTTTTGGGCCAGGTAGGAATTTTTCTCTCCTTGTCCCTGATTGGCACTTGGGAATGGAGTTTTTTCGCCTACCTTGCACTGTGAGAAGAGGAAGGTAATTGGCTTGGTGGGACTGAGGTAATTCCCTGGTGGCAGGATTTTAGTTAGGGAAAATCTGTAGCGGGCCGGTGAGCACCCTTGGCACCTCCCCATTGGTGGGGAATTGGGGTCTTTCAGGAGCGGCTGGCTGCCGTACGGCCCAGCTGCGAGGTCAGACGCCCTGGGTGGGGAACCCCTGGACAAGCCAGTCTCCCCCCGCTGCCGTACGGCCGGGTGGGGGAGCTTTACAGGGGTGAACCATTCCGCCTCCGCCTGGCCAGGCCGGGTCCCAGCCATTTTGTGGATGGCTCGCACCCGGGGCAGCGGGTGCTCGCCCAGACAGGTCAGGGCGGGGTCCAGGAGTGACCCCAGGGCCTGACCTGTACCGCTAGTTAGGCCCTTGCCATAGTTTATATTTAATTGTTGTAATTTTAATAAAGCGGCCCATTTTAGAACCCAAATACTGTGTCTGCCTTTCATTCCGACTGAGGGGGCAATTATTAACGCATGATTTTATAAAGGGGAGAAGTAACTTTACCATTAATGGGGAAATTTAGTTATTAATCAATCTAAGCTAATATTAGTATTAAGAAGAATGTATTAAAAATAGATAGGTTAAACTGGGAGACGTAGATTGGATATATTAGTAAATTGGAGATATAGAAGAATTTGAATATGCTTAGAATAAGTGATACAATATATATAAGATTTAGAAAAATTATAGTAAGAGTAATTTAAACAATAAGATGGGCTAAGGGTTGGAAAGCTGTTGGAAGTCTATAAGGAGGGGGGGAAAGGGTGGGGTTGATATAATTTAGGTAAGATGGGGAATTTGTGTAATATTTTATGTACTCACCAATAAAATTAAAAAAAAAAGTTCTTCCTCAGCTGGTTTGTAGCCGGTTTGGAGCACAATCTGTTATCCCAGCTCCATGGTTGGTCTCCTTCTGTCCTGGATCCTTTTTGCTGTGCTTTCTTCCTTACCTAGTCAATTTCCAGCTGCTTTGCTGTTTCACCAAGGGATCCCTCCCCCTCCTCACTAGGATCAGGCTCATATGTTTGTGATTTTCCCCATTGTCTCCCCCATAGGCAGGTAGCTACTAGGGAAAGGTTTTTTGTCTGCTGTTTCAAAGTGTATTCCCCCCTCCATGCAACAGTTAGTTTGACTTGTGTTGATTCAATCAAAACTCCTTCAGTTTAAGAATGCCTATTACCAAAGGTCATTTCGTAGAAAAAGAGCTGGAGGAACTCATTAGCATAACTCATTAGCATATGCCATGACCCTTGACATCACCAGAAGTGTCATTAGCATAACTGATTTGCATATGCTACACCCCCTGACATCACCTATCCTGGCTGTTTTGGACCCAATCCTGGCCATTCAGGGACAAAATTGGGCCCAAAATGGCAAAAAGGGGCTGACAATGGCCGGAAAGGAGGCCAAAATGGTCAGGATCGGGCCGCTGCTGAGTGGGAGAGTGATCCACCACCCATCAGAGGCCTGATCCGGGCTGTTTCGGCCCCAATTTAGGCTGAAAAGGGCCCAAAATGGTCGAGAGTCAGGTGGGTGGGGCCACCTGACATATGACCTATTTGGGGAACTGCTGGAACTGCGTTCCTGCGCGTTCCCCCTCAAAATGAGCCCTGCATATTACCCCTTATTATTTTGGTTTCTGTGCTGAATCTGGACCTTGATATACACAAGTTAAAGATCCAAAATATTGTTTTACATACCCCACAATATTTGGGTCTGTTTTGTGCAAGCAAGGGGCCTTGTTATGGGGCCTTCATGTGCATAGTGATTTGGGTAACAGTCTATATTTTTCTCTCTGAAATTCTTTTTAAAAATTGCATTTGACTGTTCCATCAACTTTTTGTTGTCTTTTAACACAATATGTATACTTTTAATGTCTTTTTTACCTTTTAAATGTTTTAACTATCATGTTTTGCATTTTTTCAATTAATTGTGATGACTTCTGTGCAAATTAGTTCAGGTGTTGCCTAATTAATTATGATTAATGATAAAATATTTTGGGAGAAAATCTTTAAAATACTTTTGTGCGCACTACTCCCATTTTAGGAAGAAGAGCATGTTACCATGGGATTAACACTTAGTAATTAACGTACATTGAAACATCAGCTAACAATCTGAATAATCAAGAACAAAACAATGAAATAATTAGCTAGCAGAGCAAAAAGTTAGAAAAAAGGCTTCTTTTAATTCTGAACAATTTGTGTCAATGTCGGCATCAATTTTTTTTGTCAAAATTTGTTTGTAAGTTGTAAGCAGCAGCCAGAATTTCAATATGCAGTTAAAAGGATCTTTCTGAAGCACTGATTTTCAGTTGAACCAGAAAACTCCTGAAATTCTTCTGCATCCCAAGACAGGCACGTCTTTCCCTCCCCTACCTTTATGCTTATAATGTCATGTCAACAGAATCTTTATATTGATGGAACATCTCAAATGCAAGAAACAAAAATTGCATAAAACGTTGGTAAATGGGGAAGAACACCAGCTCTTAAAAGTAATCCTATGCTGATTAGAGTTGTTTTTGACCGCTGAAAGGGCTTAAAATAGAGGTGCAAGAGGTAGCATAAGTAATACACTCTCAATGAAGTTAATGGATAGTGCCAGACATTTGCCCGTCTGTTTCCCATAGCCACAACAGAAGAATAGTTTCTGTGTAACTTTGGGCCAAATCATGGCCCGTGCCTAGGGCTATATGAGACCCACAGTGCTATCTTGTATAGGTAATTCTGATCTCATATTCAAGGAATGTGGCATGTGGAGCTACATCACTTAGCCTACATGTTCTAGATCACACAAAAGGAAATGTTTGATTATATTGACTTATACTGTGTAATCTGCTTTGAGAAAGGTGACTATAAATAAACAAACAAACAAATAATTAGTGCTGAGTATACTGATGAAAGAGTGCTTTGCACAAAACTAAATGGTCCTCTCTGACTCAGGAGGCCCGGTACACAAACAGAAGAAAGCTGGAATTGCTACTGTTGCAAATGAGACTGCAAAGACAAGGCAAGGGAGCAATGAATGTTCCTCAGGGAAGCGAATAAATAGTGATCCAATTGTGAATTATGCTGAGGAGAGTTGCCACTCACTAACTGGAATGACATATTTTCTCCCTGACTTGCTCTGGCAATTCATTTGTTGGATGTCCATGACTGTGCTATCAGCAAAGTTTTGGTGAAGCTCTGAAATATGTAGCTGTAGGTGACATTCATCCCTCCTGCTCTGCAATGTCATGCCAACTTGCACTGGCTGCTTTTATATATTAATTAAAATATGTATGCCTTGCTGTTGGCAGTGTATGAAGATATGATCAATCAGTGCTAAATCAGTCAAATACAAGTACAAATCTCCATAAATAAATATCACCAACATACAAAAACCAAGAATAAACCATGGTCTAAAAGTCCTCCAAAATAAAACTGGCTTAGATTTCATCCTGAACGCTACCAAAGCAGGTAAACTTCTAGCTTCCAGTGCCAAATTCTTGTAGAGGCGAATTGTTCCCAGTCAAAGGGCTGGGGCAGGCTAGTTCAGCTTTGAATTAATACATTTCAGTTTAACCAAAATGAAGAGTCCACTAATATGGATCGGAGGCCTTCCTGATCCATGCCCTACATGAAAATACCTCCCCAAAGGTCAGGTACAGTAAGCTCGGGCATCTTTCAAATGCTATTCCCAGTCTGAGAGGTGTGAAACAGAGCTGCATTTTAGTACCAGCTCTCTTTAACTTCTATATAGATGACTTCATCAAATCCCTAAGTAACCAGGCCTTTCATCCTCCTAAATTACAGCAATGTCAGATGTCTATTTTATTATATGCAGATGATGCAGCCATCTTATCAAGGACCCCAGTTGGGCTCAGAAAAATCCTAAAGGCTCTAGTACAGCACTGCAAGGAAGACTCTCTTATAAATTATGAAAAAACAAAAATAATGGCCATCAGTAAGAAACAGAAGTCTAGAACCTGGGCCATCTATGGCCACTTGATTGAACAGTTACAGATCTTCAAATATCTTGGTGCAGTATTTCATGCCTCTGATTCAAAAAAAGTGCATATTGTCCACACAGCAGATATTGGGCAAAAGTCAGCTCACAATATACTAAGATTTCTCCAAACAAAGGGTGGACATTACATCCCTGCTGCCCTAAAACTCTTTATATAAACAGAGAGAATCACAGAAAATAGACCAGGAAAAAATGAACAGAATGCTGTGAAAAACTAACTAAACCTCAAAAATGGAATAAAGAAATAAATTTGAATTGAATTAAATTTAAAGGGATAGTAATAATCTCAACAATACATAATTCACTCATACAATATAAGTACAAACATATAGACTGCCAAAACATACTCAGAGGCTATAAAATGAGTCACCTATACAACAATAATAAGGTCTCATATTAGTATCAATCCACATAGGAGTAAAGTGCAAATTGCTAATATACAATAAATAGTACAAAAGTGACCAATGCAATAAATATAAAGTGACAGTGCTTCAAGTTACAAGTAATTCTCAAAACATTTTTTAAAGAGCAATAAAGCTATCAATACAAAATTTGTGGGGAAATGTCCATCAAATACAGCAGAAATATAAATTGAAGAGTAACTGCAATGGGTATACTAGTGTTTCCATCCCGTTTCTGTAATCCTTCTTCTGGGCAGTTACTGCACTGTAAAAAACAATTCATGTAAAGAACCACTGGAGAAATATACATAAGATAATAAAATATCAAATTCATGAAACAGACTTAGAGCAGAAATCACAATTCAAATGTACAGAACATTCTCAATCCATATGAAGCAAACATCTTGGCAGCTATGCAGTATAACTCAAGCAATCAGATTATAAGAAAAAATAGCTGTGGGGGGAAAAAGCACATAATTCAAGTTAAATAACAAAATAAAGCCATATTTACATTCAATCCTGCAGGAGAAACTGTATTTAACTTGAAAACCCACCAAGCTTCTTTGCTAACTTAGCCAGAATAAGAGACAGACACAGGCTTGGAGATAAAGGGCCATTTATTAATATAACAATAACATAACTACAACTACAGCAAGGGCCAACTATGTAGTACAGGTCAAGTCACGGGGTCAGCCCCTGACCACCGCCTTGACCTGTCTGGGCAAGCCCCAAAGCCCCAGGTGTAGGCCATCCATAGAATGGCTGCAACCCAGCCAGACAGGCATCAAGCTCCTAACACCCCAGCCATACAGCATGAGGGAAGGACTTGTTCCTGGGGATCCCCACAGGCCTGTGCTATGGTAACCATCACAAGCATACCACACTGATGGCAGACCCTGTTCCCCCACATATGGGGGAAATGCCACTGGGTGCTTACCAGCCCACTCCCTATTCCCCAAGAATCTCCTGCCACCGCCAGGGCCAAGCCTGGAGCCCCACAGGTGGCTTAAGGCCAACCTCAGCCCTTGCCGTAGGTCATCCAGGAAAATCTCATTGCCCTCTGGTGATAAATGCACACCATCATCCCGATAGAGATGGGCAAATTCAGCCCTAATCCTAGGGTGCGGCAAATAAATCCCTAGGCCTTCCCCCACCGGTTTCTTCATGGCCCTGTTGGCCTTACGACGAGCCCCTTCTATAGCATATGGGTCAAAGGCCTTGTGCCACACCCAGTGTTGCAATATTTTGGACCAAAATATAAGCACGCCTGGCCACCGGCTGCTTATTTCATGTAGGTCCTCAGTAGCTTGCAGTGACAGAGCCTTTCCCTGCACTAAACCAAGGTCATTTCCTTCCAGGTGTATGACCAAAATATGCGGGGGCGGACTAGTCCACCCCCGAACAGGAGTGGCAGCAAGGCCGGCCACCAAAGGCCACGCCAGCTTAGCCACTCGACCATGGCAACAGCACTGAGCTCCAACTGGGATCCAATCGGAGTCCTTCTGGCTTGGTGGGCAGCCCAGAACACCATGCTGTGTCCACAGATCATGATCCTACACTTCACAGGGCCTGACACTGCACCTAATGAAAGAGCAGTTAGTATGGGCCGTCAACACTGGGACAGAGGGCAGATATAGGATTAAAACGTACCCAACTGCCTCCTGCCCACCCTCTGTATAGCCCGCTGGGGGTAACCTATAGCTGCAGCCATAGAGGCTGCCCCAATCTGAAAGGAATGGGTGCCAAATTTGACCCCCAATAGCCCCAGCCTGCCAAGGGCCCTCTCAGTAACTGCCCCAAACAGATAGCGGGTCAATGGAGTCCAATCAAGATGTCGAAACAAGGCCCCTTGGCCATCACCCCAAAGCTCCACATAATCCTTAAGGGCCTGCACCTGGCAAAGCTCCCGGTCAGAACAGGGGCCCAAAACCAAGGTGGCTCCATGCTGCCTCTGGTCCATTTTGGACAGAGGAATTTTAATGGACACCTTGTCCCCCACAAAGGTAATGTCCCTAGCCAACAAGGCCCTGCCGGTCACATCCTTACGAGACTGCACCACCAGCTCGCTAACACGCAAGGCCCCAAAGAAAGCCACCAATGACGCTGTGTGAAATAACCTCTGCTCATAGGGAGAGGGAAAACCCTAAGCCCAAGTAGCCCCCAACTCTTTCAGTACAGATGGGGAAATGGGCTGCCACTGGTCCCTAGGTGCCCCTGCTTCCCTGGACCAGCCCTCTAGCATTTTATGTATCCTAAAGTCCCCAGTGGCTTCGGGCAGGCCACGAGCCTTGCTCACAAAAGCCAGAGCAGCCAACTGCCCCTTAATGAACTTAATGGATAGGTCACGTCCACGCTGCACCACGCAAAAATGCATCAGGTGCTCTGGAGGAATGGGCCAGACTTCTTGGAGACCCACCGTCCTCCTAAACTCAGTAAACTGCCCTACTGCACAGTCATATGCCCTCTGTGTGCTAAGAGCTATGGCTAACTGGATTGCCCGGTTCGCTTCCACCTTCCAAGCCTCCAAAGCTCACTGGGCATCTGCGCTGGCAAACGATCAGCCTTTGGGGCAAGGAGCCAAAACCGTTCCATCTGTTGGCAAGACAAAGTGTCTGCCACACCATTACTGATTCCAGGAACATGTCTGGCTCTAAATAAAATATTCAGTTGTAAGCATTTGAGAGTAAAAGCTCGCACCAGCCACATAACCCTGTGTGATTTTGATGTCAAGGAGTTGACCACATGTACCACTGCTAGGTTATCACACCAGAAGTGGACTGTGTAGTTAGCCAACTCCACCCCCCCCCAAAAGCCAAACTGCCACCAGCAAGGGAAAAAACTCCAAAAACATCAAGTCATTGGACAGCCCCTGCTCAATCCAATCAGCTGGCCAGTGAGCAGCACACCAATGCTCATGAAAGTAGACACCAAAACCCAATGCTCCCAATTCGTCGGAAGTAACCTGAAGCTTGGCTTAGAGCAACAAATCCTCCCTCCAGAACATTACATTGTTGAAGGACCCAAGGAAGTCCCTCCAAACTTGGAGATCATCATGCATGCCCCTACTGAGGCGCAACTGGTGATGAGGCAACCGCAAGGCCCCCATGGCATCACACAAGTGCCTCAAAAAGGCCCTGCCTGGAGCAATTGCTTTACAAGCAAAATTCAAGTGCCCCACCAGCTGCTGTAATTCAAGAAGGGAAACTTTATTCCACCCCCTAAATTGAGCCAGCCGCCCCTTAAGGTCCTCAACCTTGTTCGCATGGAGTCTTAAGGACTGCTGGACTGTATCCAACTCTATGCCCAAAAGGTCAAAACTGTAGAGGGGCCCTCAGTCTTTTCATGCGCTAAGGGAACCTCGAGCTCCTCAGCATGATATGGAGCACCCCATTGGGAGGACCCTATCCATATAAATTTGCCCTGAAACGCAAACCCGAGGAGCTAAAAGTCCTCAGGGTGGACCGGGAGTAGGCGAAAGGCCAATGTGATGTCGCACTTCAACATTTCAGCCCCCACCCCACAACAGTGCACCATCTTGACCGCCTGGTCAAAGGACGTGTAACGCACCAAACAAAGATGCTCAGGGATGGCATCATTCACAGATCCACCCCTGGGAAATGATAAGAGGTAGATAAGGTGGAACTCATCGGCCACCTTTTTAGGTACCACCCCCAATGGGGAAACCCTCAGACAGGGAATAGGCGGGGCATCAAATGGGCTGAGGACACGGCCCTCGGCACACTCCTTTGTGATCTTGGCCCTCACCACATCTTCCATGCCAGCCACTGACCGAAGGTTGGCTGCCATTAAAGGCGTACGTTGGCCCTGAAAAGGAATATGGAAACCAAACTTAAACCCAGAAACCAAATACTTAACATCAATGTGACAAGGGTAAAGGTGCAACAGGCCCTCAAGTACCCTCAGATTTACTGGGCTGAGACCCTTTTCCAGACCCTTGCTGATTACCACCGTCCCCGAACTGCTTACCCCCCCTCCTGGTTTGGCCTTGGGACAAGCTGCATAGAGATGGGGCCCTGCGCAGGAAGGGCACCCATGATGGTACTTGCAAGCCTTCCGGTTACACAGCCCCTTGGATGTGAAATCCCAGCAGAGCAGCTGGGGTTGAACCTGCTGCCCCGCAGGGGTGTGGGGACCAGGCATAGCTTGCAGATGATGAATCAAGTGGCCGCTATCCGATCTGTCTCCCGAATTTGATTTGGCTGGGGACATCACCTGCATCCATAGCTGCTGGTGAATCTGATCACAGGGTAGGTTAGGATTCATGGCAGCACGCATCCTAAACTCCTCGTCATACTGGAGCCAGGCCAACCCGACAAAATCTGTGTATCCTTTATAAATTATATCCATGTATTGAAAAAGAGAAATAGCCCACCAGGGCTGCACTCTAGCCAATACACCCGCGTAAATTTGTCCTGGGTGGCTTGGGCCAAGTGGTCCCCAAGAGGCAAAGCAGTATCGCCAAATGGCAAGGCCCTATATGGCACAAAGCCATAAGGAGAGGGCCCATAAGGGGGATAACCCCACCGACCCCCATAGCCATGTGGACAACCCAGAGCCGGAAGCCCAGAAGATGAAGATGCGACCTGGGATTGGAGCTAGCCTTGAGAGGTACCAGCGCCCCCTTGCTAGCCCTGGGGAGCTGTTGGGGGCCATGCCAGAGCTAACTGTAACGGTGCCGGAAAGGGAGTTGGGTTCCAAGATGAAACAGAGTGTGACAGGGCTGGAGAAGTGTAGCCGGGAGGCACGGAGGCAGCAGGCTAACCCCAGGGCCCCCACGGCCAGGTGCATGGCTGCTGAGGCAAAGCCAACTTACCCTCCTGCAGCACCAGCTCCACAGCTATGGCAACCTGCCCACCATCCCCAGCTGCCTCCTGTTTAGCCTCGGTCACAGGCACTTCCTCTGCCGGGTGGGATGTTCCCTGGATGACACTGGATTCGCCACACTCCACAACTGAGGCTGCCTCCAGAGAAGAAATGCGCTTCAGGATGTCTTTCTGAAAGGCAGCATGAGCAACTATTTTAGTAGGCTGATGAACCCTAGCCCCAGTAACTTCCTGCTGGGTCCCACCCCGCACCTGCTCCAGAGCTGCCAAGCGGTCCATTATCTCCATCATGCTGGATCCCCCATCCTCCTCATCTGAAGATGACAGTGTGGGAGGGTGAGGCTTTTCGTGGCCAGCCTCTTAGCTGACTGTTTGCCCTTGGACAAGCCACCCCCTTTTTTAGGTGGCATACTTCAACACTATAGAATGTTAGCCCAAAAATGGGCAACCAAGCTTATAACATCTGAACTAGCCTAAGCTCAAAGGACTGAGACAGCAAAATAGCCGCCTAACACCAAGATCCAAAATGGCGGCCGATAAGGCCCAGTTACAAAATGGCTGCCAAGCTCACTCTATCCCCCAGGCACTGAGCACCAGCAGCAATAGTGGCCCAACAAGGGGGGGAATGGGGTACAGGGCCCTGAACAAAGCCCCCAGCCCTGCTTAGCCTCTGATATCTGGCTATAGCTCTTAATCCCACTGCCCCCTCAAGCCCAGGGGAGCCATACACCAATAAGTCCAAATGCCCTGAAGCAACCCCCAGAGCTACCAAGTCTCCCTGTGGGGGCAGGGCAATGTAGGATGGTCCCAACAGGCTCTATAGGGAGCTAACAAAATCCCCCCCCCCGCAGAATGCCGCCAAGCCAAGCTGCGG
Source organism: Eublepharis macularius (assembly GCF_028583425.1). Classification (NCBI taxonomy): domain Eukaryota; kingdom Metazoa; phylum Chordata; class Lepidosauria; order Squamata; family Eublepharidae; genus Eublepharis; species Eublepharis macularius. The sequence goes on from NC_072790.1 coordinate 106,563,675, forward strand.
GCAAACACACAGGGGGGCAAAGCAGAGAGCATCCCAGGAAGTGCTCCTCTGCCACCCAAAGTTGCAGTGCTGCCACTGCAGCTGCCGCTGCAGCTGCAAACCGCATGCAGCAAGCAAACAAGCCTCGACGCAGCTGCGCCACCCACAAGCCTTGCCACTGACGAGCCGCTGCTGCTGCTCTCGCTCTGCCGCCAATGGATCCTCGTTGATCCTTCCCTCGCTGCACAGCTCCGCCGCCGTCTGCCGCCGTCGCTTAATACCAGTAGGCCCCTCGCTGCTTGGAGAGCTGGAAGGCTCCTTCCCTCTCCGAGCAAACCAAGCGACTGGTGGCCGGGAAAGTGGAGCCACCTTCTAAGGCCATGGCTCCGCCCCCGGCCAACTACCCGTATGCCCGGGAAGGAAGTCTGTCTCTCTCCCGGGCAAATCAGCAAAGAATGGCCCCCGGCTTATGCAGCATTGCTGCTGTCGGGCGTGCCAAATTCCTGAGTAGATCCCTTCTAATAGAATTGGGGTTAGCAAATCGGATAACAAAAAATAGTGAAACGCAGATCCTTATCGCAATGTCTTACTTGTGAGAAATGAGATACCAAAGGTGCTTCATCTACATTGTGTCAAATACGTGACAGATGCTCCTGTATTCTCAGTCTGATCACATGGGAAGTATTTCCAACATATAATAAACCACACTGGCACTTAATTAAACTACATTTTGCGTTTTACACGTGGAAAAACTACTAAAAGAATTCCCTCTGATACAGCAAATGGATTGGATCCAGATTAAATCTTCCAGTGATAGAATATAACTTCCCAGTCTCCCCCTTCCCTCTGTAGCCCACTGATCTCCATGAAATGACGCTCCTTAGGGATATGAAACCCTGAGGAATGACATGAAGTGGGAAGGAGGATTCAATGGGAATTGCCAATTTAGTTTGAATCCTAGCCAACGATCATGAAGTACTTTCCCTGTACCAAAGCTATGTTAAATCAACTACATGTAACTTTAGGTTTCAAAACCAAGTAGTGTTGTACTAAAAATATGTGTCAGGTTATCTTAGCCAGTTAAAAGAAATGAATACACACACAGAGAATGAAGTCTAATAAAGGAGATAGTATATTGTTTGTACAAGCAATAGAAGAAGAATTCAGGCCAGGGCAAAAGGTACCCAGAGACCAGTTCTTGCCTCCTGAAGCATATACATGAAATTTTATACCTTAGGGTTAATTAGCAATGTTCTTAATGAAAGATACATAATTTGTTGAAAAATTTAAACGTATCAGTAAGTTACCAGAATTCCATTGGTCAATTAACTCTCTGGGCTGTCCCTTCACACATTAGTAATTATTTACAGTTTCAAAGAACGGTTCCCATCATTACTGGCACTTCTGGTATCTGTTCTCTAGGAGACTGTCAGTTTCTCAAGGACAGGGGATATGTTTCTGAAAACAATTAAACTTGTTTAGCCACTAGGGGTGTGCAAGCCAAAAATTTTCGGCTATAGCCGAAAGTAGAAAGCCGAAAGAAAATTCTCTATCGTTAAAGCTGAAAGCCGAAACAAGAATCTCTTTCGGGATTCGGGATTCGGGATTCTTTCGGCATTATTTCGGCATTCTTTCGGCTTTTTTCTATGGGAAAATGCCTCCGTCTTCCAGGACGCCTGGAGGAGGCATTTTCCCACCGAATAAGCCCAAAATTGGTGGGGACCTTCCTCTAACCCTTCTCTAACAACCACCCAAGTTTCAGACAGATTGGACTTTGGGGGGCCATGTTATGGCCCCCCAAAGCAGGTCCCCCATCCTCCCATAAAGGAGCATCTTCTTCATTATTTCCTATGGGGAAAAAATGAAGAAGCAGGCTTCCTTTGCCAGGAGTGGCATTTTGCATGCAAAATGCCCCCTTACCCTCAGGGGCCCTTCTCCCACCCCTCCTCCCACCCCCCACCAAGGCTCAGCCTGCTCCCACTTGGGGGGGGCATTTCATGGCCTCCCCAAGTAGGTGCTCTAATCTCTACCACTGACAGCTGGGGGAGGCTTGTGTTGCCAGGGGTGGCATTTTGCATGCAAAATGCCCCCCAACCCTCTGGGGCCCTTCTCCCACCCCTCCTCCCACCCCCCACCAAGGCTCAGCCTGCTCCCACTTGGGGGGGCCATTTCATGGCCTCCCCAAGTAGGTCCTCTCAGCCCCTAAAGTCCACCCCTTACAGCCCCACACAAACCCAATTCCCCCCCAGCTGCCGCACACAGACCCAAATCCCCACATTAGCCCCTCACAGACCCAAATCCACCCCCACCTGCCCCACACCCATAACCCCAGGAACAGGCTGGCAAAGGCCAGCCCTCTCCCTTTGTTCCCTATGCTGGGAACTTCTAAACTCTCTTTCCCTGGGCAATTCTGCACAGCCCAGGGGTGCCACAATGGTGGGCACACTTCTGAGTGCCAGCTGGTCCCTGTGAAAGAACACCTGAACCACAGACACCCTCCCTCAAATTCCCCCACCACCTACAGAGATAGCTGGCCAGCCAGCCCCATTGTTCCCTATGATGGGAACCAACTGCACAACAAAGAATAAAACAAGAACAACACAAAATAAAGTTTTTAAAAAATTATTTTCTCCCTTCCAAAGTACAAGTAGGCAAAGCATTATGACACATTACACCAGCAGTCCCCCACACAGAAAAATAACACAACTCACTTAACATCAGAGAATCACAAAGCACGATTCCTGTCAAAAACACTTTATTTCTTGAACAGCTTTAGGTTACACAGCAGGGGGGAACACCAAAGGGCTTGGCAGCAGTATCTTACACAAAAATAACACAACTCACTTAACATCAGAGAATCACAAAAGCACAATTCCTGTCAAAAACACTTTATTTCTTGAACAGCTTTAGGCTACAAAGCAGGGGGGGGACACCAAAGGGCATGGAAGCAGTATCTTACACAAAAATAACACAACTCACTTCACATTAAAGAATCACCCCAAAAAATTGCTGTCAAAAGCACTTTATTTCTGTAACTGCTTTAGGTTACACAGTAGGAAGGCACCACAGAGCAGGAAAGCAGTGTACTACACAAAAATAACACAACTCACTTCACATCAGAGAATCACACAAACACAATTGCTGTCAAAAACGGTGAAGTGGGTTGTATTATTTTTTGCAGTACATTGCTATCATGCCCTTTTGTGCCCTCCTACTGTGTAACCTAAAGCTGTTCAAGAAATAAAGTGTTTTTGCCAGGAATTGTGTTTTTGTGATTCTCTGATGTTAAGTGAGTTGTGTTATTTTTGTGTAAGATACTGCTTCCATGCCCTTTGGTGTTCCCCCCCTGCTGTGTAGCCTAAAGCTGTTCAAGAAATAAAGTGTTTTTGCCAGGAATTGTGTTTTTGTGATTCTCTGATGTTAAGTGAGTTGTGTTATTTTTGTGTAAGATACTGCTTCCATGCCCTTTGGTGTTCCCCCCCTGCTGTGTAGCCTAAAGCTGTTCAAGAAATAAAGTGTTTTTGACAGGAATTGTGCTTTTGTGATTCTCTGATGTTAAGTGAGTTGTGTTATTTTTGTGTAAGATACTGCTGCCATGCCCTTTGGTGTTCCCCCCCTGCTGTGTAGCCTAAAGCTGTTCAAGAAATAAAGTGTTTTTGACAGGAATCGTGCTTTGTGATTCTCTGATGTTAAGTGAGTTGTGTTATTTTTCTGTGTGGGGGACTGCTGGTGTTATGTGTCATAATGCTTTGCCTACTTGTACTTTGGAAGGGAGAAAATAATTTTTAAAAAACTTTATTTTGTGTTGTTCTTGTTTTATTCTTTGTTGTGCAGTTGGTTCCCATCATAGGGAACAATGGGGCTGGCTGGCCAGCCATCTCTGTAGGTGGTGGGGGAATTTGAGGGAGGGTGTCTGTGGTTCAGGTGCTCTTTCACAGGGACCAGCTGGCACTCAGAAGTGTGCCCACCATTGTGGCACCCCTGGGCTGTGCAGAATTGCCCAGGGAAAGAGAGTTTAGAAGTTCCCCGCATAGGGAACAAAGGGAGAGGGCTGGCCTTTGCCAGCCTGTTCCTGGGGTTATGGGTGTGGGGCAGGTGGGGGTGGATTTGGGTCTGTGAGGGGCTAATGTGGGGATTTGGGTCTGTGTGTGGCAGCTGGGGGGAATTGGGTTTGTGTGGAGCTGTAAGGGGTGGAATTTAGGGGCTGAGAGGACCTACTTGGGGAGGCCATGAAATGGCCCCCCCAAGTGGGAGCAGGCTGAGCCTTGGTGGGGGGTGGGAGGAGGGGTGGGAGAAGGGCCCCAGAGGGTTGGGGGGCATTTTGCATGCAAAATGCCACCCCTGGCAACACAAGCCTCCCCCAGCTGTCAGTGGTAGAGATTAGAGCACCTACTTGGGGAGGCCATGAAATGGCCCCCCCAAGTGGGAGCAGGCTGAGCCTTGGTGGGGGGTGGGAGGAGGGGTGGGAGAAGGGCCCCTGAGGGTAAGGGGGCATTTTGCATGCAAAATGCCACCCCTGGCAAAGGAAGCCTGCTTCTTCATTTTTTCCCCATAGGAAATAATGAAGAAGATGCTCCTTTATGGGAGGATGGGGGGGACCTGCTTTGGGGGGCCATAACATGGCCCCCCAAAGTCCAATCTGTCTGAAACTTGGGTGGTTGTTAGAGAAGGGTTAGAGGAAGGTCCCCACCAATTTTGGGCTTATTTGGTGGGAAGATGCCTCCCCCAGACGTCCGGGAAGACGGAGGCATTTTCCCATTGAAAAGCCGAATGAAAGACGAAAGAATCCCGAAACGTTTCGGCTTTTTTCTTTCGGCTACCCGAAACGTTTCGGGATTCCCCGAAACGTTTCGGCATTCCCTGAAAGAAGCCGAAACACTTTTGTTTCGGCATTCTTTCGGCATTCTGAATGCCGAAACGCACATCCCTATTAGCCACCATAAACCTGTTTGCGTAAAAAGAGGGTCTTCTCCCATGGCCAAAGCTTGATTTTGAATTGCTGAGGATGTTTTGGTTTAACAAGTGTTTTTCCTAATCTATTGCTGGCTTTGCTAATATGAAGTTACAACTTGCTCCTTCTAGTTTCCCCTTATCAGTTAACTATAGCTAGAATCCAAACCACAAAAGTCCTTTGACTTTCTAATGTCAGATCAACAGTCCTAAAGGAATATTGGGAAGGGTCTCTGACAATGACCCCTTTGTATGAGTGAGGGGTAGAGAGACTTATCCTTAAGAATGTGCATGCTTAAAGCTGGAATCAGATGCTTATACACTTTGACTACCTGATATAGGTGCTTATTGTAACAGTCAGGACACGTGATTAATAATATGCCAATATGCTAAGTGAAGTTAGCTAAGGTTCTTGAAATGCTTATTGGAACATTCTGCGTCAGCAATGTATCCTGTAAGTCCCCACTATTATTAGGTGGACATAATGGAGACAGATATATGTAAGAAAATACTCATTCCACAAATCCCCACTTTGTTTCTCTTGAGATTCCTTATTCTCAAAAACATGCATTTTGGTTGTGTTAAATATTCTCAAAAAATTCAGTATTGATTACAGTTGCACTTGCCAGGCATTGTTATCCAAATTGCCATATATGTGGAGGCCCTGTAACAAAAACATATATTGCAGGGTACTTAAAAAAATATTTTGGGATTTCTAACCTGTGTACACCAAGGTCCAGATCCAGCCCAGAACTTTGAATAATCAGGGGGCTGTCTCTGGGAAGGTGATGGGTCTGTGATATGGCTGAGCAGCTGCTAGATCCTGCTCTGCATTTAGGTTACCAGAAAACCCTAATTCTGGGATATCACCCAAGTTTAAAATAGGGAGAAGTCGATATTGTTTATATTGTTTGCATAAAAGTTAAACATGCTTCCTGAAAGAGGTTTGGAGAAGGCTGGGTAAATAACAAGATTAAGCTGAGGGCAGATATCTTCCTGAATAGTTACTAAGATATGGGGGAGACCCTGGGTTGTTCATTAGGACAGATTATTCAGGGAGTAGGCTTCAAAGTCCTTGGGGAGAATAGCCCTCCAGGTTAATCAGCCTGAGGTTGGCTGTAGAGAGGAGTGGGTCTGCATTCCTTTGTTGCTTAAAGACTCATCACCTTGCTCTTGTCTTGTCTTGCTGCTGTATAGCGAGCCACTGCTGTTAGCTTAACTTCAGCAAGATGTAGACTCAATTTTTTCGCTCTAAGCCCATGTTAAAACCAAAATGGGGGATCAAAATGGAGGTCCCCGTGAAGTAAGGGTTCTGGGGGCTGCAGTGTGGCTTGTCAGCTGTCAAGAATCTGGTGGGAGTGGAGACATGGGAGATGCTGTCAGTGATGGTGTGACATCACTTCTGAAGAAAACTGGACGTGATATCAGTCTTCTCTAGGAATTGTCAGAAAACAATAGTTTCTGGCAATTCCTATGGAGAGAACTGATGTCATACCCAGGTTTGCCTCAAAAGTGATGTGAGTCCAAGAGTTATTCTTTTGTTTATTTTTCTCCTGCCACTTCTCTGAGCGGCACTGGAAATAAAGTGTTGCCAGAAAGAGGTGTCCCACCATTAGGAAACCCTAATCTTCATTTTATTTATTTATTTATTTTTGATTTTTATTCCACTTTCCCTGCGGATGGGCTCAGGGTGGATTACAACGATTTTAAAACATGTATAAAATTTTTATATTGTAAACAGTAAAAACATCTAAAAACATTTAAGACATTTGGTACAATAAATTAATAACCAGATGGAAGCCAATAAGTGCTACTTGAGAAGCCAAAAACAAGATCAAGAACAAAATTCAAGATGGTGGATAACTCCAGGGGAGGGTTTAGATCTTTCAGTCTTCTTCTTTTTTATTGGATAGCAGAAGGCTCAACCATATGCCTGGTAGAACATTTCTGTCTTACAGGCCCAGCAAAAAGATAACAAATCCTGCTGGGCTCTGGTTTAAATAGACAGAGAGTTCCACCAGGCTGTAGCCAGGACCAAAAACTCCCTGGCTCTGGTTGAGGCCAGGCGGGCCTCCTTGGGGCCAGGGACCACCAATAGTTGTTTTTCTCATGATTGGAGTGTCCTCCGGGGTACATATTGGGAGAGGCAGTCCCGCAGATATGCTGGCCCCAGTCCACATAGGGCTTTATAGGTTTATACCAAAACCTTGAATCTGATCTGGTACTCCACCGGCAACCAATGCAGCTAGCGCTAGCAATATCTCCATCCTATGCCCTGGGCAGAAACCAGACTGGAAGGGATCTAGGGCTGAGACCTCCTTCAGGAACTCCTGTAGCTGTTCCACCACCACTCGCTCAATCGTCTTACCCAGGAACAGGAGGCTCGAAATCGGGTGGTAACTAGTCGAGTCGGTGGGGTCTAAAGATGGCTTCTTCAGGAGAGGCATCACAATGGCTTCCTTTAATGCCCCGGGGAAAACCCCAGCGATTAGGGAAAAGTTAACAATAGCCTCCAGGTGGTCCCATAGTCCATCAGCACTGGCCTTAACCAGCCATGACAGACATGGGTCTAGGAAGCACATGGTAGGCCTCACCACTTGCAGGGCCCTGTCAATCTGATTCCCACAGAGTAGACCAAAATGATTGAATATTGGCCCAGAAGATGGCCAAGGGGTCTCTAGTTCACATACTGTATCGATCGTGGCCAGCAAATTGTGACAGAGAGACAGAATTTCATCAGCAAAAAAGCTCCCCAAAGCTAATATCCAAATTCAAGACCAGCGAATAGACCACATTAAACAATTTTGCTGGGCATGAGCTAGCTGATGTGATGGAGGAGGCATAGAATTCCTTCTTCACCACTACCTCATAGGATTTTCATAAATGTCCTATAAGATGATCTTGCCTCTTTGTCATGAGATCACCGCCACACTCGCTCGAGCGTCTTAGCTCCTGTTTCTTCTGCTGTAGCTCTTCTGTATACCAAGGAGCCCATTGGGCATGGAGCGAAGAGGGCAACAGGGGATGATTTCATTGAAGGCTTTGGAGAGCCGAACTTGCCAACCCTCCACCAGCTCATCCAATGAACCATCGTGGAGCTTCAGATCCCGCAGAGCATTCTGAAAGTCAACTGGATCCATAAGTCTCTGCAGGTGAGCATAAATTCCAGCACAGCACAGATTCCACTTTATCCAGTACCACATGTATCCCCATCCCGAAGATCAAATCTAGCATGTGGCCTGCTTCATGTGTGGGGGTCAACATAAATTGGGAGAGTCCCAGTGCTGCCATGGAAGACACTAGGTCTGAAGCCTGCACTGAGGTGTTATCATCAGCATGAACATTGAAATCCCCCAGCACCACCAGCCTGGGGTACTCCAAGGCCCACCCCGCCACCACCTCAAACAGGTGCGGTAGGGTATCTGCTGGTGCGCTAGGCACTCGGTACACCAGACAGATGACCAAACTCTCCTTGACATCCCACACAAGGCCTGCACAATCAATGCCAGAGATCTTAGGGATGGGGAACGGCCTGAAGGAAGAAGATTCTCTGGCAAGGATCACCATCCTCCCTGGGCTTCCATTCGGGACTGATGAAGGACTGAATATCCTGGGGCGGGGGGGGGGTCAGTTCTCTCAAGGCAACTATTTTGCCCTCCTGTACCTAGATTTCAGTCACATCTACTAGGTCCATATCATTCTCTGCAAAAAAAAGTCTTTCAGTGTTACAGATTTGTTTTTATGGACCTGGCATTTCACAGCATCAGTGCAATGTTTCCTACCTCCATCACCAGCATATTTCGGGATGGGACGTAGGTTAGAAGGACACCGAGCCATACCATATTGCTGTGGCCTTCTCCTCTTAGACCAAGTCCCAGAGGACTGGGATTCCTGGCTCCCAGTTCTTACTCACTAGTCATCATTTAGTAAAGGTGGAAAAGAGCCATGTGGAAAAGAGCAATGTATTCTCCTAACATATAACAATAGTTTGGTGCTCTAAGAAACTTTAAGGGGAAAAATTAGTGTGTCAGCAGAACTGGAGTTGCAGCCTCCTTTCACATTATCACTCTTTTGTCATATCATTCTATGTAGTATTTTTATATTAAAGTGTAAATTGTGTTTTTAAAGCAGAATAGTTAAATGCCTAATGTTATGGCACATGCTGCTCTCAGCTTCTAGTTGCTTAAACTTCATTTCTAGCATCTGTTCCCTGGCATTCTCTTTGCACCAAATACTATTATGCAGAGAGTTGTTTGTCAAAGCACTAAAGGGAAAGATTACAATGCACAATTTAAAAAAATATGGAAAGTTATGAATAAACAAATCATACATAAAACTGGGACATCAAAATACTCCTTGGGGGAAAATAGATGCTGCTTTAATTTTCTTGAGGGCTGTAAATCAGTTCTCCGCATATCCGTTCATTATGCAAGATGTATTTTTCCCCTTCAGATTCTTGATGTATTTTTTACTCACCCTGCTGTCTCTTAGTATTTTAAAGCTATAACTTAGTACTGGGTCTCTGACCATGAAAATAAGGGTTCTGCATAAAACAAGTTTAATATTTTACTTAATTTTTGAAACGTGAATAAAAGAATATGCGGCATGATCCTATTCCAGTCTTCTGCTCAGAAGACTGTACTGCTAATTTCAGAGGAACTTAGCAAGCCTGATCTCTTCAGATCTTGGCTGCTAAGCAGAGTTGGTTAGTAATTGAATGGGAGATTTCCCAAGAAGGCCAGGGTTGCAGAGGCAGGCAATGGCAAACCACCTCTTTTAGTCTCTTGCCTTGAAAACCCCAGCTGTAAGCAGTTGGCCCAGCCTCCGCCATTGTAACATGGCTACTTGTGATAAAAGTCACCAGGCCTCTGAATTTAAAATGGCAGCTTGTATTGCAGCCAGAGGATCTCCAGCTAACATTTGCTGAGTCCCGCCTGGGAGATCCAGACATGAATGGAATGCTGCATAGGAATACTGAGAGATTTGAGGTGATTGGATTTGCAGTCTCCTAGCCACTAAGAAATCCAGTGCAACAAAGGTCTCACAAAGTCATCTCCACTTAGAGATCTCCTGTCCTTGATTGAGGAACTAATCAAATGACATTCATAAGTATTTACAGTTCGTTCCTGGGCACTTCATTAATAAACTGCCCCTTTGTGCAGCACTAGAACAAATTTTGCATTCTCTTTCACACGCCCTGGCAGCTATCAATCAAGGTAATCAAACCTTTTGTTAATCCCAGGAACTGACTGTTGTAGCCTTTGTTTTAACAGCTAGGTGGGCCACCCTACCTTAGGGCATGTTTTACCTATAAAGTAGGGACCCTGGCCCAATTCAAAGTATGCACTCTTCCCGACTGCCCCCTTAGGGTTGCTTCTCTAAGCCTCTCTCTCTCTCTCTCCATACATGCTTACCATATCCAAAGCGATGTTCCCTTGAGGTTTGCCATAAGCCTCTTGCTCCATTGGCTGAGAACACTGGCATTTGAAGTTCTCCCTATGCAGACCCCCTGCTCTCCGGATAGGTAATTATCGCTTCACAAACCCTCAAATCTATCCCACCTTCACCACTGCTTTTCCTAGGCCTCTTGTGCATTTGAGTGTGCATTTTCCCTTTGAATAATAATTACCCTTTAATTAAGAACAATGGCTTCGTGTGTGTATATCCTTGGGAAGGGACTCTCTAAATTATTGCTTTTCAAATTATTGTTGAAAAGACAGCATAGCTGTCTTCCTTGCTTGCTAATCTCAATTTCTGTTTACTCACAAGGAGACCAATTCAGGTAACACAGCAGAGGTCTGTCTGCTGTTAAAGGTACAAGAGCAGACCAAACTTTGGATTCTATAGCATAGTTCCCCTGATGCTTCTCTTTGGCTGCTGTGGAGATTTTCCTCTGCAGGGCCCCTGCTTCCTCTGCCACTAGCACTTCCATGTACACAAGATTAATGTTTTTCAAGGAGCCTATAGGCATGATGCAAAAGTGCTAACAGCAAAAGCAAGCCTCCACAGCAGCTGGAGAGAAGTATGAGGGGAACAGTGTTATAGAATCAAAGCCTATAGGTCCGCCCCCCTGCCCAATCAATTGGCAGCCCTATTTCAGTCTAGGGATTTTTAATAAAGCTAATGTTAACTACATAACTTGAACATTGTTTGCATCTCGTATTTCCTCTGGCTATCTACATTCCAGCTAAGTATCATCTCCAGTTCATTTTGCAACAACTGACCTACCCCTCAAACAAAACAGAGCCCCATCATGTAGAAAAGATGATAGACCTGGCAGTATTCTTCCATTGCGGTAAGACTGAATAATGGCAACACACATTGGTAGTGTAATTAGAAAATGTCCATTATTTCTTTCATGTATTTTACATTTTCTAGACTGCAAGTAAAAAGAGAAATGCAGCCTTTTCAGTTTATTTTCACTTTTCAATCAACTCATTCAAGTAAATACCCAGCAGCCTTTGTACTGTGCAGGTTTCGGCCAAGTTATTCCAACTTCAGAATGTTGCAAAATAATGGAATGTTAGAGCTGTTGACATCTAGGATTTTTTTTCTTTTAACTGAGTTCAGAAATTAGTACTTGAATACAATCTTTTAAAAATATTTACACCATTTGTTAGACTAGGATAACTGATAGCTTGATCAAGCAGGTGTTCAGAGAGAACATACTTGACATCTAAAGGAACTCATGTGACCATATTTCAAAAGGTGCCAGTGAAACATTGGGCAGATTCCTTGCCCTCAGGTATAACTTGTCCTCTTTGCCCTATAATACAGGGTAGGTACCTGCCACCGCTCAAACGTACCTGCCCTTCCCTTGCTGTCAGTGGCCTGAGGCACTGACAGTGGCAACTTCTGTGCATGTGCTTGCTACACACTCCCCTCTCCCCTGCCTGCTAACTCTCCAGCCCAGGTGACTTGGTCTATGTATGGATGAATGGCCAGGCACTTGGGTAAGAATCCTTTGGTTATGATGATCTGGGATTTTTTTAAAAAAGAAAAAAAATCTTTATTCTAGGAGGACAGATTCATGGGAAAATAGTATCAGAACACTGGCAGAAATGTTACAGAAACTAGTAAAAAGAAACAGAATTCTGAGGCAAAAGAGATTTACAAGTCCTTGGTTTACATTTATATGCCTTTCAGAGAAATAGACAAGCAAAGTTGGAACTTTGAAATATAGGCTGGTTGATGTAGACTTCTTTCTGCATCTTCTGCTGTCCTGTGTTGCTGTGGTGCTGAATGCCTGCATCCTTTATGCCATGAGGCACAATACCAACTGGCCTCCCTCTGTGACCCCTGCGTCAAGGGCAGCATCACCACGCAGGCGGGTCAGATGCAGCACTGGGAAAAGGAGTTCTGCAGAGCGGTGCTCCGTTTCCAGAGACAGAGGGCAGGGGAGAAGGAACCGGGCAGTGGCGAGGGGCAGGCGGTGAAGGAGGAGGAGGGGGGAGGGGGAGGAGGTGAGAAGAGAGCCACGCCAGGGAAGAGCCACCCCAACAGCCACATTCGATCTCTGGGCCTCGTCGGTGGGCTGCGTGGTTGGCCGCTGTGCGGCGGGTGCGTCCCTCTCAGTGGAGGACTTGGCAGAGGCCATGGTGTGTGAGTACCTTTCTGAGCCCAACGAGCCCCCCGTTGCCAACCCGTTGCAGTATTGGGCGAGGAAATCTGACCAATGGCCGGACCTGTCCATCATCGCCACCAACATCCTGTCCTGCCCTCCCACCAGTGTGCAGAGCGAGCGGGTGTTCTCCCACCTGGGAGACCTCCTCCATCCCCGCCGCACACGTCTGCACCTGGACCTGGTGGACATGTTGACGTTCATCAAGGTGAACCTCAACCTACTGGGGCACCCTCCTGTGGACCTGGACCTACCCGGGCTCTGAGCCACCCTGGGGTTGTAGCCGGCCCAGCTCGTCCACAGGGGGCTCAAGCCTCACTCAGTTCTCAGGGCTACTTCCATGGCTGGTGACCCTTTGCCCTCCTCTCCCAGACAAGTTCCCATTCCCTCTTCACTCCTCTCTCTCTCTGGATCTGCTCAGATGCCTCCCAACCTCTCCTGTCTTTCCCATCCCGTCCTTTCCGCGAAGGCAAGAAGGTGTGGTGCTGCCAGCTGATTCTGCTTTTGGTCACAAGGAACAGCTCTGCTGCTGTTGCCGATGTGAGAGTGGCACCGTACGGTACCCTCCCTTCCATGGCACCTGGTGTCCCCTCTGAGCAGGGGGAATGAGTCCCTCCCACCCTTTCCACGAAGGCAGGAAGTTGGGTGCTGTCTGCTGCCACCGCTTTGGACCCCAAGGGGCAGCTCAGAAGCTTTTGCTGAGCTTGACAGGTTTGAGCTGCATGGTGTACCCCTATGCATGTGTACCTGCTGTCCTCTCTGTGCATGGGGGGAATGGGACCCACGACCAGTCACGTGTCCTTTCCACGAAGGCAGGAAGGTGGTTGAGGTCTGCCACTGCTGCTTATGGCACGAGGGAAAGCTCAGGAGCTGTTGCTGGTGTTAGTGTGGCGCCACATGGTACCCCCCCTTTCCATGGGCACCTGTGCCCCCTCTGAGGGGGGGGATAGGTCCCTTGCCCTCAAACCCTTTCCGTGAAGGCCGGACTGTGGGTGCTGTATGATGCTTCAGCTTTGGGCCACGAGGGACAGATCAACTACTGTTGCACATAAGATTGTACATCACGGTGGCCCCTGCCAACAGCAGTGGCTGTCCCCTCTGTGCAGGGGTGAATGGGTAATGCCGCTACGACAAGTCATGTCCTTTCCATGAAGGCAGGAAGGTGAGTGATGCTGGTGACAGCCTCCACTGTGACATAGGGGGAGTGGACAAGCCTCTGCCACAGCAGTCTGCACACTCCTTCAGGGTGGGTGTCAAGCTTTCTGCCACGAGGAGCAGCTCTGCTGCTGCTGCTGGTGTTAGCATGGCACCGCATGGTACCTCCCCCCTTTCCATGGGCACCTGCTGCCACCTCTGAGCAGGGGGGAATGGGTAATGCTGCCATGACCAGTCACGTCCTTTCTGCAAAGGCAGGAAGGTGAGTGATGCTGGCGACAGCCTCCACTGTGACACAGGGGGAGTGGACAAGCCTCTGCCACAACAGTCTGCGCACTCCTTCAGGGTGGGTGTGGGGTATCTCCATCCCAGTCCTGCTGCACAATGTGGCCAGGAAGCCTCGGGCTCGGCCCTCCTCTCCCACACAAGTACATGGTCCCTCTTCTCACCTCGCCCTCTCCGGAACACTCAGTCCCCTCTCAATGACCTCTCCAGCCCTGTCCTATTCCATCCTTTCTGCAAAGGCAAGAAGGTGGTTGATGCTGGCTGCTACTGCAGAGTTCCTCAGTGGGATCCTCGGAGGAGGCCTCACGGCTGTTGGGATCTTCCGACTTCACAGACCGTCTTTCAACCTGTCTCTCTCTGGAGCGCTCCGACCCCTCCAAATGACATCTCCTCTCCCTCCTGTCCTTTCTGGCAAGGCAGGAAGGTGGGTACTGTCGGCTGCCGCCACAGAGTAGCTCAGTGGGAGCTTCTGAGGAGGCCTCATAGCTGTTGGTGGATCTTCCCACTTCCCCTCCAAATGACATCTCCTCTCCCTCCTGTCCTTTCCACAAAGGAAGGAAGGTGGGAGCTGTTGGCTGCTGCCACACTGTTTCTCAGTGGGACCCTCAGGTGAGGACCCTCACTTGCTGGGGGATCAGGCCCCTGTCTGAATGCCATGTCCTATCCCACTCACGCCGGGAATGCCAGCAAGCTCCTCTTTGGCCTGGCAGGCGGGCACGGGGGGGGGGTGCTGCCGGCAAGCGGCCAGACCCCCCACCCGCTAAAGGGGAGGTGGCTTGTTGCTGCTTCCCCATGGCCACCAGGCCCAGTGGCCGCCATCAACACCCACCTTCTGTACACTGGGCCAATGTCAACCGGTGGCTCCAATTGTGTTGAGTGGGAGTTTCCTGGGGGGTCTTGGATTGGAGAGGATGTAACTCCAAGATCCTTTTTGCAATCTTGTCCAAACTTCGGTGATGGCTGTAGGAGAGCCTGCAAAAGATTCTTTGGGAATATGGGCCCTCTAAGTGCCACGGGGGCTGTTCCGCACTCAACGAACCGCGAACCAGTTCAGCAACAGAAAATGTTAGTTGCGGTTTGCGATCTCGGGATCGTCGTCGGCACCAAACCATGAACCGCTGGTTCATTATTTTTTTTTTGTTTGCACCCATTTCTAGTTGCCACTAAGCTAATGGTAAAAATATTCAACAATCCTTTGGAAAACCTTCCCTAGTTATAACATAGACAGAACCTGAGGAGGTAAGAACCACGTATGCAGCTTGAAGGAAGAGAGAAAAATAAATGCCAGAATTAAGTAGGTAGAAATACAGACCTGAAGGACTGAAATTCTTCAGTATATTCTATTGTATGTAAAATGAGGGCTAAACTAGATATAACAGGAGGACCCATGTCCTCCCATTCTCATGTAAAGCAGGGGATGTAAAAGTCCATATCTTTCCTGTAAAGACTGTGTCAGTGAGGGGAGCTTGACCCTGTTTCCATCTCAACCTGTACCTTGCTGAATTCCTGTCAAAGACACTGGGGCTCTGCCATTTCTGCCCAAGGCAGGGGGGAACACACACAGAACTCCAGGTTTTCATTAAACAAGATTTTACAAAACTGCAAATGAGAGACTGTTCTCACATTAGCCTCAATGGCTGCCACCAGTCCTTTTGTCTATCCCAAGGCACAGGAGAAAAAAGGACAAATGTCCGGCCTGTCAGCGAGCTAAACAGAAGGTCTACCTTGCAAGGATGACTTGCAAGCAGAAATTCTCAACAAAGTTTTACCTAGTAGGTGGCTCAGGGTCAAGGCACCACTTTTAGCCTTTTGAGGTTTCAGAGAACCACAACAGAGTAAAAAATATAATTATTTAAGATTCAGAGATATTCAAAAAGACAATACAGACCATGGGGATAAATTAATAAAACCTTAGCATTAAGCTCTTAACTACAAAAAACACAGTCGTTTCAGAAGGCAAACACAAGTTAGGCACAGACCGGTAGGACCTTAGTTTTTAGATCCATAACAGCAGACAAGGAGATGGTTGCAGTAGAGCAGCCATCTTGCAAAGGGAGACTAGCTTTTCTCTCTTAACCACTAGCTTCTTCATGTTGCTAACTTATCTTATGAGTAAGGGGTCTCAATTGGCTCAGGCCTGTTAGCCAATCAGAACCTCAAGAACTAACGTCACAGTTGCTAGTATGAATACATGAACAGGCAGAAGTGGAACCAACCTGCAGCTTTGGTCCCAGTCCCTTTCCCACAGGTGCAAGATACTCTTAGTGCTCAGGAACATTAACTGGGTCAAAGCTGTGCCATGGAGGCTCAGCTAACAAGCTAACTCTTATCTCCAAGGTCACTGTGAGTATAAATGGTGTATATGTGGCATAAAGGGGAGGAAAGTTGGGAACATACTTGTTGGTGTGAGCCAAAGTGCATTTGAACCTTCACCTGTGACCCTGAGTGAATTAGCCCAGTGGATCCAGGACCAGAGGAGGAGCTGGAGTTTTTCTGAGTTTTTTTCTGTTGTTTGTCTCAATTATATTTGTATTTCTGTCTAAGCAGCTTTTGGTCTCTAGTGAGGAGAAAAGAGCCTAATAGGATCCCTCTGGATCTCCAGGTAGGTGGCTCTTCTGATATTGATGTTTTGGACACTTACCTTTACATTGACCATCCTGATGTGAACACAAGAGGAAGAATCATTCCAAGGACTACTCCAGCATATTTAGATTATAGAATTGTCATTGACTCTTTGCAGCAACTATGGGACAGATGTGTGTACTTGTTGTATTTATAGATGTATGCATTGTAAATATTTGACTGATTGTACATTTTTTGTATTCACTTGGCGAGTAAGACACAAATAACAAAATATTTTGATATAATAATCATAGATTTATTGGGTTCCTAGGGCTTGTGCCCTTGTTGTAGAAACATCAGGAACTACAATGCCAAGACCACGGCAATACAGCCCGGAAAAACCACAACAACCATCAAAATAATATAAGGTTCTTTTCAGTTCAGGAGTTGGATTTAATGTCCTAATCTTGTTTAAATAATTTTGAAGTTTCATCCAGCTTTGTTTGCAAAGTGGTGGCAAAAGGGGAATTGTCCAAGAAGTGCTTGAATACTTTTCATATGGCTTCATGAAAAAGCCCAAACACTTACATAAGGCAATAATACTTTACAGTGCAATTCTAAGCAAAGTTATATTCTTCTAAGCCCATAGACCTCAGTAGTCAATTCCTGGTGGAGAAAATGACTTCCTTCTTCCATTACATGCAGATTTCAAACTCTAACAGTCATGGTGTTCCCTGACAAACCTTTGGAACTGTGGTTTGGTGAGGGTCCTGAACATTCTCTATTCAGGAATCTTTATACAACACTACCCACCCCGGGGGTGGGGGTGGTCCTAAGGAGACATTGTTGAAACAGTTGTGATGTAGCTATGCTGTTTTGGAAAATATTGTTTTGCTTCAGGCTGGGATTATGAGTATGTCATTTTGCCTAGGAGAACCACATAAGCATTGTGTCTATGTATCCTGAATTATGAATATCATTTAAAGGTTTCATTTTCTTAAATGCTTCTCTGTTCAGCCTGTTTGTTGAATCTTATTCATCCTATGATTTCTTCTACTCAGCCATTTCTTAACCTGTCTTAAGAAGAAGCTTTTCCTTTCTGAATCAAATTCATTTCTAAAATGTACATTACTGATGCTCACCTCCATCATCCAACTGCATGGACCATCATATTTGGTTTCAAAATGGTTCTTTCTTCACATTTTCAACTAGTTGCGAAGAGACAAGCTGGAGGAAAAGAGGAGTGGGGGGGGGAGAACTTTTTGAATACTGCCTGCTGGGAATAAACCACTCCAGGGAAAAAATAAAGCACAGAGAGCATATCTGCCTATGTGCAAATGCTAGAGGAGAGTCCAGGCCTGCAGAGTAGTAATTGGAGAGCACTTCTTTGTGTTGTCTCTGTCTCTAGGCACTAGGCAGAGTGTTTTCACTGCATACATAACTCCCAACTTGCCGCAGGAACTCTATTAGTCACTATGTGCCCTTAACACTTAAAGAGAAGAAATCAATATATATATTTTAATGGTATGTTTGAGAAATAAATTGTGTGTTTTTTCTTTAATGGTATATTCTGTGCTACTACATTTTTGTGTCTGTATAACATTTCTGAGACTAGGTATAAATCCCAATTCTGTAACTAGATCTGGTACACTCTTGTGTTACCAGTCAATTGATTTCAGTAGAATTTGCATGATGTTATTGCAGATCTGTCAGTGCTGCTTCTGCTGAAACAATGCCATGCAATTTCCATTTTTTAAATAAAGGCAGTCACCCTGTGATTGTGGAAAAAATGATAAGAGAATGCTTGTAAGAACCACTCCTCTAACAATAAGGGAAATTGTGGTAGCAGTTGTGAAGTCTCTGGCAGTGATTGGTAGAATGACCCATATTTCACAGAGAGATGGAAGACAGGCAGTAGCTGCCATTGGGTAAGCGACTCTGATCCTAAGGATCAAATTCTTCAGACATCAGAGCAAGCAGTGTAGCCTGTGAAAGAAAGACTAGAAGAAGCATGGGCCTGGGAAAACGGAAACCAGAAGCCTGAGAAGACAGCAGTCCAAAGGATATGGGGCTGAGCAACAGTGGAAGGAGACACAATGTTGTAGAGGAACAAAGAGAGTGACAGAGAAATAAGAAAATTGGCCAAGAGAAGAGTCCAGGAACTGTGGATGTGAGGTATCATATAGTGATCTGAAATAATCAGACACATTTTGGCAGCAAGCATCTAGTTCCTTTTTCTTAGGGTCTGTTCCTATGACCCAGAAAGCTGTATGGATATTTTTAAAAATCACTTTGCTGTGTAATTTGTATTACAGTCGAAGTGCAGCAAGTGCATGGAGAACAAGTGGCAAGAATATCTACACACCATGCTATTGCAGTCACAGAAATCCTACTAGAAGACATGTTGCAAGCTTTGTTGTGAGACTAGAAGCCGAGGTTTCAAGTTCTCCCACTGGCAACCCACTCTTCCTGCCACTATTACTTCAGGTTAAAGGAGTTTTTTTTAAAAAAAATGCTGAAGTTGTGCATGGCATGGCATACTTTTCAGGGAAAACCCAGATGTGGCATCATGTCACTCTAGGAATTGCTGGAAACTCTGTGGTTTTATTATAAAGTTTCTAGTGATTCCTAGAGTGAAGTAATATCACTTTCCCTGGAAGTCACATCCCTGCTCCCCACTTCCTGAAAGCAGCTCTTACTGTGGGCTGTATTTGAGCATTTAGTTGTCATTTTTTTAGCTGTACCTTTGCATAAGAGACAGAAATGCAGCAAGTGAAGATTTTCAACTATAGGGATAGAATGATAGAGCAAAATCTGTTGAATATCTGTTAGCCAAAAGCTGTAAAAGTTACAAAGTCCTGCCCCCCCTCCCAAAAAATATGGCATTCCTGGATGGCACTCAATACATTTGTGTTCTGGTAGCCAATAAACTGAAGCTTAATCCCTATACAACTGAGTATATGTTAGTTGAATTATAATTCTATTATGTTTCTTTAGAAATGAGCTGTGACTCACAAAAGCTCATACTCTACCACAAATTTTGTTAGTCTTATAGGTGCTCTTGCTCTTTTCTAGCACTATCTGGGCACTGGTTGTCTTTCACACACCCATCAGGGCACTTGGACAGTTGGTCACTGTGAGGAACAATGTTATTGGGGAGGTGCAAGTGGTCTGTTCAATCAATCAAATTTGATAAAAACCCTGGAAGACTTCAATCGTAGACTGCACTTCTAAAGACAATTCCCTAGGAGTAATCACTATTGAATAGCATGGGATTTACATCTAAGTAGACCTGTTTAGGAGTGGTTCTCCACATCAAGAATCTGCCAAACGTTATTTAAAAATAAATTCTCCACATCAAACTTAAGTCAAGCACCCTGCCCCTTCAAAAACAATCCTGCCTGCCCACAGCAAAAGGAAAACTTAAGGGATGAACATAGGTCTGTTTAGGTGGGCAGACAGGGCATTCAGATGATTGTGCTACCTGCTTGTCTGCCAACCAGCACTTGAGTGGAGGAGAGTGGTGGCGATTAATGAGAGAACACCCCATCTTGCAGTGGAATGCTAAGCATCAAAAGGAAGGATTTGCCCCTCACTGTTCAAAAAAATTGCAAAGCACAAAGAAACATGGCAGCCACAGGTAAAAGCAGGATGTAAAGATAATCATTCATTGGTACTACAGAAAAAGAAAAAACAACATAAAGCAAGATTGTGTTTAATACCACTGCTGCCTTGCTACCCCTTTGCCAGCCAGTTTTCCACCATAGTGTGCATAGAGCAACCACTCGCCTTCTTCAGGGTCTGTTCTTGTGTGTGTGTTCGTGTGTGTGTGCAGAATAGCTGAGGAAAAACGCAGTGGATCAATGGTTTAGAGGGAAGACTGTGTTCTGTATTTGGTGCTATTAAGGGGAAAAACAGCTGCCCCAAAGAGGCTGGAAACCATTGCAAAGAATGGGCCCAAATTCCACAAAATTCAACTAAACAACAAAACAATGACAAAAAAAACCCAAACAGATTAGATCTGAGCCAGCAAAGTTCCACCCGGAAAAACGTCAATAACAGTACATAGTTTGTTCAGAAACCCTGGATTTGAAATTGAATTTTTTTCAGTATATACCTCTGTTTCCCCTAAAGAACCCTGCTTGCAGCTGCATTCAGTTCCATGTCTACATAAGATTGTTCATGTATCCATAAATGGACTGGATGTCTAAAGGTCTGCCCTTGCCTATATGATGGCTGCTTCCACACACATTGGATAATCCACTTTCAATACTCTTTAGTGAACATTTGAAGCTGATTTTCCATGTATGAAACAAAAAATCCACTTCCAAAGGATTGTGAAAGTGCATTGAAAGTGCATTATTCAACGTGTGTGGAAATGGCCGATATGTTCAAATGCTTGTGTACCTCCATATTTTGAAATGAGTCATGAACAGGGATATGCAATTTTAAAAAATCATTTCCAAATTTTTTTCAAAATTTTCATTTGTTCTCATTTTGGTTGTTGTGGGTTTTCTGGGCTGTATTGCCGTGGTCTTGGCATTGTAGTTCCTGACGTTTCGCCAGCAGCTGTGGCTGGCATCTTCAGAGGTGTAGCACCAAAAGACAGAGATCTCTCATTTTGTTTGGTTTTACATTAATTTGTTTTGTGGATTTCAGTGGGAAACTTATTTTTGGATATAACATTTATAATGCAATCATAAACAGAGTTACAACTTTTTAAGTGCAGTGTACCAGTGTACTGTCATGTCTATTTTTGCCCTTACTATTCAACTCAATTAAGACGATATTTTCAGGGACTGACCATTTCACCTACGGAACTCTACATGCCTAATTTCAGACAAACAGTAGATGTGTCTCAGTTGTACAGTTAATTTAAATTAAAATACATTTCCAGTTGCAATATCTTTGTTTTCTGACTTAGATGAAATTCTTAAGGACTGCATACTTCACCTAAGTGATTATGCATGCCATAGTGCAGAGAGAGGGGAGACAGGGTCCCATTCTAACAGTGGTTTTATTGTGCTAACTACTTATAGTGTTATTATGTATTTCTCTTTTTGCTTTAATATTGGGGATGTTTTTGATAAAATGGCTGATACTTTATTCTACTGTCATTATTATTGATATATTGCTGATTATTTTATATTGTAGATTTTATTTTATAACTTTGGATGTTTTCAATATAATTTTTGTGAGCTGCTACAAGAACCCTTTTTAGAAGTGCCAGAAAGAAATATTTTAAAAGGATGAAACACTTGGGCATGGTGTCATTCATTGTTTCAATGGGCACTCAAATCAAGGTTTTTTTTTTCAGAATATGTTGACATTTTGCCATGCTATCTACTCTTCAAAATCTGCACAGTATGTGGTGAAATGTCACACAAACCCCATAAAAATGAGGAGAGAATATGGTAAAGGAGTGGTGAAACCGTTTCTATGACATCAAAGTACAGTCCACATTCTTCATCTGAACTGCCTGTTTGCAGTTATGTTTTTAATACTGGCAGTGAAATCCTAAGCAGATTTACTTCAATTGGCTTAGACTGGAGTAACTCTGCTTAGGATTTCACTGTGGGTAATTTAAAAGGATTGTTTACATCCACATAAACAGAGTAGTACTAAGCAGGTCTGATCAGTAGTGAGTCCCATTTTATCCATTGGGGCATATATTACCCAGAATTGTCCTCTTGCCACTGGGATGAGAAGAGTCAGAGAGAGAAGTTAGGGAAAGCAGAGAATGACACATCTTGTGTCACAGAGGGAAGCCCACAGAAACACCAAAATGAAGCTACAGAATGCTATTGTGTAATATAATGTATGTAATGTGTTGTTCTAATCTTAATTTTCCTCATTGCATAGGGGGCTGATGATGAAGGCTGCTGCAGAGAGAAGATTACTTGGGTTTCCCAAATATCTCACTGTCAGTTTCAGCCTGAGGCCACATGGGTGGGATCCATCTTATTCAACTGTGCTTGCTTGCTGTTGCCTTGTGCTTGTGGCTGGATACTGCTTGGTTCTGTTCTGTGGTTTTCCCCCACTGGCTGAATCCAGTGCCTGGCTGCTGTGAATGACACTGGTTCTGCTGGGCTAAGTTGCAAGAGTGTCCCTTGCTTCAATTTAGTTTGGATGGAATTGATGTGATTCTCTGATGTGAAGCTGGTCCCCTTGCTTCACTTTGGTTCTAGGGGGATTCCATTATCTTGTTTCAGTTTACTTCTAGTTGCAAAGCCATCCCTTTCTTTGTGTTGGTTTGAGTGATTCTCTGGTGTGATGTTGGTTCCCATAGAGAACTATGGAGAGTGACTGTTCAGCCTGTTCAGGGGGAACTGGGATTTTGGGGGAGTGTCAGTTTGGTTCTGTTGGGCTGTTGGGTGTGGAACTTGTATTTGGGAAAGTGCCTCTGGCCATGGCAGCCTTGGTCTATGTGTTTCTGCAGTGGGAGTCAGCTTGGAGTTTTTTCCTGAAATTGGAAAAAATGGAGTGGCTGGGAGCACCTTGTTCAGAGGTCCACAGAATTGGACCTCACAGTACAATCTGTCTGAAACTTGGGGGGTCTTTATAGGACAGTTAGGAGTTGGTTGTCTGCAAATTTGGTGCATTTTGCTCACAAAATGCCACCCCAACCCCCTGAATAGCACCCATAAAGTTTTTCCTTTAGGGAATAATGGAGATTGGAGGTGGCTGGGGGCACCTTCTTTGGGGTCCAATCTTTATGAAACTAGGGGGGGGGGTGTTGTTAGAGGAGAGTTAGGAGTAAGTCCTCTGAAAATTGGGTGAATTTTAGTCAAAGAATGATCCCCCCAGGCTACCGGGAAAAAAACCAAACAAATTGAATTTTCCATAGGAAGCAATGGTTTAATTTTACAAAATTTGTTCTATCGTATCGAACTGAACTAGAGCATTACCAAATTCTTTTTCTGTGCACCCTCCTACATGGGAGCACACCCACTGCCTGGAGGTTGTCATCATTTCCCAGAAGTAATGTCATTGCATTGGCTCTGGGAGTGCATGTGAGCTTTGTGCATGGGTGAGATGAAGCCTCCCAGTAAGAGCCACCCCTCTCCCACCAAGAGGGGAGGGCCTGGCAACCCTAACGAGAACATAAGCATGCTGGTTGCAGAGTTTTGATGTGTATTGGTTTTAGAATAGTTTTTAAGCTTGGCGGTTTCAAAAGTAATTATATCATCTTGAAGATATATCCACAGACTCAGTCACACAGCGTAATTTTCCACACATAATACATTCTCTTCTCATCTACGCAGACATAGATTCACTCAGGCCTTTCCACACAGCTTGCCTGAATTAGAGAGATGAATCTCTCTCTCAGATAGACACAGACTGACCCAGGATCACACACATTTTGCCTGACTGAGACAGGCTTTCAGGCTTCCATATAGTTTGCCTGATCTAGCCAGATGAATCGTTTCTCTGAGACACCCAAAGACTGACTTAACCAGAATCTCCTGGCTGGTTAACTTTCTTTCAGACATTCACAGACCCAAACCCTATCTTAGGTTCCACACAGTTTGCCTGACTCACCTTGAATAACCTCTCACTGATTGCTGACTGAAAACCTCTCATTTAGCACTGGTTACAAAATCTAGTTCACTCTGCCCCTTAGGTTTCAGCTACTATCCAGTCAGAATTGACTCCGTTTACCCATCCAACCCCCCTCCTTCTTTCCTCAGAGGCCTGTATTTAAACTCATAGTAAATTATTAAAGACCCCATATTAGCAAGCAGAAAATAAATTCAAATTAAATACATTACATGCAAAAGCTTACACCTCCCTTTCTAGTTTCCTTGTCTCCTGCCCACCCCCAAACCCACCTAACTTTATCTGCCTCCTGCCTTCAGCTTTCCTTCCTTCTCACAACTGATACCCTGGAAAGCTATGGCCCAGTTGCACACTGCAGGCCCAGTTGAATGGTGGGGAACCTGCAAGGAACCTCTCTTTCCTCTATATCCCCTCCCCATACCATTTACTCTTTTCACCCTCTTGACAGTCTCCATATTCTCACCTTTCCCTGCTTCCTTCTTTCCTTCCTACCAACCAAACCAACTTAGGATTTATATGTCCATCTTTCACTGTATTTATTATTTCAAGATGTGCCTTGTTTCAGGACTGAGTAGTTAATTTTAATATTAACCCTTGGATGGAATAGGGCTTTATGTTGCTTTTTTACCAGTACCATATATGACAATCAGACAAAGTAGTCTAGGTTCATAGCTTCTAGTAGTTGTTGATGATATTTCTAAGTACGTACGTAATTTATAGCAATGGAGTCCAGCAATCACATTGTTGTCATGGTCTGGAAATGCAACAGAAGCCCTAGTAGCAGGGCATGCATTATGTAAATATGACTTTTCAAAAGATAATGCATGAGGGTGAGTGGGAGGGGTTCTTCTAGTATTACCATTTCAAAGAAAATAAAAGCTGTTTTTGAATAGCAAACCAACTAACCAATTTTTTTTTAAAAGCTGTCAACACTTCAGTCATTTTACTAATCTTTCATGGCCTCTAAGGACAGGAAAGATAACTAATCTTGCCTGAGGAGCTTTAAAAAAAAATCCACCAGGGCAATTTTAAAATCTTGACCTTTCCAGTTGGTTGCTTTACACATACTACAGTTCCCTAGTAGCAATTCTAAGAATCTTCATGCATGACACTGCAAGCCAGTTTAGAAATCCTGATAGATGTTATGTGGCCATGCACGGCATCCATACAGTGGCTTTAGCTGTGAGGCTGTGGTTTGCCTCCTCGGAAGGAAGAGGAGACAGACAGCCATCCCGGGCATCCGGGTCCTTTCCTTTGGGGGTGGAGACAGAGCCAGTAAAGGCATCTCTGCCCCGAAGGCTCGCTTGCTCCATGAGATCGGACAGAACAGGAAGCGTGTGTTCGATCTCCTGCACTTTCTGTTGCATGGAGGACCCCCCAGGTGAGCGAGGCATGGAGGCGGCAGTGGCAGAGAAGCACGCGGTGCCTTGTGCCTCCTTCCCGGCTTTTCATCCTGTCGGGGCTGGTTTGTTCTCAGCAGCAGCCATGGTGCTTTTGCGGTGGCGGCAGTGATCGGAGTGGCAAGAGGAGAGTTCCTGGCTGCAATACCTTGCAGGGATCGGTTTGCTTGGCACAGTAGCACTGATTGGGCTCTGTGAGGGGGGTTTCTGCAGGGCGCTGGGAGGGAATTGCCTATCCTCTTCTCCCCCCCCTTTTTTTACTGGGGGCACTGCTGAGGGTACATAGCCAGTCATGTTTCCTCATAGGCCAGCATTGGGTGGCTTCGCCTTGGCAATAAGTGGGCCTTGTGCTTCCAGGCCTGACATGCCTAAGCGGACCATGTGGTGCCAGGCCCCAGGGCTGCATTGGGTGGCGCCCTTTTTGGGTGGCCATTTTGGTGGGCGCATGCTGAGCTTCAGCCACCATTTTGTGGCCGTGGCCATTTTAGTGCAGCTATCCTCGAGGAACTTTGTTCAGTGCGCTATACCTCCTTTGACCAAGTGGTTAAGGTGGTGCGCAGATGTGGGATTGGGGCCGAGATGGTTAAGTGCAACGTTAAGTTGGCATTTTGCCTTCTACCGGTGCACCTGGAGGACTTTGAACTCCTGCGTTTTGCATTTGAGGGAAAGTACTATATGGATAGGGCCCTTCCTATGGGATGTTCGATATGCACAGCTTTTGAGCGCTTTAGCTCCTTCTTTGAGTGGGAGTTGCGCTGGCAGCTAAAATGCCATGACATGGTGCACTATCTTGATGATTTTATGTTCATGGGACCAGCGGGCACTGCCTAGTGTGCCAAACTGTTGGCTGGCTTTGTGGCCCTGGCAGGGGAACTTGGTGTTCCTCTAGTGCATGAGAAGACAGAGGGCCCATTCCAAGTTTTGACCTTTTGGGGCATCGAACTTGACATGGTGCACCAGGCTCTCCATCTCCTGGCTGATAAGGTTGGCAAACTCAAGGAGCAGTTGGCAGAGTTTAGGGGTAAGCAGAAAGTGTCACTGCTTGAACTGCAGCAACTAGTGGGATATTTAAATTTTGCATGCAAAGCGGTCGCCCCTGGCAGACCTTTCTTGTGCAGGCTGTGCAATGCCATGTCATTTCTCCAGTCCCTACATAACAGGGTTCGCATTGATAGGGGCATGCGAGCGGACCTTGAGGTTTGGGATGAATTCCTGGGTGCCTTTAATGGGGTGACCTTTTAATGTGAGGAATTACTGTTGGGGGCCCAGCTACAGATTTCTTCTGATGCCTCAGGATCCATGGGATTTGGGGTGTGCTTTAAGGGGCACTGGTGTGCCAACCAGTGGTCCAAGGATTGGGCAGCAAGTGGGCTAGTTAGGGATTTAAGTTTTTTCCCATTTTAGTTACGGTTTGGATATGGGGTCACGAGCTGGCTAACCATGCAGTGCACTTCTGGTGCAACAACATGTTGGTTGTGCAGGTGGTTAACTCCCTCACTTCCAAGTCTCCCAGGGTCATGCGGTTGGTTAGGGCATTCACATTGAAATGCTTCCAGTTGAATATACTGTTCAGGGCCAGACATGTTCCTGGTGTCGACAACGGAGTGGCGGATGCTTTGTCTTGCCAACAGATGGACTGTTTCTGGCAACTTGCCCCAGGGGCCAACAGTCAGCCCACCGGAATGCCCCCAGAGCTGTGGCAGGTTGGGAAGCAGAAGTGAGCAGAGCAATTCAGATAACCATTGCTCCCAGCACTCGAATGGCGTATGAGCGTGAGGTAGGACAGTTTCCGAGGTTTAGAGAGGGGCAGCTGTGGCCTATCCATCCTGAGCACCTCTTACAGTTCTGTATTGCTCAGCAAGCTTGTGGGTTGGTGGTTAAGTCCATCAAAGGTCAGATGGCAGTGTTGGCATTTGCCAGCAAGGCACGTGGTGTGCCCAAGTTTACTGGGGACTTCCGGGTCAGGAAGATGTTTGAGGGCTGGACCCGGGAGTCTGGGGTTTTAAAGGATGAAAGACAGCCAATTTTCCCTGCCATCCCTAGGGGCTTGTGGTCAGTTTGTGGAACGATATGTAGTTCAAATATTGAGTGTAAACTATTTCATGCTGCAGTACTGATGGCATTCTTTGGTGCCTTATGAGTGAGTGAGTTAGTTGTTCAGTTGCAGAAGGACACTTCGTGTCCAGGATATTAAGTTTACAGATGATAAGATTTCAATTAGGATTAAGAGTTCCAAGAGTGATCAGAAGCAGAGGGGGACAGTGCTAATTTTGGGCCCCTGCGAGGAAGAAGGCATATGCCTGGTTAGGGCACTTTGAAGTTATTTGGAGGTCAAGGGTGATGATCAGGGAGTTTTGTTTCGCCATTGCAACCATTCTCTCTTGACACGATATCAGTTTTGGGTGGTGACAGATAGAGCTTTGCGCCAGTTGGACCTGTCAGGTGTCAAATTTGGCACCCATTCATTTTGGATTGGGGCGGCATTGACCACAGCTCCCATGGGGTACACTGGCAAAGCCATTCAGAAGGTGGGCAGATGGAAATCATCTGCCTATCAGTCGTACATTCGTCCTTTACCTTTGTTTGAGTCTCACTTGGCTTGATTTTTTTCCTAGGTGCAGCGGGTCACCACAAGAGGAAATAGACCCTCATTGCAGGACACAGTATGGTGTTCTGGGCTGCTGTGCAAGCCAGAAGGATACCGATCAGATCTTAGCTCAGGCTGGGTGAAGATGCCTCAATAGAATGGCTGGGCTGGCATGGTCTCCGGTGGTCAGGGTTGCTGCCTCTTTTGTTTGGGGGGTAGGACGGGTCCTTCCCCACAGATTGTGGTCATACACTTGGGTGGTAATGACCTGGGTTTGTTGAAAAGCAGGGCCCTGTCTTTACAAGTGATCACTTACCTTAAAGTGATCAAGAATAGGTGGCCCGGAGTATATATTTTTTGGTCAGAAATGCTCCCTTGACGGGTGTGGAGAGAGTCGCTTGACCCTAGGGGCATGGCTCGCACCAGGCGCAGGGTCAATAGGGTCATACAGAAAGCATTGGCTTTAGGACGAGGGATTTATCTTCCTCATCCGAGGATTAAGGCCACATTTGCCACCCTCTATAGGGATGACGAGGTTCACCTGTCAGCTTCAGGCAACGACATCTTCTTAGATGACCTGCAGCAAGAGCTCAGGTTGGCACTAGGCCACCTGTGGGGCACGAGGGCCTAAGCAGAGGCTTGGCCCTTTTGCATTGGCAGGAGAAAGTTGGGGAATAGGGAGCGGGCTGGTGAGCACCCATTTGGCAATTCCCCATCGGTGGGGAAATGAGGTCTGGCAGGAGGGATGGTATGCTTCATGGCTACCACTACCTGTGCAGACTGCCACCAGGGAACCCCAGGTGCAAGTCCTTCCCTTATACTGTACAGCTGAAGCTTTAGGTGCTTGATGGGGAGAACCCTTTGCCTGGCCAGCTGGGCTGAGGCCATTCCATGAATGGCTCACGCTTGGGACAGTGGGGCTCGCCCAGACAGGTCAAGGTGGAGGTCAGGGAGTGACCCCGTGGCTTGACTTGTACCGCCAGTTAGCCTTTGCTGAAGTTTAGTGTTGATGTTGTGTTTAATAAAGTGGCCCTTAATTCCAAAGCCTTGTGTCTGTCTCATTCTTCCAACGGTGGGGGGGGCAATCTCTTTTTCTTGAGCATTTGCAGATGCTGCTTGTAACCACTAAGTATATTACAGCATATTACAAGCCTTAGGGAGTTTGCACATCACTGTTTTTGCTTTTTGTAACATCATTTTGAATGTGATCTAAATATAAATCTAATCTTTTATTATTTTACTTTCACTATTAAGATTGTTATGTCTTTTTAGCATCCTGGCCAAGATGGGTAGCCATGTTAGTCTGTCAGTAGAAGCAGAAAAGAGCAAGAGTTCAGTAGCACCTATAAGACTAACAAAATTTGTAGTAGGGTATGAACTTTGTGTGTCACCATTTTATAGCTTCTTCAGATCTGAAGAAGTGAGCTGAGACTCATGAAAGCTCATACCTACCATAAATTTTGTTAGTCTTATAGGTGCTAGTGGACTCTTGCTCTTTTCATCCTGGCCAAACCCCCTCAAATGATTGAATGCTAACCAAATTCTGTTCTGACTGTGTAAAAGGCAAAGTAGTCCCCTGTGCAAGCACTGTGTCATTATTGACTCATGGGGTGATGTCATATTACGACGTTTTCTTAGCAGACTTTTTGTTACAGGGTGGTTTGCCATTGCCTTCCCCAGTCATCTACACTTTACCCCCAGGAAACCGGGTACTCATTTTACCAAGCTTGGAAGGATGGAAGGCTGAGACAACCTTGAGCCGGCTACCTGAACCTAGCTTCCGCCAGTATTGAACTCAGGTTGTAAGCAGAGCTTTGGCTGCAGTACTGCAGCTTACCACATATGAAATTGCTTCTTTTTCTGTAACTTCTCCTTCAAATAATGTTGTGCTAATAGTTAACCTCTCAAAAAAGTTGTGCTGAATTGTGTTCCTGCCAGCGCTGGCTGATAAATGTGGAATAACAACAAAGGAGTGTGACAGCCTGTCCCTCTTACTCCTACTGTTTTATCCTTTTTCTCCTCCTCCTATCAGGAACAATCTATTGTTCAAAGACTACTATGAAATTCTGCCTGAATTGAGAACACAAAGTGAAGTATCACAATTAACATCTTGATCCTAAACAATTTTTTTAAAGTAAGGTCTACTGGTTGCTGTAGAATGTAACTTCTATGTAGATGTTCTTAGGACTACAGCCTCAGTGCAAACTGAAGTCAGGCATTGGCTCCCCATTGAGGGAATAAAATAACATGGAATAAAATGTATTTCTTTTAAAAATCCACAATCTCAGAAGTCAGAAACCTTCCATTATCAAAATTAACACATTAAAATGCAATTGAAGTAGGATGTCACCCGATGAACCTAAATGTTGTAATTTGGAAGAAATCTGAAGACCTAACAAAGTGAGTTCTTCTAATGAATCATAAAGCACCTGCATACTATAAATCACAAGATATGGAGATAGCATGTCCTACCACGATGGTTGCTCCCACTCAACAAGCTGCTTTGCATGAACTTGAGGTCTTGTCTGAAATTGTATCATGTATTCACATTCTGACTTCCCATAACTGTCCAATGTTTGCCTATAATCATGTACCATGAAAATGTACTAGAATAATGCCAAAATTTGTCACTGCATTATAGGAAACTAAGCACTAAGAGTAATGTTAGAAATGTGTCATGTTGGCCATATTTCCTTTCTTCTCTAAAGCCATCTGTGCATTTTATGGTGTTCAGCTAGACTGAAGGAGCTGTTGAAAAATTTGTTAAGTAAGCACATTCAAAGAATTAAATATTTTTATATTATCTTTCATAATTTATGTAGCACTGAAATTATCTTCTTCAGCAGCCTTGTGATGTAACTTTTCTATTAGTTCCATTCTAAAGATTGGAAATGGTCATTGAGAAGTTATGATCTACTGTTGGTCAGACTACAGCCTCATGGCTAAATTGAAGTTTGAATCTAGGTCCAATTCCAGCATTTTAACAAATGAATCAAGATGAATTTCTCAGTTCATCTAACATAAATGTGAAGAAAACTGCATCTTCTCAAAATTTCATTGTTTTCTTGAATTTCTAATACTCCTCAGGGAATAGTTAAAAGATCTAAGGTCTCCTGGGAAAGAAGTAAGAAATAAAGAAACTTCAAGAAGCACAGTTAAAGTAATTGTATATTTTAATTATAGCAGTTGTCCTCACACTGTTTGTCTGACATGACTGCAACTAAAGATGGGTAAGTACAGAGAGTGGGAATTAACACTGGATTTGGATCAGTCATTAAACCTACTGGGAAGGAGAGTTGTTCATCAAAACATATCATGTGTTTCTTTTAAAAAAGGAATCAGTAAGGCTATTGCTAAATGGGTTCATTAAATAGATATACGAAGTGTCATGTTTTGCAGAATTTTATCACAGATATTTTGGTTTGAAAAGCAAGTCTTTTGTGCACTATTATTCATGTTAACATCAATGAGAAAAGATAGCTTTCTATTTTTTCTTTTGAATGTTTTCCAAAACTTATCTAAGGAAAAACTCAAACATATATAAAATTAAATGAGTGCCAGCTAGCTGTCACTAAGACATCTACAAAGCACAATACCTGTTTAATTTATGGCATGAATAGCAAATTTGTTTGTTTGTTTAATTCAATTTATATTCTGCTCACCCTGCAAGTGGACTCAGAGCAGATCACAACCAAGAATAAAATCAAAAATAGCATAAAAATATAAAAACATGAATAACAATTCATTAAAACAGCAGCACACGTACATTGCACAGCTCTCCAGTATCAGCAAATCTTGATAAGCAGTTAAGCAGCAGAACCAAGGGGCATACGCCCCCCCCCCCCATGGCAGGAGGCCAGTTGGATGGCTCGCCTGCCTCAACCACCATATGCCTGGTGGAACATCTCTGTTTTACAAGCCCGGTGGAATGATAGCAAATCCTGCTGGGCCTCCATTGATAAGGAGGCATACAGGATCGTGCCCAAATGCCTCACCGTCAACACCAGCACAAGCAATGCCCCATCAAGTTTTGGGAGTTTGATGCCAGAACCTGACAGCCCATGACCCAGGTGCAAGACCTCTGTCTTCGTAGGATTCAGTTTCAGTCAGCTCTGTTTTAACCACCCAGTCTTAGCCTCCAAAGCCCTGGAGGCTATGACTTGGTGGTTGTTTGGAGCGAAGTCTGGCTGGCCGTCCATCAGCAGATAAAGTTGGCTGTCATCAGCATACTGATGACAACCCAATCCAAAATTCCACACCAGTCGCCATAAGTCACTTCTGACTTATGGCGACCCTGTGAATGAATGCCCTTGAAAATGTCCCATCAACAGCCCTGCTCAGATCATAGAATCATAGAGTTAGAAAGGGCCTTACAGACCATCTAGTCCAACCCTCTGCTCAATGCAGGAACAGCCTAAAGCATCCATGACAAGTATTTGTCCAGCTTCTCCTTGAAAACTGCCAGTGAGGGGGAACCCACCTCATTCCTAGGCAGCTGATTCTACTGCTGAATTATTCTTGACATGAAATTTTTTCTAATGTCCAGCTGGTACCTTCCTTCCTGTAGTTTAAACCCATTGTTTCAAGTCCTATCCTCAGCTGCCAACAGGGACAGTTCCTCCTCTAAGTAACAACCTTTTCAGTATATAAACCTCAACCTCCTCTTCTCCAAACTGAACATTCACAGGTTCCTCAGTCTTTCCTTGTAGGCCTTGGTCTCCAAGCCCCTGCAGAAGTCCTCTCCTCTGCACCCATTCCAACTTGTCCACATTCTTCTTGAAACGAGGCCTCCAGAACTACACACAATACTTTAGGTGAGGCCTGGCCAATGCAGTATATAGTGGGAGAATGTCATCTTGTGATTTGGATGTTATGCCTTTGTTAATACTCCCCAAGATTGTGTTAACCTTTTTTGCTGCTGCACCACACTGTCTGCTCATATTTAGCTTCCTTTCCATCCATATCCCAAGATTTTGTCCATACACACTGCTACCCAGAAGTGTATTCCTCATCCAGTAAGCATGCTTTGCATTTTTGTTACCCAGGTGAGGAACCTGGCACTTAATCCATGTTAAATCACATCTTATTCAAATCTGCCCACTTTTCCAGTGTGTTCAGATCTCATTGAATTCTATCCCTGTCTTCAAGGATGTTTACTACTCACCTCAGTTTGGTGTCATCTGCAAATGTAATGAGTAATCCTTTCACACCCTTGTCCAGCTAATTTATACAAATATTGAAAAGCACTGGGCCAAAGACTGAGCCCTGTGGCACTTTACTGGACACCTCCCTCCAATTAGACATGATGCCATTGACAACTATAGTTTGGGCACAGTTATCTAGCTAGTTCCCTATCCATATAATCTTCATAGTGTCCAGTCCACAGTAAACAGTTTACCCACCAGAACATCATGAGGAACCTTGTCAAAAGCTTTACTGAAATCCAGAAAAACTACATTGACAGCTTTCTTGAAATCCAGTAAGCCTGTCACTTGATTGCAGAATGAGATGATATCGATCTGTCAGGACCTGTTGGGAACAAATGTTGTGCATCAGATACTTGCAGACTAACACCTCTAATATCTTTTTTTTTTTTTGAAAATTTTTTTATTGGGTTAGGATCAATTATTTTCACATTACAATCAATTCTCCCATTTCCCAATTTCTAACCCCCTCCCTTCCCCCCCTTTTTGTTGACTTCCAACAGTTTTCCAACCCTTTGTCCCTTTTCCCTTACTCCTTTTATATTCCTCTATCTAACAAATATATATTCTCCCTTTATTCTAAGCAATAATTCTTTAACTATTTTTGATACTCTGTACCCTAACTTTGAGTCCCTTTTTCCCTGTTGGATAAACAATTTATCCCATTTTTCATAATTTCAAATATTTCTATAGATCATAAACCATATAAACCATACATTCATATAAGTCAACCAATTTAACTTATGCTCTATGTGTTACTCATTCTACATATCTTCTTCTTTCTGCTTTAGTTATATTTAATTACATTACTGTTTTTGTTCCCCTTCAATTATAAATCTATATAGCTATCATCATATAATATCAATCAATTTGACTCATATATATCTTCAGATAAACTTATTCAGTTTGGTACATTATACAAATTTTACCAAAAATAATGTTAATTAGTCAGTCCTTATGATTAATCCTTATGGTTAATTATTTTCTATCAATATTCTATATATTATTCTACATATAATAATCTAATGACATAACTGCTTAGAAATTTTCATTTACCTCTTCGCCCCCCCCGGTAAAGTCACCCCCCTCTGCATTTTATTGTATTTCAATAGTTCTCAAACTGCCACAGTTCTCCTCCCACCTCCCATTTCTTCACCAAATATTGTTTCAGCTTCTCCCAGTCTGTGTTGAACTGTCCTGGGTCAAGGTTTCTCAATTTTCTTGTCATTTTGTCCATTTCCACCATATACAGCAATTTGTAAATCCAGTCTCTGATAGTTGGCACTTCTTGTACTTTCCATTTTTGCGCATACAAAAGTCTAGCTGCTGCTGTCATGTAAAATAACAATGTCCTGTGTTGAGCTGGAATGCCCTCCATTCCCAAGTTCAGTAGCAGGAGTTCTGGGTTCTTATTAATTTGAAATTGTAAAATCTCACTTATTACTCTTATTATTTCCCCCCAGTACTGCCTAGCTACCTCACACGTCCACCACATATGATACAGGGAACCCTCATGTTTTTTACATTTCCAGCATTTGTTAGAGGTGTTCAAATTCCCTAGCGCAATCTTCTTTGGTGTCATGTACCAACGATAAATCATTTTGTAAATGTTCTCTTTGATATTAGTACACGTCGTAGTCTTCATTGTAGTCTTCCACAAGTATTCCCATGCCTCCATTGTTATTTCTTTATTGAAATTTATGGCCCACTTCACCATTTGTACTTTAACTGTTTCATCTTCAGTATACCATTTCAACAGTACTTGGTATACCTTAGAAATTTCCTTCTTGTCATCTTTTAAAAGTGTCTGCTCTAGTTCCGAATTTTCTGTTCTTATGCCTCCCTTTGCAGAGTCCGAATTGTAGAGATCTCTGATCTGTCTGTACTGAAACCAGTCATAATTTGGTGATAACTCGTCCTGTGTCTTTATTTTAAGTTTAGAAGATTCTATTCGGGTTATCTCCTTGTAAGTTAAACACTGTTGCTCAGTATCGACAGCTCTCGGATCTATTACCTCATATGGAACCACCCACAGGGGGGTTCCTTCTTGTAAATAGTCTCTGTACTTCTTCCAGGTTGCATATAGGCTTCTCCGTATATAATGATGTAAGAACATCGAATTCGCTTTTACTTTGTCATACCATAGATATGCATGCCATCCAAATTTTTTTTGTATCCCTCTAGGGCCAATAATTTCTTATTCTTCAACATCATCCAATCTTTCAACCACACTAGGCAGATTGCGTCGTAGTAAAGTCTTAGATTGGGCAGTTGCATTCCGCCTCTTTCTTTTGCATCTTGTAAAACTTTCATTTTCACTCGAGGCTTCTTGCCTGCCCAGACAAAATCTGATATTTTCCTCTGCCATTTTTCAAACTGCTTAGAGTCCCGAATAATTGGTATTGTCTGTAGCAAAAACATTACTCTTGGTAACACATTCATCTTAACTGCTGCAATCCTTCCCAACCATGACAAATTCAATCTATTCCATTTAATCAGATCTCGCTCTATCTGAGTCCATAATTTTTCATAGTTATTTTTGAATAGATCTATGTTCTTAGCCATCAGTTCAATTCCCAAATATTTCACCTTACTTGTTACTTCGCAATCTGTTATTTCCATTAGCAATTGTTGTTTTTGCTTAGTCATATTTTTACATAATATCTTTGACTTCTTTTTATTAATATAAAAACCTGCTAAATCTCCAAACTCCTTGATCTTGTCTATCACTTTTGGCATATTCTCCATTGGGTCCTCTACAATTAACATTAGATCGTCCGCAAATGCTCTGACCTTGTAAGAAAAGTCCTTTATTTTTATTCCCCGAATTTCTTCGTCTTGTCGTATTTGTATCATCAGGATCTCCAATACCAAAATGAATAACAGCGGAGACAGTGGGCAACCTTGTCTTGTTCCTTTGCTTACAGTCAGTTTCTTAGTCGTCTCGTCATTCACTACAATTGCTGCATTCTGGTCTCTGTAAATTTCCTTAATTGCTCTTATGAATCTTTCTCCCATTTGTAGCTTTTCCATAGTGGCAAACATAAAGTCCCAGTTTAAATTGTCAAACGCTTTTTCAGCATCAACAAAGAAGAAACCAACCTCTTTATCACAACGCTTGTCGTAGTATTCAATAGCATTAATCACTGTCCTTAAATTGTCTCTAATTTGTCTATCTGGCAAAAAGCCTGCTTGTTCCTCCTCAATAACTTCCGAAAGCCATCCCTTCACTCTCTCCGCCAGTATCTTCGCAAAAATTTTATAGTCATTATTAAGTAACGATATAGGTCGGTAGTTTTTCACATTAGTCAGATCTTGACCCTCTTTAGGGATCAATGATATGTTAGCTTCGTTCCAAGTATCTGGAGTCCGTTGATCCTTTAAAACTCCATTGATCACCTCTTTTAGGAATGGTGCCAGTTCATTGGCCATTACCTTATAGAATTTAGCTGTAAG
This sequence comes from Eublepharis macularius, assembly GCF_028583425.1. NCBI lineage: Eukaryota > Metazoa > Chordata > Lepidosauria > Squamata > Eublepharidae > Eublepharis > Eublepharis macularius. The sequence continues at coordinate 106,600,434 of NC_072790.1, forward strand.
TCCATCTGGCCCTGGTGCCTTTCCCAAATTTGTTGACTGTATTGCCTTTCTTATTTCCTCATCCGTTACTTCATTATTCAATCTATCTCTCCAAGCTTCCGAAATTACTGGGAGTTTCATTTTATCCAAGTATGTCGCTATTAATTCTTTGTTCACCTCTTTCTTGTTGTACAATTTAGCATAAAATTTGTAGAAGGCTCTACTAATGGCTGTCTGTTCCAAATATGTTTTATTATCTTCACATATTTTATTTATAGTTTTCTTTTCCTTTCTTTTTTTCAGTTGCCATGCCAGGTATTTCCCAGGTTTATTTGCACCTTCAAACGCTTTTTGATTCAGTCTTTTAAGATTCCACTCCAATTCTTTGTTATTCATTGCTGTCAGCTGTTCTTGAAGTATTTTAATGTCCTGATAAATTTTCTTTTTCCCTGGTCTCTTCTTTAACTGTGTTTCTTTGACTTTTATTTTTTCCACAATCTCCTGTCTCTTCTCTTCTTTCTTTTTCCTGGCTCTACCATTTAAGTCCATTAGTATGCCCCTAATTACCGCCTTGTAGGTATCCCAAACCTTGTTGGTTGGTACTTCTTTATTCATGTTATATTGTATGAAGAATTTTGTCTCTCTTCTCAACATTTCCAAGTTCTCTCCCTCTTGTAACAAATCCTCATTTATTCTCCATCCTTTCCTTTTTCTCCTTCTCCCCAATTTCCACATGATTGGATTATGATCTGAGCCTACCATCGGCATTATTTCCACCTCCTTAGTCCATAACGCTAAGTCTTTTGAGGCCCAGATCATGTCGATTCTCGATAGTGTAGAATGCCTTGCAGAAAAGAACGTAAATTGTCTACTTTTGGGGTTTTGTCTTCTCCATACATCTTCTAAAGTCTCCTGTTGTATCAATTCAAAAAAGAGCTTTGGTAACAGTCCTCTTTTCTTTTGTGCCGTTGATAATTTTTTGTCTAGTTCCAAATTTGTCACTCCATTGAAGTCTCTAGCAAGAATTATCTGGTCATATGAAAGTTCATCTAGTTGCCTCCTCAAATCCTCAAAGAAGCTTTCTTTTGCTCCGTTAGGTGCATAAACTCCGACTACCAGCACTCTCTTTAGATTCCATATACATTCCACTGCTATAAATCTGGCTTCCACATCTTTCATTACAAATTTTGGCTGCAGCTCCTCTTTTATATACAACACCACTCCTCTTTTTTTCTTATTAGAGGCTGCTGCAAAATCATTACCCAATTTTTTCAGTTTCAAATATTTTACATCTTGTTTTCTAATATGGGTCTCTTGCAAACATACAATATCACATTTTTGTTTTAATAGCCAGTGGAAAATACTTTTTCTCTTGTTTGGTGAATTTAGTCCATTTACATTCCAAGATAAAACTTTACATTCCATATTCATAGTCTTGTTGCTGGTAAGTCTTTTTCATTGTCCCTTAAGAATCGCTCCATCTCTCGCTCAGATCTAATACGCTTTTTGGCCCCTCCAAATTCAAAGGACACACCTTCTGGTAATTCCCATCTATACCTGATTTTCATGTCCTTCAGAATCTGAATTAGTGCTTTGTATTTTTTCCGATCTAGTAACACCGATCTGGGTAGTTCCTTCATGATGATAATCGTCTTGCTATCAATCTCCAATGGATCTTGAAACTGTTTAGTCACAATCTTCTCTTTCATATTTCGAGTCGTGAACTGCACAATCACGTCTCTTGGTAATTTCCTCTGGGTCGCGATTCTTGAATTTACACGATATACCACATCAAGGATAGCCACAACTTCCTCCTCCTCCTTTCCCAGGTATTCAGCTAACACCTCAGTCATCTGTTCTTGCGCTGTCTTTCCTTCCACTTCCGGCAAGCTGCGAAATCTCAGCTGCTTCTCCATGTGTTTACTTTCCGCAACCGCCATTCTTCCCCTCATCAGTCTCATCTCTGTTTGTTGCGTGCCAGCTAAGTTCTCCACCGCACCTTCCACTACTTTGACTCTCTGCTGTGTCCCTTGCAATTCGTTTTGTATTATTTCCATACCTTTCTTCACTTCTGACAGCTCAGTTTTCACTGTCTGTTTAACCTCTTTAATCAGCTCCAGTTTCGTGTCCTTAAGTTCTTTAATCACTTCTAAAAGTTTTTTATCCAGGTTTTCTATTGCCGATTGCCACTCTTTTTTCGACATCGTGGGGCTTGCTTTAGCTCGCTCCCACGAGTCCGCTTTCTTCCTTAACTCCGTGGCATAAAATTTAATGTCTTTTTAAATTCAAATGTCCCGGTCTTCTTGCAAAAAAAAAAAAGGCTTTTAAAAAGTCCAAAATGTCGGGCGTCTTTTCTCTATGGTTTTTCTATGATTTTTGTAATCCAAAATGGCTTACTTCCTCTTCCGCTGAAGCCGCGACCCTTCCCCTTTCAAAGATGGCGATTCCCTTCTTCCTGCCCTTCGGCAAGGGCCGCTTCTCTCCAGCAACTCTATTGTTATTACGTACTTCCTGTTTCCCGACTTCCCACAGTAGCTCTCGCGATGGTAAATTTTTCTCACAGCTCCGTAACCGCAAGTATTCAAAACAATAGTCCAATTTCTTTAATAACTCCTTAAACTTAGTCTCTTTTCTTATGCAACTCTTGCCGAGTCTTCCCCTCCTTTTTACTAGCCTGTTGCAGTTTGAAAATCTACTTTAATTCTTCTTTACTTTTTACAATCTGTCCCATATCAGAAGATAGTGATCTTTACCTTCTCATTCACTTTCCTTGGGTTGTAATCGCTGTTTCAATCTTAATTTCTCCACTCCACTTCTTTCCCCTTTTGAAGCTTGGGTACGTAGGTCTTATGCCAACCGCATTAGCCCCGAATCTGCCGCAGAGATCTTAGCCGACCTGTCGCAGGGTGGGACCTCAAGGGTCGGGAGGGGGCCCGTTGCGCAGAGCCCCCCCTCGCCCGAGATCAACGCGCCCTGAGGTCTTGAGCGTTCTTTGCCTGCTCTCCGCCTGAGAGCAGTCGGCCGCGGGCTAAATTTCCCCCACCGGCCACTTAAAACGGCAGTCCGGTCAGCTCCGCGAATGGAGCTGCTTCAGACCTCCATGAATCCCAAACCAGAAGTCTCAACACCTCTAATATCTTGTTCCAGTATCTTCCCTGGAACAGAGGTCCCTGGAACAGACTGACCTGTAGGTCCCAAGATTGTCCTTTTTCCCTTTCTTGAAGATTTGGAAGATATTTGCCCTCTTCCAGACTTCTGGCACATCACCTGTCCTTCAAGAGGCCTGGAAGATGATTGACAAAGGGTCTGCAAGCTCTTTCAGGGGGTATGCCCCCCTTGTCAGTCTCAAGTATTCTGAGTTTTGGCCTCTCTGACAGCTGCCCTACAGTACCTAGCTATCCCTAGCTATTTTTCTTTGGATACATTTCCTTTCCTCCATTTCTTGATCTCCATTTCTTGATCTTGCAAACTGAAGGCTGTGGTTTCTTTTATTGAATCAAGCCATCTCATGTTGGGTCTTCCACTTTTCCTACTGCCTTCAGCGTCTCCTAGCATTATTATCTTTTTTCAGTGACTCTCATCTTCTCATGATGTGACCAAAGTAGGACAGCTTCAGTTTTGTCATTTTAGCCTCTATAGAGAATTTATTCATTTTTTAAACATTTATTAGCCGCCTTTCTACCTTGCAAGTAGTCAGCAGCTTTGAATGTAAATAAGCTAACAAACATAAAATGAATAAAAAAACAGTTTAAAAACACAGTTTAAGAATGCTAGGCAGACAGTAATTCAGGCTTCAAAGAAGAAACTTTTGATGAAGAACCTGAGATTTTAGAAAGTGAAGTGAAAGCTGCACTCAAAGCAATTGGGAGAAACAAATTACCAGGAGTAGATAGAATATTAATAGAGCTATTTCAAGATCCAGAAATTGGGTCAATCAAAATTTTAACAAAAATTTGCCAACAAATATGAAAACAAAACATTGGACCACAGACTAGAAATGCTCAATCTACATTCCAATTCCAAAAAAGGAGATGTAAAAGACTGCAGCAAGTTTTGGACCATCTTATCAATTTTCCATGCAAGGAAAACTGATACTCAAAAATTTACAAAAAATACGCTAACCATATTTAGAATAAGATGGTACACCCAGCTGCATGTGAAACCTGCTTAGGCTGGGTGCCACTTTTGCCTCACTGCACGGATGGAGAGACAGCCTTACATTCCTGGGCATCCAGGCTTTGGGAGGTGGGGCCTGGCCCTGTAAAGGGCAGCTCTGCCTCTGTAGGGCTCAGTCAGCTTTGAAAGCTCGGCCCACCCACCACACCCTATGGCAGTACAGGATTAGCTGGTTGCTGGTTACCAGGGCCAGGTAGGATTTTTTTCTCCTTTTCCCAAATTGGCACAGGGAAGAGGTGTTTTTTGCCTACCTTGTACTGTTTTGTAGGTGTGGTATTTGGAGTGGTGGAACTGTAACCTAGGTCCCTGGCAGGTTAGATTTGGGTAGACAGAGCGGGCCGGTGAGCACCCCGTGGCACCTCCCCATTGGTGGGGAATAGGGGTCTGTCAGGGATTGGCTGGCAGGCTGTATGGCTGCCAGCTGAGAGGGCAGACTGCCTGTGGGACCCCCTGTACAAGTCCTTCCCTCGGGCTTCACGGCTGGGGTGTATGGAGCTTTAAGGGGGGAACCATTCACCTGGCCGGCCGGGTTACAGCCATTCACATGGATGGCTCGCACTTGGGGCAGGGGGTGCTTGCCCAAGCAGGTCGAGGAGTTGGTCCAATTGACCCCTTGTCTTGACCTGTACTGCTAGTTATACCCTTGCCGTTATTAAGTTTAATGTTGGTCAATAAATGGCCCAAATTTATACCCAAGCCTTGTGTCTGTCTCTTCATTCCGAATGGGGGGGGGCAAGAAATGCCTGATGTGAAAGCTGTATTCAGAAAAAGAAGAGGTATTAGATATCATATTGCATATTTACAGTGGTTATTAGACCATACCAGAGAATTTCAGAAGAAAATCAATTGGCATTTAACAGCAATGCTTTTGACACGTTAGGACATAATATGAGGAAACAGAATGGTTTCTAATTGACAAAGATGTCAAACAAGGTATATTATCTCCCTGTTCAACCTATATGCTGAATTTATCATTTTAAAAAATCTAGATTAGATTTAGATGAAGGTGCAGTGAAAATTCATGGAAGGAATTTTAAAAATTTGAGATATACAGCAACATTACTGGCACCATATTACAGGCAGAAAATTGCTAAGACTTGAAACAGCTCCTGATGAAGGTTAAGAGAAACAGTGCCAAAGCAGGATTACCGCTAAACATCCAGAAGACAAAAGTAATGACTACGGAGGAATTACATCATTTTAAGGTTCAAAATGAAGAAATTGAAAATGTTAAAGATTTTCTATTCGTTGGCTCAATCTTCAACCAGATTGGAGAATGAGATGGAGAATGAGACTTGAAAGGGCCGCTATGAAGGAACTAGAAAAGGTCTTTAAAGATAACAAAGTGTCTCCTGGGACCAAGACCAAGATAATTCATATTATGGTATTCCCTGTTGCTATACATGGATGGAAAAGCTGGACAATGAAGAAAGCTGACAAGGAAAAAGTTGAGTCATTTGAAATGTGCTGGAGGAGAGTATTACCACGGATGGCCACAAAGACAATTAAGTGGGTTTTAGCAGGTGTGCACATTGCACACTTGCACACACACACATGTTTCCTGATCAGTATTGCATGTGGTAGGATCTATCTGGTCAGATTTTTTTCCCCCTTTCTGCTTGTCTTCTGGTGATTTCTCTTTTTTCTTTTTTTTTCTTTTTTTCCTTTTTTTATTAACTACATTGACTAACAATACAAAGGGAAAGAAGGGGGGCAGGGGAAGGAAAGAAAAAAAAACAGCAACATATAACAACACTACACTACACATAATGCTTTCCCTTCATACTGCCATTATTAAAGAATTAAAACTTTGTATGATATTGATGGAGTGGTTGACCTTGCAAAATACAAATTACAATTCAAATTAAGTCTTCCTCCCCCCCCCCGGGCCTCGGACGCAATTCTCTCTGAGCAACTGCAGCCGCAGTGCTCGTTCCCTCCCCCCCCCCTTCAGACTTCGCCTTTTCTTCTTGCTTGGTGTCTTGCTGAAATTCTTGATTTTTGTCCTCAAAATCCCTTAATTGATCTTCTGATGTTATCTTGCAAGCTTGATCTCTGTAACTGAACCAGTTACCTTCCGGAAATAGCCATTTGTACTTTATTCCACGTTCCCTCAGAAGAGCTGCGAGCTTTTTATACTTAAATCTTCTTTTCCGAACTAAAAATGGGACATCCTTCAGTATCTTGAAAGTCCAGATCCGCATTGTATGAGTTGTATAGGATAGTGTCTCGGATCCTTTTAGATGAAAAATCGATGATGATCTCGCGAGGCAGCTGACGCTTCGTTGCATATTTTGAAGAAGCCCAACGGACTTCCAAAATGGCGCTTTTTACCTCTTCTTTAGTTGCCCTCGCGGGTGTCGCCAATAGTTCCGAGGCCAGACCCCATAAATCCTCATTTTCCTCCTCTTTCACGTTCTGGAGGCGCAAAATTGTCTGTGTTCGTTCCACTTGTAGCCCAATCAGCTGGTTCTCCACCAGCTTTAACTCTTTATTCGTTGCCCTCACGAATGACGCGTTTTCCCGGGCAGACTTCTCTGCCCCCCCCCGCTGCTTCCTTGATGGTTTTCACTTCGCTCTCAATTAAGCCCACCCTTTGATCTGTTTCATTCAGCTTGTCCTCAAAGGGCTTTATGGCTTCGATAACCGACCTCTTCACTAAGTCCTTGAGCGACTCTCCTTTCCCCTGTAGGGCAGCCGAAATTGACTTGCCCAAAGCGGGACTCTGCTTTTTCACTGCCATTTTAGGGGGGGGGGAACCGCCAACCAAATTCTGAAACTCAGCGAGGGGGAAGAACGAGCCTTCTTAGCTTCAGATCCCACCACTCCTTCGCGTGCGCTTGTAATAACAGAAGGGATTCGCTTACTTACAGGCTTCCGCCTAGTTCTGCTCTTTGCCATTTTCCATGGCCCGGCAGCACTCAAGGTGCCGCGCACGTCTGCCGGCCTCCATAGGGACAAACGGGCAATTTACCCCCCGCATCGATTTCAGGGGGCTCTTCCCGCCGCGTCCCGGACCCTGCCTCCCTCACTGGGAGTCCTGGGGGCTAATCTTCGCAGATCAGCTGCCCGGTCAGGCTGCTCGGGCGCTTCCTCATGGACCTGCGGAGAGGAGCGTCTGACATGGCCGAGAAAACAAAACCGAATCGTGATTTCTCTTTTTTCTTTTTCATTCAACTTTGAGTTATTTTTTAATTCACTGCACAGTGAATTAATTCACTGCACATACATTTGTGCATGTTTGGACAATGTGTGTGCAACTCATGAACATGAAAAAACAAACGTATCTGATGTGAGCCACCACCACCCCAGCCCGAACAAATCAGTAAAGGAACAGAATTATTTTGGGGCCCCTGGAGCTGAAACTGAAACAGACATTTTCTCAGTGCATACCCCAAATCTGTACCCACCCAGTTTTGGAGGGAGAAGGAGCAAGCTCTTTGGATCTTCTCTTTTGTAAAGCAGGTGTTAAAAAACATTTTTTGTATAACAAAAACAGGGCAGAGGAGAGACATTGCCCCATTTCTACTGCTCTACATGGAGGTATTGTGTGCATTTGTGACAGCAAAAATGGAAAACTCTCCTTCCCCACAATGTTTTTGCACAGGGAAAAGGCTTGAGAGAAAAGGAGGAGCTTTCCTTCTCCTGGCAGCAGCTTTCTGAGTCTGTTTGCATACGGGTGTTTTTTTTTTTTTTAAGAGAAGCTGATCCCCAAGATGATATGTGTCTACGCAGAGCATGGGTTGGCTCCATGAGGAACTCATAAAAGAAGTAACATATGGAATGACTGTGTTAAATTCATTATTTGTTGCTAAAAGTTATTACCATGGCACGACTTGACCTGTAGTAAAACAGAAGGCAGAAAGCTGCTTGAAGTATTCAAGATGAATTGCAACAAAGCTCATTGAGGCAATCCAGTCACCTCATATATCCAAGATTCATTTGCCAATCATGTTCAATTTCTCGGTATGCCTAGTTAGGATAGACATTGGCAAACCAGATGCTCATAATTCCATTTTAGAGTAAGAGCCCTCAACCCTTTATCTTCTGTAACACCTACTGCAGGGAGTCAATGTAGCACCTACTGCTCTTCTTTGGAAAATGCTTCATGACAGGATGGCTGATAACTGGAGGTGGGTACTAATCCTAAAGACAACGCTTTAATAGTTTCAGCAATACATTAAAAAAACAATTCTACAGCTTATTACATGACCAGGCTATTTACTCTAATTCCTACTGCAGCCTTTGTCCTGACTATAATGTTTAGTATCAAATCTGGGTGTCCTTCTTGCTGAAATTTGAGGAGAAATGTCACACAATTCAGTTTTTCACAATACTCCAGTTTCTGATGATGAATGGGATTATCCTTGGGATATCCTTGGGAACTGAGGCTTCCTCAGAATGAGGTTAGTTTGCCAGTAGAATAACACTACCTAAAGACACCAGTTACATTTTTATATCTGATAAATGAAAGCTATTGCCTGAACAACTGCTGCCAGCATCAGATTTGGTGAAAACAATAATGTGAACTGAAGTGCAGGTAGCAAAGTGGTGCTGCAAACTGTGAGGGCAGCTGGAAAATGATAGTCTTTAGTGACATTTTGTTGCCATTGGAAACATTAAAAATTATAAAAAAGTTATCTGCCTTGGGCTTTCCTGGGAAGATAAACAAGTATCGGGAGATATATATGAACATCTTCAATTTTTTAAGCTTTGGGTTTTCTTTCTTTGCTTCTTTTAGATCTGTATTTACAGAGTTTATCAGTTAACTCTCAGCTTGTCACTAAAAGCATGTTTACTTTGATTTACACTGGCTGACACAGATGTTAGAGTGATTCAGCAGATTTACTAGCCAACAAGCTATTGAAATTTGGCTGGCTTTCATTGGTGTTTTCATCCTAAGAACCAGATGTTTAACAGAGTGAGGAGTGCATGCAACTGGTTGCTGAAGTAATTCCTCCCCCACCCCCAAGCCCATGCTGTACTAGTGCAATCCTAAGAAGAGTTACACCTTCTATGTCTGTTGAAGAAAATGGATGAAATTCTGTTTAGGGTTATTCTGTAAATTAGCTAGAAAAAAACCACTAGAGTAAGGATGGACAGGTTTAACTCACTTTGCTTGTATATTTTTTGATAAAAAGTGGAATTCCCCACTCCTTCACTTGAAGCCAGCTGGGTGACGAGTCAGTCACAACTTCCCGGAGCTCTCTCAGCCCCATCCACCTCACAGAATGATTGTTGTGGGGGTGATAATAACATACTTTGCAAATCTCTCTGAGTGGGCGCTAAGTTGTCCTGAAGGGTAATATATAAATTGAATGTCATTATTATTATTGACACCCAACTTATTATTATTGGCACCCATTTGTCTTCATACGTGAATGGGTAGTTGCCTGTTTTTGTTCTTGTAGCTAGGCTATTTGCTGAAGGGCAGGGTGTGTATGCAATGACAATATGTACTTGGGAAATATGGTGGCTGCTTTGAGATTGAAGATATTTTTTAAAATCTTGAGTTGAATGTTTAGTGTCAAGCCTAGGTGTTCTACTTGCTGAAATTTGAAGATAAATGTCACACAACTGAAGTATGTGGGGAGATCTCAGATCTTCTTTTTCTGTCATCTCATCTGGTAAGGCAGTATCTTTACAAAGGAGGGGATCTACCCTCCACCCAGTTTGCTTTGCCTCAACCTATCAACTTGTGCTCCAATTTCTTCCAAAAATTTCCCTCTATTCCTTGTAGGTACCTTTCTTATCAATGGGAATGTAGTCCACTTTTTCTGCCCCCTTCCCTGCTAATCTTCAGGGCCAGCCTTCAGGGCATACTGGCTGGCTGGTTGAGACAAAGTCAGCTGAAATTGAATCCCACGAAGACGGAGATCCTGTACTTGAGTCATGGGGAGGTGGCTTTGGGACCCCGGCTTCCCACACTTGATGGGGCAGCACTTACACTGGCCCCGAGAGTTAGGAGCCGGGGGTGATTATGGATTCTTCCTTGAAGATGGAGGACCAGATCACTGTAGTTGCCAGGTCGTCCTTTTATTATCTCCGGCAGGCCAGGCAGCTTGCTCCCTATCTATCCCCCTGCGACCTGACTACAGTGGTCCAAGCAATGGTCACCTCTAGGCTGGACTACTGTAACGCTCTCTACACTGGGCTTCCCATGGGCCTGATCTGGCAGTTACAGCTGGTGCAGAATGCAGTGGTGCAGGTCATCTCTGGAGCACCGGTGTGGGAGCATATTACACCGGTGCTACGCCAGCTGCATTGGTTACCGGTGGAGTACCGAATCAGGTTCAAGGTTTTGGTGCTAACCTATAAAGCCCTATGTGGACTGGGACTGACGTATCTGCGGGACCGTCTCTCTGCATATGAGCCCCGGAGGTCTCTCCGTTCAGGCGGTAAACATCTTTTAAGGGTCCCTGGCACTAGGAGGCCTGCCTGGCGTCAACCAGGGCCAGGGCCTTTTCGGTTTTGGCCCCGGCCTGGTGGAATGCTCTGTTGTACGAGACTAGGGCCCGGCAAGATTTGCTTGCATTTCGCCGGGCCTGTAAGACGGAGCTATTCCGCCAGGCATATGGCTGACGCCGGGCGGTTAAACCATTTCACCCATATGCGAATGCGGATGCTGTGGCCCACACTTAATACTGCATGTATTGCTCTGGAAGAACCGCTGTGCAGAACATCAAATCTATGTGCTGCTTTTTAAATTATTTTGATTATCTATATGTAAATATATGACATTTATATGCTTGTATAGCTATATTTTAATCAATTAGATGTAGTGTTTTAAAGTTTTAATGGTATTTGATACTTGTAATTTTGTTATCCGCCCTGAGCCTGCGAAAGCGGGGAGGGCGGAATAAAAATGAAATAAATTAAATTAAATTAAATTAATACCAAGCAAGTTGTCTGTCCCTGTTCAGAGAGGAAGACACAACCCAAAACAGATTGAATATAACCCCAGATTAAATCATCATGGAAGTCCTACTCAAGCCAGAGTGGCTATTTTAATGATTGACAGGAAATGGAAACAATGTACTTAGAAACACCTATAGGGATATCCTCTACAAACATTTCTGGCAGAAGATTAACTTGTTATTAGATTTTTCTGCTCAGTCACTATCTCCCATCACTGACTCTCTTACTTTCCTTTCCTCATCTTATGAAACTATGAAAAAAGTGAGTAAAGGGCCAATGACGGTATCTTCCTAAGATTTTCAGTCCATCACTTCTTATCAATATTTAATATTAAAGAACAAAGAAGATTTGGCATGTATTTTGATCAGCTACCTTCTGAATGCAAATTCCTAGGGTTTTTTTCTGCTTCCCACAGAAAATGATGCCCCAAGTATGCTCAGGAGTATTATTTCCAGAAGTTTTATATGACAATTTCTCCCCACTGATGTTTACTCCCTTCTCCAAGGCATATGGTGAGGACAAACCCAATTCAAAGTGATCCCAGTTTCAAACAAGTTGGGCCTGACTTAAATATTTTGGGGGTTTCATATTTTGATCTCCCTTATCTGAAATTTGCCTATATCACTACTTAAGTACCAGCAGTAAATTGTCTAATGAAAGACTAAAACTAGATGCATTAGCAAGGCTCCATAGAAAGGCGAATTATACTTGTGCAACTTGTATCTTGCCAAGAAAAAAGTATGCTTAGCAGTTTGATTAGTTTTCTGCATCTAGTAATTGCTCTCATCTTGCTGAGAAAGTAGCCTTTCAGCTGACTTCCTGCCTCTTCTGACTAAGCACATATGGCTTCCCTTGAGGGATCTACTAGAACTGAGGCTTGTGTGCCATGGTAGGTTGCTGACAATTTCCTTCTGCAGGGTAAACATGGACAGAAATGTAGAGCTCAGCATGAGCAGGAGAGGGGAGCTGAACTCCCCTTCTCTCTTGCTATTTTTCTTTAGTAGGGGTTCCATTACTGGAAGTAACCCTTCTGGGAGAAAAAAACAGCTTTGTGAAGAAAATAGCAAACAGTGAAAAAGGTATTTTACAGGTCCTTATTATTCACAAGGCTAGAGCCCTCACAGGGACTAGGGGCACGTCAGTTTTTTTTGTTGCTGAGGTACACCTCCACATAAATTACAATGAATCTCTTATATAACCTCTATTAATAAGATAATTGACTGCTTCCTTATTGAAGTGAAACAAATTCTCTTATATTAAAATAATTATAATACATTATTTATTTTTAATAAATAATAAAAATTTTATTCACTTCAAAATATTAAAGTATTGAACAATTATACCCCCAAATGTGCTTTCCTCAAGAATTCTACACGCGCAATAAAACTATTTAAAAATTGAGAATAGAATTCTTCAGGAGAACCTCTAAATGGATATAGGGCTTATGTATTGTGGTCTAGTACTTACTGTACCAGGGTCAGGCTGTCAGCTGAAGTGGGTGAAAGATTGAAGTGTTTTTACCTGAAATGTTGAGTAGTTACTATCATATTTATGCTTAACTGCACACCCTGACATTTTTTGGTTAACTCTGCCTCACATGGCAGCCATGTTTTGGTTGTCTCCACCTCCCATGGCAGATATTTTGCGGTTGCAGCCAGCACCATCTGTCAGAATTCCAAAAGTTTCTGCACTCTGAAAAGAGTTGGAAACTCCTTGGTGTATACACATTCAGTGGTGGCAAAAGTGGCAGACCAACAGGAACCATCATGTGTATCTGTAAAGATGTATGTAGAAAATTCACATGTGGGAGGGGTGTGGAACCCAGCACTCATCTGTGGGAGCTCTTCGCACATGCATGAAGCTTGCTAACTCCCAGAGCAGTGCAATGACATCACTTCCAAGAGTGACATCATCACGCAGGCTGTGGGAGTTTGGAGCCTAAATTGGCCCAGTGCGAAGTGCGGGAGCACACCTACGGCCTGCACAATGGTGTCACTCTTGGAAGTGATGTCACTGAACCACACTGGGAGTGCACCCTAGTAGCCCTGTTCCCCCACCTTTCCCCCCGTTGGCTGAGTGAGTGGTAACGGGGGCAGAGGGTGGGAGTGGGGGATCCCTGTCCCCACCAGGGGACTAGCAACCCTAGTTGAAAATGTCATGTCTGAAAAAGCCCTGATTTGGCTGTGCTGCCATTATGTTAAGTTCTGTAGTCACTCAAGTAGATGCTCTAGCCATTCTTCAACAGGTTTTTCAGTTTTCATGCTTCAGAACTGCTTCCCTTTCCCAAGACGAGAAGCAATAAGTTAGACACAATGTTCCATAAAGTAGTCATGTTTTCCAAAAAATCTTCCTGCTGTGATAAAACAGAGATATATTTCACATGATATCTCTGTGACATCTCCCTTACTGCACCTACATATGCACAAATACTTAGCATTGATACTGCTCTATATACTTAATATAGCATGTTCTAAATGCTTCATATACACTTTCTCTGAAATGGTAACAGCCTGTCAGAGAAACAGTATTACTATCCACATATTACACATGGTAGACTAAAGCTGATAGGGGTTTGCTGAAAGCCAGTGAGTTCATGACAGAGATTAGCTACAAGCCTGCACTAACCTTCAAATCCCACTCTTTAAATACTCTATGAGTGGTGTTTCAGAGCAGGACTTCATATTAAATCACTGGCAGGGTATAATGATATAATGTCTTTAGGTTTTTTCTGACTTACTTGTCCCCACCCCCAACCCATAGACAAATGTTTGTGGGAGATAGAAAATGATCTCAGAGAAACTAAAGAAATAAAATGCTTTATAGAAATTAAACTGACATGCTGTACAAGAATTTGCTGTAATATTTTCTTTCAAAATTTAACCTTTGAAAAGGAATAGGAAGGGAACAAAGTAAATAACCTCATTTTTAAATTCTGGGGATTTTCTAACGATACTGCCTCTGATGGCTGCTTATAATTACCACACAAATAGGATGTTCTGTGCTTATGACCTTTGCAGATGGAATATACTTGAAATTCATGCCTCACTGTGCTCTGTCAGCTTCTTTCCATGCATGCGGTTTCTGTGTGGTTTAATAAATATGAGTTTGGGAGCTAACTCACTGGCAGTGGCAATTCAGTTCATAGTTTTATAAGAGGCATACTTGCAAAATATTTTTTTATGAGACAGAAGTAGAATGAGTTCTCTTAGTCGTAGTATTTCTATGTGACATCACGGTTTATGACTGACATTATTAAACATTCTTAATGACAGCATGTCATATGTGATAAAAATCACTAAACATTCACTTCCCCAGAGTAGCACAGCTTAATTAGGGGCATTAGATGGAGCACACTGTGCAGACAAATATATGAAATATCATCGCTGTGGCTTGAAGTTAATGCAAACCAGGCCATGCTTTCATAACCACAAGATGCCACTTTGCTGCAGAGGCAGGAAGAAATCATTACTTGGCCCCGGTTGGGCTGGAACGGTTGTGAAGATGGGGTTCTTGCTGAAGCACTTCATCTCTTTTCTTGTCCAATGGAAGGATCCTCCACATACTGGATTACATTTGCTCTTCACAGTAAGGCTGCAATCCTAGGCATACTGAACCAGGTAAATACACAGAGGGTCTGTCTAACTACCCCATACAGATCTGTCTATTAATCCTCATCTGTTTGTATGCAACAAGCAGAGAATGAATAAGCTAGGGGACAAACGTTACCATTACCTTCAGAATGCAAGGAATCATTTATTAAATCTACTCAGATAGATCAAGCAAGTTAGTCCAGCCATGTGCAAAAGCAGAAAATGAAAGAATACTAAACATTGTTAGCTATCAGATTTGGGAGAGTGGTGGCGGTGGTCTTTTTCTGTCCTAGAACAGATCCCAAGCAATAGAAAGCCAAGGCGTGTAAATTCTTTCTGAAGTAAGAACGTATCTGGACAAATTAAAGCAACACAGCACTTCCAGTACTTGTTGAATAATACTGCATTGAGGCTTGGAGATGTGAGAGCACAGATATACCTTTCATAGAACAAGGGAGCATCTTTTGCAACCAATTTCATCCCCCATGCAAAATGGTTCATACTCCTTAACACCTTCAGGTAAGTGCTTTCACACCAAAAGTTTGCTCAGCTGAACATCTGGTTCAGCCCTATGTGGTGGTAGAGAGTGCTGTCAAGTTGTAGCTGACTTATGGTGACCGCTAGTGGGGTTTTCAAGGGAAAAGAGTCACAGAGGTGGTTTGCCATTGCCTGGCTCAGCAGCCCCTGTCTTCATTGGAGGTCTATGATCCAATTACTAACCAAAGTTGACTCTGCTTAGCTTCTGAGATCTGATGAGACCATACTTGACTGGGCTGTCCTGGTCAGGGTCAGCCATATGTACTCCTAACATAAAGAACAGGCCCCATATTATAAGAACAGAGAACTCTAGTGATGACATGTAAGTAGTTCCAAGCATTTAAAAGTTAAAATTACAACATACAATTTGAGGATTATCTAGCAATGCTTCAAATTGTTTCTTTTATACCATGTTGCAAAAAAAAAAAAGCACAACCAAATTGCTTGCTGGAATACAAACACACATATTTCTATCACGACTTTATTGTATCTAGGGTTTCATTGCCTTCTTGCTTTTTTCATATTCCTTCAATATCTTCTTTTTTCTTTTGAGTTTTGGATACTATTATGGTTCTTTATTTTATGTGTTATCTTATGGAATCAGATCAAATATCATATTAATGATCTGTAATAGTACACAAGAACATAAGAACAGCCATGCTGGATCAGCCCATCTAGTCCAACACTCTGTTCACACAGTGACTGACCATCTGCCTCTAGGAAGCCCACATGCAGGATGACTGTAACAGCATCTTCTAACCCATGCTCCTCAGTAACTGATATAAAGAGACATACTGCCAGTATTTCTGCAAGTGTTGGTTATTGTCTTCATTGAATTAATTGTTTGGAATAGTTAGTTGATGTTTTCTCAATATCCATTAATTGTTCAGAGATAGCTCCATGATGGTTCTATTAAGTATCCACCAGGGCTTGGAGAAGGTGACTACTCCTAAATGAAGTAAGGAACAGGGAGGTGCATGCCTACCTGTGTTGATCCTTGAAAGGAGAAAAAATACAGTAACTAGCATTCAGAAGTACTCTTTATGATTTTGTCTAATTCCCTTTTAGAGCCACTTAAGCATCTCCATATCGTGTGACTGAACCCCATAAATTAATGGTACATTGTGTAAACTACTATTTTTATCTGTTCAAAATCTACTACCAGTTAATTTCATTGGGTGATCCTGAGTAGAGATGGATACGAAATGGGAAAAAACCAAAACAAGCGTTTCATGATTTGTCGCATTTCATGAATCATTAACTTTCATTAAATTGTCCTGTTTCGTGAAATGATTAGTTAGTTTCATGATTCATCAGAACCCAGGGCACTTCAATGGCCCCCTTCATACCCAGAGATGCCAAACTCACAGGGAGACATCAGTAGGCTCTCCTCCACCCACCCTCACCCAACAAGCCAGCAAGAACAAATGCTCTAAGTAAGAATATAAGCAAATAAAATTAAAGAAAAAAAGGTAGGCCTCAGTCAAGCTAGGGCCCAGAGCAAGACAATGCCCTGAGTCTGGGGTTGGGTGGGATGGAGGAAAGAAGGCACCTTCACCCAATGACCTTCCCAGCAAGACCAAGAGCTGAAAATAAGAAAGAGGCTTTTCAGTGTCTTTTAAAGCAGGAGCAAATCCAGCCAAAAGCTCCCAATTCCACTCTCTTACTCCAAATCCCAGCAATAGGTCCTTCCTCTCCCTCTGTCTACTAGAACTGAAAAGCACAAGGCAGAGAGCTGTGCCTTATATCACAGAATCACAGAGTTGGAAGGGGCCATACAGGCCTTCTAGTCCAACCAAAATGCTCACATAGAGCAGAACAGGAGGTCTCTGGTTGGCAGACAGACCTGCCTAACAGGGTTTGGAGGGATGAGATTGGTGTTGCCATGGCTGCAGAAGGCCCATCTCCTCAGTTGCCTAGGGGATTAACCCCCCTGCCCCTTGCTGTATAGGGCAGAATGGAAGCTCTCCTGTTGGCAGGGAGAGCTACCTATCAAGGTTATGTGGGCTAAGATTGGGGTTTCGAATGGCAACAAAAGGTCTGCAGACATTCCGGGCCTATGTGGCTTAGGATCAGCGCCAGCCTGTCTGGCATCATGAATCATTCACGAATTGAACAAATCGGCCCAAAACATCATGAATTTCATGAAAACCATGGCTCCACAAAATGCGTTTTTGCAAAACACGAATTAGCTCGATTCATCATGAAATTTGATTTGTATTTCGATTCGTGCTCATGTCTAATCCTGAGTTCTAGTATTGTGAACAGGGTGAAAAGTTCCCTTCAATTTTGACATCCTATGCATAAATTTATAGACTTCTAGACTGTCTTCTCTTACAGTGCAATCCTCAACAGAGTTAAACCCTTCTAAGTTTATTGAAGTCAATGGGTTTAGAAGTATTAACTCTGTTTAAGATTACACTGTTAGTCATCTATTTGTCTAGACTAAAACATCACTGCTACATTTTAAATTTACTTTGTAAAGAACATGCTTCAAGTCCTTGATCTTTGTCTTTTGTGGGTGTAGTCGGAAATGTACACAATGGGAAGCTGGGCTGTCTAGGCCATTTCTTTTCCAAGAATTAGATGTAATATAGTTGACAAGTGATGAAATCCCTCCTGTTTCTTTGTCTAAAGCCTCTGCAAGATCACATCAAGTGAAGTAAAGATTTGATATTTTTTTGCTTCTTCTTCCTTAAGATATTCTATTTGAGCCATAGCCTGTATTGATTACTTCAAGCCTCAAAACCAAGACTGATTATAACCAATCCATTTGAACTGGCATTTTATAGGTATGCATGTACATTTATGTGTATGAGAGAGCCGTTTTGATTACATAACTTTGAGCTGGGAACAAAATACATCTGAAGAAGGAGAATTGGGACACCTCTTGTACAATAATCATCTTCAGGATGGAATTTATTTTCCTGTCTGTCACAAGTCTGTCTCCCAGCCTATCTTCACCCATGATAAAGAAGTGGAAAAACACATCCAAGAATTTGGATGTAGTGCTGGTGGGTACATTCTGAATCCAAGATTATGCTGGCTTTATTTATGTTTCGGAACTATAATCCCTTTCCAAAGTTGTACGTAACAATACATTTACATGGATTTGATTAAAAAAAACAGAATTCTGGCTGCATATTCAAAATTATGACTGATAGAGCCAATGTTAACTGTGATTGTTTTAAATAAAACTCTGGATAAACTTCTTGGGGAGAAGGAAACATCTGTGATGTAGAAGAGACATCAGATCAACCATCATATATTCCTTCCACATTTCAAATATTTGGGATGCTGTGATAGTGTAGCAGACTTTTTATCTTGTGCTGTCTCTAAATGAAAAACTGGATACTTCTGTAACATTTCAGATAGGTTGTATTAAATGTTGTCAGTTATGGTTCACATGGAGGTGATGAAATGTGAGGGAAATCAATTTTCCCTGGAAGTTCTTTCCAACTTCAAATCATAAATAATTCAGTCAAACACTGGACCAAAAGAAAATGGAATGTTCATCAAATAACGAATGCATAGGATAGCACATTTAGTTTATTGGAAACCAAATTTGCCAACAGCAACTATCTTTTAGGATATGTTGTGGAATGATGATCAGATTACTTTTTGGCTATTGCATTAGTCATGAATGAGGTTGGTAATCCAAGCTTGTCCATGTTTACTCACAAGTTGATCCCATTAATTTCACTATTAGTTGCTTCAGTGCGAACAGACACAAAGTTGTATCACTAACCAGGTTGTCAACCTCTCATATATTTCATCCTCAAAATATCTTGTGTTTTGTTAAATGGGGGAAAATATATCTAAGCATTCAGATTCATATGAGAAGCTAGGGAGATTCTATGGATCCAGAAGGGAAAGTCATACAAACAAATTACAATGAAGAAAATATTGCATCATAGACTTGGATGAATACAAATGCTGGGCTGTCTTTTGAGAGGTACTTGAAGTCAGATCAAGCTTGACAGCAATTTGAGGGTAAATTGGGAAAAGCTTATCCTCATCTGTGTCATGGCAAGGCAGCAGTAGGCATTCAAAAGTACATGTTTGCTGCCTGGACAATCTTGGAAGTATTGTAATAACAGGACAAGACTGTCTCAAAGTATGGGAATAGGCCTGATGCGGACTCCCCTTTTCTTATTTCACTCTTTTGCTTAGATCTACAAGCATAAAATCTTTGCTGCTTTTCACTGCTTTCAGGACTCCTTGAAACTTATTTTAGTGATTCTTCCTAGTAAGTCAGGAAAAAATTCAGCTTGTGTCTTCCAATGAATAATTAAAATAGAACTTGGGCAGACAGCTTTGTTGGCCATGCTCATTCTTGTGTTTGGTCTTAGAAAGACCAACAAAGGGAGAACAGTTTTGTTTTGAGAACAGACATAGTATGAATGATTTAGAGGAAATAAGAGAAGGAAACCTCCCATAAAACCTCATGAAAAAACAAGAGCTGGCTTGATGACCACGAGCAAGAATCAAACTACAGTTACATGTCTCTGTTTGAGCTAAATCCACATACCCCCTCTCAATACTATCAAGATACTGTGCATTCCATGCAAGGACGGTTCCAGGTTTCTGTGGGCCCTGGGTATGAGTGTATAATTGGGCCACCTTTCAGCTTGCTGCCACTTCATGGGAGAGGCTTTTCATGCCCCTGTGTGCAAGTGGCCTTACAGCAGACAAAAATCCTGGAACAGGGGAGAAGAGGAGAGCCAAGGAATTCTGGGTAACCATCATACCTGTCCCAGGTAAATTGGTAGAAAGAACTAAGGATATCAAACATAGAGCAGAACAAGCCTTGTGGAAGAGGAATAAGAAAAGGGAAGTCCCATCTTATCAACCGCTGGGAATTCTTTGCAAGTGTCACCAAAGATGTAGGAAAGGTTTGATATGATGGACTTCCAAAAAAACCCCTCCAAGACAGATGCTTACCAAGAGCTCTTAAGTAAACACAGCAACCACAAGCTACTTCTTCTTATGGATGGGTAGGTGCAGCAGTAAGACAGGAAGCAGAGGGTGCTTGGCCAGCCCAGTATAGGGAAGTAAGCAAGGGGGTCTCCATATAGAGAATGAAGCTATTTCCTTGTTTCAGATGTGATCAGTGGCCAACAGGGTGTAAAGGGAGGTGCAGGACACAAAATAATTCAGGATTTAAAAAGCCAAGGAGACTCCAAAAGGAGGTGAACAGGCAAGAAAATCCAGTGGAAGGAAGCAAATCACTCAGGTTTCAGAGGCCAATGAAAGGTCCCCTTGGTCCAGGCCAAAGCCAGTCAACAAGCAAGTACCACCAGGCCCTGAGGAATGGATCTATTCCCTGGACTCCAGCAGGGGTACCTCTCCACAAAGATGAGCAGAACAGAGGAGTACAGCAGAGGAAAGGAGCCCTGCCTCTGAGCTGCTGTGCTTGTCCACTCATGCAAACCGCCTCACAGGATGGGCACTGACAGCTCCTCATGCCAACTTGAAAGGGAGCCCTGAACCCCAGAGTCTCCAAGCAAGGCCTGCTTTGGCACCAGTGGGGGGGGGGGTGGCTAGAAGGCACTGAGTCCACACAAGCTCAGCATGGAGCACTCTCTCTCCTTATTACAAAAGTAATGCACTGAAGTTTCTTTGTGCCTCCTAGAAGCCCAAGACTGATCAGTGCTCTGTATTAGAGATGGGCATGAACCTGAATATGAACCATGGAAACTTATTTCCATGAACTTTCACAAACTGATCTACTGGTTCATTTGGTTCATTTTAAAACAGCAATGTCCCTTTCTGTGCTGCTGCAAGCGGCAGGGAAAGGGGCATTTAAACCCATGGATCAGATGCTTGTCGGGGAGATCATCAACAAGCAGCTGATCATTTAAACAGCTGGCTGGCCAGCCAGGAGTTCCTGGCCGGCCGGGAACTCCTGACCAGCCAGACAAGCCTCACCTGCTCTTTAAATGGCCATTTCCCGACCGCTTGGAGCGACAGGGAAATAGCTATTTAAACTGTGGGGCTTGGATGGCTGGCAAGCAGTTGATCCAGGGGTTTAAATATCCCTTTCCCTGCCGCTGCTAAGTGGCAGGAAAGAGGCAGTTTTTTAAAAAAAAATAGTTTTTATAAGTTTCCATTGGGGATAGGGGAAAGAGGGGAACAAATTTCAAAAGTATCATACATTCTGCTTGAAACATCACTCTACTTATCTACATTTTCCAGGGCTCATCATTTAACTGTGATTACTAATAAAAAGTTACAATATTGTCATAATATAATTACAACATTTGGGTCCTTATATTTATTTCTCATCCAGTTGTAGAATGGGGCCCACGGCGCAGCAAAGTCTTCTTCCATTTGTCCTTTCATTAGTAAAGTCAATTTGTCTAGTTCCACATTTTCCATTATTTTTGCTATTAGCTCCTCCTGCTGGGGTATTACTGGTCTTTTCCAATAAAATACTAGTAGAATTCTTGCTGCAGTCACTGCATGTATAATCAAATATTTCTGATCTTTATCCAAATCTTCTGGCACACAATTTAACAAGAATATTTCAGGTTTCAATAGTACTGAAATTTGTAAGATTGTTTGTAAGAGTCTATGAACCATTATCCCAAATGTATATACCTCTTTGCAAGACCACCACATATGATAGAATGTTCCCTTATGTTTCTCACATTTCCAACAGTTATTAGATACATTTTTATACACTTTAGCAAGTCTATCCAGTGGTAAATACCATCTATAAAATATCTTATATAAATTTTCTTTAAACGCCACTGATTTAGTTAATTTAACATTCACTTTCCATATCCTATTCCATTGCATTGGATCAAAACTATAATCTAAATTTTGTGACCATTTATTTTTAAATTCTTCTATCCCTTTGTTTTCTTTCTTCATTTGAATTAAGAATACATACATCTTTTTAATCAGTTTTTCATCCGAGTCACATAATAGCTTTTCAAAACTATTTTGCTCTATGGTTGTTGGGGGTTTTCCGGGCTGTATTGCCGTGGTCTTGGCATTGTAGTTCCTGACGTTTCGCCAGCAGCTGGCGAAATGTCAGGAACTACAATGCCAAGACCACGGCAATACAGCCCGGAAAACCCCCAACAACCATCGTTCTCCGGCCGTGAAAGCCTTCGACAATACATATTTTGCTCTAATTGGAAACCTACCAATTTTTTATCTTTGTTATATCTGGATTCTATCTGAGATCTTAACCACCAGTCTAAATTAAAACCTTGTTTCTGTAATTCCTCTTTTGTTTGTAATCTTCCATTATCATCTAACAGGTATATCATCTATATCTAACCATGGCCATTTCCACACGGCTTACCTTGTTCCGTAAAACAGCAAAATCTCACACAAAATCACGTGAGAAGACACTGTTATCATGTCTTCTTGCGCGATAACAGTGTCTTCTTGCGCGATTTTGCGTGATAACAGCATCTTCTCACACGATTTCGTGCGAGATTTCACTGTTTTCCAGAACAAGGTAAGCCGTGTGGAAACGGCCCATCTTGTCAACTGAAAACACTTCTAAAGGAGATATCCATTGTGGAGTTTTAGAGTAGATTTGTGGTACAATTCTTTCCCATGCTGATATAAGGGACTTTCTAATCCAATGATTCTTAAAATATGTATGTCCTTGTGTTTTCCCATACCATAGAAAAGCATGCCATCCTAGCTGTAGATCATGTCCTTCTATCACCAAAAGTCTTTGATTTTCCAGAAAGGAGCATTTAAACCCAACAGACCATGAACCACGAACTGGTTCGTAAACTTGTCCCAGTTTGTGGGAGTTTGTGGGAGTGAAAATGAAATGAACCACGAACTGCACAGTTTGTTTTTTTTGTAGTTTGTGCCCATGTCTACTCTGTATGCACTCTGTCAGAGGCACCTTTGGATGTGTGTGTGTATGTGCACTGTCCTTCCTGCATAGAGTTTGTACTGATGATCTTACCGCTGAGTGGCAGGCCAAGCTGCAGCACTTGCCAGTGCTCATTGCCCCCAGAATCACCACCAGAGGCAGTTGCTGCCATTTGTAGCCACTGCCATGGCTGGCTTGTGCTGGGAGTAAGTTGAACAGGTGTTCAGGGCCTCTGAGTATTGCTGTCTCAGGAAGAGGAAGGTAAAAGGTGGGATGCTGGAGTGCTATGGGGCTGGGTCAAGAAGTCATGCAGCTCTTATTGGATGGCAAATGCCCCTTTTGCTGGCTTATGACACCAGTCCTGATTCTATGTGGTCCTGGAAATTGTTTAAAAGTGCACTGTGTACTTGAATAGCAAATTCCATCTAGCCCCCTGGATCCATGCTAACATTATTGTAATGCATCCTGCATGGGTCTGCCCTTAAAGTCAACTGAGATACTCCAGTTGGTACATAATGCTGCAGCTTGGTGATTATCAGATAGAACATGCACATTATACACATTCGGCAATCATTCCATTAGTTGCCCAAGAGCAGCTATCACCTACAAAGGCCTACATGGCCTTGAACCTCATATCTGCAGGACTTCTTCTCCTCTTATATTCCACCATGACAGCTTCCCTAATTTGTTCAGGGCCTTATGTGCATGCCACCCTGCAAGCAGGCAAGATCTACAACTGCCTGCTGTACATATGCTTTCTCTGCTTTAGTTTCCATCTTGTGGAATGGCTTGCCTGAGGAGGTCAGGAGGACTCCCATGCTTCTATTATTTCACAAAATGTGTAAAATGAAGTTGTTTAAGGTCGGACTTACCTATAAAAGTATTAGGGCTATATTATGACTAAATAGTTCAGGAAGTATTTTATAAAGGAAAAGGGAGTATGGACTATATGTAGGATGTATGATCCAATAGGGCTCTTCTTGTGTTCTTACAAATCTATTACAGTGTTCGATGTATTGTCGAAGGCTTTCACGGCCGGAGAACGATGGTTGTTGTGGGTTTTCCGGGCTGTATTGCCGTGGTCTTGGCATTGTAGTTCCTGATGTTTCGCCAGCAGCTGTGACTGGCATCTTCAGAGGATGACTCAGCTCAACCCCACCCCTCCTGAGTAGATATAAATGACCTGCCAACATCTTTTCCACACTGTGACACTGAGAGATCTCTGTCTTTTGGTGCTACACCTCTGAAGATGCCAGCCACAGCTGCTGGCGAAACGTCAGGAACTACAATGCCAAGACCACGGCTATACAGCCCGGAAAATCCACAACAACCATATTACAGTGTTGTTACTGCATTGTTATCTGTTAATGTAATACCATTTTCTTCATTATATCAGCATTGTGTGTTATGCCTAGTATGCTATGCTCACTCACATTCCAGAAATAGTAGTCTTAGTATTAGGGTTGTCAGTCACCCACTGGGGTTGGGAGATCTCCCACTCCCATCATCCCCCACTCCTATCCTCCACCTCCTGCTCCAGTTTACTTCACTGGCAGGGGAATGCACTTTCCAGGGTGCGCTCCTGGGTGGTGCAGCACACACCCACACTCCATAGTGGGCCCATTTGGGCCCCAAACAGGCCAAATTGGGCCCATTTGAGGCCTAAATTGGCCTGCTGTGACACACAGGAGTGTGTCGGGGCCCTTCTGACACTTCCATACTCTGTAGTGGGCTGAATTGGGCTTGTTAGGGCTGAATTGGCCCTCTGCGAAGTGCAGGCGCACTCCAGGGCCCATCATGCTGCCCTGGTAGCACTCCCACTCTCCGCAGCAGGGTGATTTCAGCCCCAATCAGGCCCTATTCAGCCCAAACAGGCCAAAATTGGCCCACTGAAGAACACAAGAGCTCTCCAGAACCCATCATGCTGCCCTGGCAGGGCTCCCACATTTTCCCAAGGAGGCCTGATTCACCCACAAATGGGCTGAAATTGACCCACTGTGGAGCACTCCCAGGGCAGCACAAGGCGTGCATGATGACATTACTTCCTGGAAGTGACATCATCAAGCATCCCCAGGACTGCGTGTGCAAGCAACGTGAGTGCCAGGTCTCCCGCCTCCCACCTGGAGGGTAAGGGGACCTGGCAACCCTACCTACTACATTGTTTATTAGATGTCTCTTCATATTTAGTGTATCAAACTGCACTTTGAGTCGTACTGAGAAAGGTAGACTATAAATATAGTAAATAGAAATACATAATAGAAACTTTTTAGAATGTAGAATGTTGACCTAAAATCTGTTTGCTCATAGGCCTGGCAAAATTGCTTAGCAGGAGCTGAAGCAGCAAGTAGATATGTTGGCAGTAGCTACACTTTCGTAGCTGGTACCATTTGCACAAAAGATGTAAAACTTACAGCCTACAAAGGAAGCTACATTTCTGTTTCCTCCTCCTCCTCTTTATCACAGTTTCCTAAATGAAAACATGAATAAAAAGCAGGAGATTATCATTACAATGTCTTTCTGGTATCTTGAAACTAGGCATGCAGAGTAATTGTGCTTCTCCTATTTGTTCAGTTAGAAACAAAGCCTAAGATTACTTTAACAGATTTTGCTATTAACATCACACTGTGTAAGGAAAAGCCCTGGATCACTTTGAAATATTTCCAGACAAAAGCACATTAGACCTTAATGACTACGTAGTGGGTGATGGAAGGTACTTAACTTCACCTAGAAAAAAAATGTTTTTAATGACTTCATTTATTCATTTCTTTAAAAACAATAAAATCTTCATGTACTAACCTACTAGAAACACTCCCAGGTGTTCTGTTGAGATGTAATTTCAGAACACCAAGGGCTTTGCACTGTAATATAACCTGTCGTGCCTCACAGCTTAATCAGATGGTAGCTTTGGGGAATCACTTGTTCTGGTTGCTAAATGCATCTTACAATAACATCATTATTGGAACTTATACTTTTATAGTGCATTTTTATCTTGTATGCAGGCTCATCAAAGTCTTCTACAGAACATTTGCAGTGCATTACAGCAGCAGGAGCACAGAACTGAGCTCATCCCATGTGCACAAGCAGCATACCTCACACAATAAAGTATATCACTTTTAATAGAGGAGTCACTGTTACAGAATATACATATATGTTTGTAAAGTGGCTCACAGACAGCTTTTATGAAACAATCTCATTAAACCTAGATCAAATGACCAGCAGTAAAGACTTTAACATGTAGTCATTTCAGTACATTATCAAATTCACAGAAATTAAATTAGGGATCAGCAATTACTAGATCAGGATCCACTGCTTTTTGCTTATCATATTCAAATTTGCCAAACTTGTTGGTGCGCTTATGGAACACATCTGTGTCTCTCCGAGTTCAGGTGTTCGGAGAGAGACAGATGTGTTCCATAAGAGAAAGGGGGGTATACTTATATGCTTAGAGGGGGGAAAGAATTGGTATCACTTCTCCCCCTTTAAGCATATAAGTATACCCCCCTTTCTCCCCAGCGGGGACCCAAACCAGCTTGTATCATTCTCCTCTTCTCCATTTTATCCTCATACCACCATCTCAGGTTAAGATGAGAGGGTGTGACTGGCCCAAGGTCACCAAGCAAGCTTCCGCGGCAGAGTGTGGACTTGACCTTGACATATTCCATCCATTTCAGTAAAACTAGACATGTAGTTTGTATAGTATTCAAATTGTTGATGCAAACCAATCACATTGAAGTTTATATTCAATACAGGTTGCTCATTTCAGGATTAGATTGTGCATTTGTCTCAAACTCTTTCTTAGGCAACAGAAAACGTTATCAGGGAAAGATGCAGAAAGCAGAGGTATTTGTTACGCCAGCAATTCTTGACTCTGCATCTGCTCAGTTAAACTGCAAATAGAAATTCCAAGGATGGGAATGTCCTTGTTTCTCTCACAAGTCTTGAAGTCCCTGCTCATTCACCTCTTAACAAAGCACACCTTCTTAGCTTTTCCCATTTAAGTGAGAGGGGGAAGGGGGGTCAGGGTACAGGGATTCTGATTCCATGTTTAAACGAGTCAACAGGAAGTTGTAAAAAGTGGATTTGGTATGAAAAGAGAACCAATGTCAAGAGAATGTATTTATTAAGTTAGAAAGTTCTTATAAAATTAAATCTAACATAATTAATGCCCTCCTCAGTTTATGACTGCTTGTAATTAAACAGTAAACAGAAGAAACAAATTTTAAATTGGTTTTAGACATCAATGAATGAATGAAATAGTTTTAGTTGATTAATTTGGTAGAGGCCAATTTTAACTCGTGGCAATAAATTTTAAATATTGACACTAAGACTTAATGAAACATTTGTTTAGCTATTGAAGATATTTTGTTTCTAGTGTATTATCATAATAGAGAACAATATTCAGTAACTCAGTAACAATGAGTGGCAGCGATTATTTCTTAAACACTCAATCCATGGTGGAGGTGGGGCGGGAATTACATGCACATAAATGGAAAATGAAAAGAATTTTATGTGAAACAGCTGGTTAACTGATATTAACAGGCTCCGGATATACTCAATCATATTTTCTACGTAGGTACCAAGTATTTGAGCTTGTATTAATGCAAGTAGATATTGGTTGTTGTGGATTTTCCAGGCTGTATTGCCGTGGTGATACAGCCCGGATACATACCACAGCAATACAGCTCGGAAAATCCACAACAACCATCGTTCTCTGGCCATGAAAGCCTTCGACAATATATTAAGCAGATATTGTTGAAATACCTTTCATTTATCTATATTTACATATAAGGACTGCATGAATTTCTGAGGAGAAGCAGGGTTGGTGTCATGGTCTGTTCCTTTTTCCTTGCAGTTATTATTGCTGTTATGTTGCATCATGCCCTCCCGTCTTCACTAATGTTATATATTTCATTGTCTCTAAAGTCTAAACTATATGATACATGTAGGGTTGCTGTTCCCCCAGTGGGGGCAGGGGATCCCCTGCTCCCACCCTCAATCCCCCCACTACTCATTTGGCCAGCAGGGGGGGGAAGGCAAGCAAACAGGCCTCTTGATGTGTGTTCCCAGCATGATGCCATGATGTCACTTCCAGGAGTGATGTCATTGCACAGGCCATGGGAGTGCTCCTGTGCTTTGTGCAGTGACATCATTGCACTGTGATGAGACATCATTGCACTGTGATGAGAGCTCACACGTGTGAAGAGCTTCAAGAGGTGAGTGTCGGGTTCCTCACTGATTCCACCAGGTCAGGGGTGTCCAAGGTCTACAGCCCAGCCCCCGGACTTACCTGGAGAAGAGGACAGGAGACCCCCAGGAGACAGCGGTCCAGCTGCCTCAGCAGACAGCCAGACCCAGATCCAGCCGGCCACAAGGGGAAGGGAAGAGACACCCAAGCCCCAGCCAGCCATAGGGGGAAGGGAAGAGACACCCCAGCCCCAGCCAGCCACAGGGGGAAGGGAAGAGGCACCCAAGCCCCAGCCAGCCACAGGGGGAAGGGAAGAGACACCTCAGCCCCAGCCAGCCACAGGGGGAAGGGAAGAGACACCCCAGCCTCAGAGGGTTAGAAGGGGCAGGTGGAGGCCAGCCAGCCCCACCCTCCAGTGAGAGTCCAGGGGGTCAGGTAAGGAGACTGGGGGCAACCCAGAGGGGACTAGAGCGGACAGAGAGGGCCAAGACAGTGGAGACAGGCAGCCAGCAGCAGGCCAAGCTGAAGCCTTACCAGCCAGGGAGGAGAAGCAGCCTCAGCAGCTCAGAGCCACACCCCAGCCTGCAGCCCAGCTGGAAAGCAGTAACCTAGCCCAGGGGATGCTAGGAGCTAAGCAGCTCCAAGTGGAGCTGCCTGAGGCATTCTGTGGGAGAAGAGGAACAGCCAGCCAGGGATGCTCAGCTGTGCATGCCTTCAGCCATCAGCTCAGCCAGGGAGGCTGGACAGCCAGCCAACGAGGCACAGGTAGACCGGCCTAGTGCTTCCAGCCAAACGAGCACAGATGCAGCTGCCTAGGCCAGCTAGGGCCATGAGTGGAAGGCAGCAGGAGGGCGTGGTTGGCAGGTGGAGCATGGCTAGGCTGAAGGGATAAAAGGGAAGCACACCCACAGGGTGTGGTGGGTTGAGTAGGAGCAATGGAGTGGAGTTGGAGCAGAGGTGAGTCGATGAAGGAGGAGATGGTGGAGATCAAAGGGGGTGAGTGGCACAGGTTGAGCAGGCCAGCAAGTGGACTGAGAGGGAGTCTGGGTGAGGTATACTGTCACGGTATAATTATGCTACACAGGCGTCAGTGGCAGGGTTCAAGAGAAGACACGACACACCAAGCTTCAGTACAAATGGTGTATTATACAATTTACAGGTGGATACATTACAGATATATTATGTTGGCTGACAAAGCGCTTTGCCAGCAACCCGCAGAGCTAGAGCTCTTTACAGTACAAGACTCTGCATCCTTATATATTACTTAGTAGCCTATCCCCACACAGTGCTGACTCACTGTGCCAGTCCAGGTGTCCTTGACATTTACAGAGAAGTACATCACCTGGCTGGTGTCACATGATGGCAACCTGTCATCACTCTCTTACTACTGATGACACAGATCAGTCACTGCTAGCTGCCTCATCTGTTTGTTTATTTTATTATTGTGACATAAACCACCCCTCCTTCCACAGAGCAGGGTCCTGCAGCATCCCTGGCACCCCTTTGACGTCAGGGCCGGTAAGACCGGCGCCCCGCCCAGTGGCAGCCACCGCAAGCCCTGACAAGGGATGTTCCAACCCAACTTGCAATCACATTCATGATCAGGGAACTTACCTTCTAAAGATTTCTGTTGCTTGATGTAGCTAAGGAGGACTGCACAAGGGGAAGAGGGCTTCAGCCTTCCTTCCTGTGCCATTTTCCCAAACAGAAATGGCCATAGGGGAAAAGTTGTTTAAGCCAGTGTGAGGCTCCATGTGTACTGGTGCTATATATCTGAGTACATGTAGAGCCTTGCTTGCATTACATGTGCTGTATAGTTTGGCAAGGGCATGAGAATAACAAAAGGCCAAACAAGTCCAAAAAGAACAGGGGCAGGAGTCAGATCCATTGTTCAGGGACAGAAATCTTCTGTTATCTACATACAAGCTTGAAAGTCTTCTACCCATTTTCCTTTTTTTACAAGCCCTCTTACAGTGGCATCCTAAATGAGGTCTATTATCATTACTTGTAAAGGTCATGTAGAGTAGCCCTATAATTAGTGGGATAAAAATTCAAGGATGCCCAGCTGGATGGTCATTGCTTTGGAGCCTGGCAGTGGACCAAAGAGATGTTACCAGCTTAATGTATTAATGTGAACCTATTTTCATTACCTATTTCATCCAATGATTATTAATACTGAACATTTATTGCTCTTCACAGCTTAAATTAAAATCAGCATCCTTCATTATCATGCACATTAACATTCTGGGTTATGCATGTATATCTAGAATATCTTCTGGAGCTCCCACTTGAGTACCTGAGTGAAATTAAAGAGGCATGTAGTGTGGTGCATTGTTCCAAATCCCAAAGTATGTTCATAAGCTGTTGGCAAATATGAAGTACGATGTCCACTCCTGGCCTTGGTTTCCTGAACCCAGATAGTAGAAGTGCTAATTAATCTCGTTTTAGTATAAGTAAACCATAGAGTACCCAAGTACAATCGGGTAGTAGACTTACTAACCTTTTGATGCCCACTGCCACTTAGAGAGGCACTGGGAGAAAAAAATGGCTAGAAGGCTGACGGTGTGACATCACTTCCAGGTTTTCCTGGAAGTGATGTCATACCATTGCTGATGGCTACCACCACCTCACCTTCCCATCCCCAAGTCTCCTCTGGTTACCTCAATGTGATTGGCAACTCTATCAGATACAGATTAGCTGGCATAGCCATTCTTGTTTGTTGAGATTTTTATGTCATTGGTTTATTTCTTTTATCTCAATTTACATCATTCTCATGCCATTTTTACACCACCTATGTGCTTTTCATTTGTTTCTGTTTAGATTGTGTTATGCTATTTCAGTGCCATGTATACACAATTGTACACAATTAAAGTTTTTTTTTAATTTCAATGGAAAGAAATTCAGCATGGAAGGACGACAAAATGATGCAAAAAAATAACCCACAGGGAGATTAATCAGTGATCCACCCCTAAAGAAACAGGGATTACATGGTTATTTGCAGCACTTTAGAGTTCACTGATGGTATCCAGCATAATACCAGACCCTGCGGAAAGGGTGGGGGTGGCACTTACCTATTTTTTTTTAATTTCCTGAAGCCCAGGGTGTGTGCTTTTCTCTCCCCTTTTTGCTGATTGTGTGGGGCTGATGGGGATTTAAACAAATAAAAGGAGAAGCAAGAGTGTGAGATTTGAGCAGCCATAAACCCAGAGGCCAGTCATCTCAAAAAGCTCCCTCTCTCTTTTTTCTCGTCATCCCATATATACTGAGTTCTCGTAGCTTCCTCAGTCATCACCCTTATTTTTTGAATGGTTTGCCAGAAGATATAAAAAGGACACTTTCTTTACTGTTCTATAGATGTTGTAGGGCAACCTTGTTTCAGAGGAGTTATTGTTATATTGGTAATATGTACGTTGATTGAGGGTTTGGATCAACCAACCAGTTGTCTTGAAGGACCAACAAACAGGCAATGGAGTCCATGGGTTTCTTCTGATTTTGCCTCCTAGCACTGGGTTTCAGAAGTTTAATGCCTCTGAATATGGAGGTTCCATTTATTCACTATGGCTGGTAGCCATTGATGGGCCCATCTTCTGTGAGGCTGTCTAACCCCCTTTTAAATCCCTCTGTGCTCATGTCCATCACTATATTCACTGGCAGCTAAATCCACAGTTTAATTACTCATTGAGTAAAGAAATGTTTCCTTTTGTCTGCCCTGCAGCTATTGCCCACGAGAATTTCATTAGGCGCCCCTGAGTCCTAGTACTGAGCTAGAGCTAGAAAAATCTCCCTTTATCCGCTTTATCCACCCCATGCATAAGTTTACATTTGTACATATGCTCCAAGCAACCTTGGGGCCCTACACACGGGGAAAAGACAGTGTAAAAATACTCCATTTTTTTTAAAAAAAAATGTTCTTACAACACATTCTGGTACTTGGAAGGGGTTAATGAATCCATTTCTCTGGGGGGGGGGGTAACAACTAGGATGAGAGTGTAAGGCGATCTAGAAAATGCCTCTTGGAGGGAACATCCCCTTTCCCTGGCATCATTCCAAATAAAATTCAAATCCCACCCCATGAATGAAATAATAATAATAAAAAAAACTATTGGAAGACAACCCACATGTCTCCAAGTTTATATGTAGCTTGATGCAGGAAGCTCCTGATTTAGGAGAAGCAGCATAAGTGGAATACATTATTGTAATTGTGCTGTCTAGATAGCACATATTCCATCACTGTCCAAATTATTAGGGAGGCTAGAGAATTATGCCCCTTCTTGCCTTTTGAGATGGCCATTTTAGCTGCTGTTTTTAGAAAGCTACTAGGGAGGGAAAGATTTGGCTTCTTTTCAAAGGTTGGGGGTCACCTTTCAGACCATATGGATTTCATTTAGGCACCCCCTTCCCTCCTTCATTATTTGAGCATAGTCCTTTAGTGCTGTACAAACTACACTACTATACTATTGTGCACTGTCTCTTAGTGTCGCTTATTATGTCATGTCAAATTGCTTATTTTCAGCACTGTATCAGATTTCTGTTTCCCCCCCACCCAAGTTTCTGCAATCTATACCCTACTGCATTGAATTTCCCAGCTGTTGATCATATTGAGTTAGACTGTGTAATTTGCCTTGAGTCTTTGTGTGAAAGGCAGACTGTCCGGTGCCGCCAGACTGGGCGCCGGGGCCGGGGGTGGAACCCTCCGGCCGGAGGCCCAGCCCCCCATAACCCCCCCCCGGCCTGCACCCCCTCACCTGCTCGGCGGTGGGGGCAAAGATGATGCCGGGACCCTTGGAGGGCCCTCCCGCGCCACCGAAGACCTGCGGGGAGGCACCGAGGATGGCTGCGGCCGCGAAGCCAGCAGAGATGGCGTGGCTCGCAATGGAGGCCCCGCCCGCCATGGCGTGGCCGAGCCGCGAGCCGGGGAGGCCGGGACCACCGGGGAGGAGGCGGCCCACCGCGACTAAGCCGGTGGAGGCGGTGCAGGCAGCTGCCTTGGCCGGGACGGCCCTTTCCCCGGCCGCCCGGGCGGAGGCCGGGCCTGCACCCGTGGAGTCACTGTCACACCTGAGAGGGGAGGAACCAGGGCCCGGGCAGTCAGTGGGTGGAGGGGAGGTCAGACTGGGGGAGGTGTCCGGAGGAAGGGAAATGCAGCAGGAGTGGCCCTGGGGGTGGAAGGGCAAGGTGGAGGGCGAACCGGGACTAGCAACACGGGCATGGAGGGGTGGGGGATGGCAGGATTGGTTAGGCTGGTGGGGAGGGAGCTATAAGAGGGCAGCTCCCAAGGACACCGGGGAGGAGAAAGCTGGAGCGACTGGAGACAAGGAGAGAGAGAGGGAAAGAGTGAAGCCAGAGCCCAGCAGGTTAGCGAAGGTGGACATCGGATGCCTTAAACCCCCGCCTTCTACCTACATCTGAGGCAGACGGAGCAGCCCTTCTCTGGACCCGTCACGGCGGAGGGTGGGAGCAGCGCGGGGGGCGGAGCCGGCGCTTACACAGACTATAAATAATATAAATAAATAAGAAGAAATGAAACTATGTTGCAAAAATATCTCAAGGAAGATGTCCAAACTACTAGGAAATTATGAAGTATGATTGCTATTCAGTCTATGCCACATTTGCTGACATTCATGTTCTGTAGTCTGCCTTGAATTAGAAGAAATATTGTGGATCAGCAAAGTCCTTACATGGCTAAGAATGATTCAGCACAGCCCTCAGTTTGGAACTGCCCTTATGTCGTAAGTCAGCCTTGTCCTGTGCTCAGGGAACTCTGACACATGCAGTTTGTGGAAGAAACTTGTACATTTTACAGCTGCGCCACTGGCCTTGCTGGTGTCCAAGCTCTGATACGCTGACCCTTGGACTGGACCTGACTCTTAGTTTCTCTGGAACTTGGACTGAACCTGACTTGTGGCTTCTCTAGAACACTGACCCTTGGACAGGACTCTGGTTATTCTTTGCTTCCTGGTCATGACTGGCCTCTACAGTATGGCCCCTGGCCACTGGGGGACTACACCTGTACACCTTAGTTGTCAGAGAACTAACAACTAGTTAGCAGTGCTATTTAAAGTTCTACATGTCTGGCTTCACCACAGAAAGCAACAGAGCTGCAGCACAAGTTTCCTTTTATCATTAAAAGTTATACATAAAATATGCTTGGCCTCTAGCTATGAAGAGAAAAAAATGTACTCTTGCAGCTTCTTCTATTTAAATGCAGATTATACCTCTCACAGCTCCTTATAAGTCATTCAACCTTTAAACTGCACTTTTTGCTCAAACAAGAGGCAGAGACAGAGAAAAAGAGTTGGGTGCACCCTGGCATTTTGTTAAGGGACTTGTCTGTACTAAATTGGTGGATTTGGACTAATTTCCTAAGAGGGCAAAAAAGAGAAGCACAGGCACTTCACTTCAACTCTGAAGAAGTCTCATTACTTCCAACTGGTGTCTCGTTGTCACATAAGAATTTAGACCCAGACATTTAGGAGACAAGTAGGTGGAAAATACTTTGAGCTTTGGAGAGATTTAATAGTTTGGTGAACACTTCTTTAAGGTCAGCAGTTTTTTACCTGAATTTAGTACTTATAGACACAGACACTGCCAAGTCACTATCTAACGAGCATCCCCTAACAACATGGCTTCTGTTTAACTTCATAGTTGCCATCAATGTGTTTACAAAAGATATATCTTCTGTTAGATTAATGAATGACAAAAGCCTATAGATGAAGGTATTGCTGATTTTTCTTTTGCTTAAAAAACAAAACCAAGCACTATGTTCATGTCATTAGCAGTTAATATTTAAGCAGATCTTAGTAGCAGGGTTGTCAACCTCCAGGTGGGCCTGGAGTACTCCTGGAATTACAACTGATCCCCAGGCTACAGAGATCAGTTCTCCAGAACAAAATGGCAGCTTCAGCAGGCACATCCAATGTGACCCAATTTTGAATGCTTGATTAATAACAACAACAAAAAAGCTCAATGCTAGCAAAATATTGGAATTCAAGACAGACCTGCATGCATCCTCTCTACTTGCAGAACTGAAACAACCAAGGAAAGCACCTTTTTTTGTAAATTAATATCTTTTTTCCAATACATTGGGTTAGTTGCAGATGATAGGGGAGGGAGAGAATAGATATGGGAAATTTGTGATCAAATTGTGAAAAGAAGAGGCCTATTCACCCGTTATTTATCCCAGTCTCAAGTTAGTTTTCAATATGCTCTTCTTTAGTTTACCAAGCTGAGAAAGGTTAAGTGAACACTGTCACAGTCAGCAGTAACTTTGCAGCAGCAGATACACTGTATTAGAAACAGTTTTCATTTCTATCAACAAATTTCCCATTTTGGATACATTATTGAATTCTCTTATTATCTTGTAGCTATTTCAATGTTTATCTCACTAGTCTTGCTACAGTCTCATAAGTTTGTTTAAACTGATGCCAGATTTATAAGGCATAGAACATTTATTGCTTAGATCACATTTCCTTCACTGTACATAAAATCTTTCAAATATTTTGGAGTTATAGTATATATGAATAGTATTCATAGAATGATATTCCTCCCTGCTGTCTGACTTTGAAAGCTCATTGTTGCTAGCTCTAGTTCAGAGCCATTCAAATGCAACTCCTGGCAACACAGAAAATAATAAACAAAATTGGTTCTTTGAATGAAAAGCCAGGCAGATGAGGGAAGCAGTTAGTAACTAAGTGCCAAAAGCCTGTATTTGATGAGGTAGAGGAGTCTCATTTCCACATTTTTATTGCTCACTACAATAAAGCATGACAGTTACGTGGTATTTTCATCTCCAAAGTCCTGTTCAAACATTAACTAATGAATCCTTCAAATGTTGGCATGAGTTAGATGAATATGATGTTTTTCCTTTTGGGGAGGCAACTCCCCCACCCTTCAAAAAGTATTATGATTCATATGTGTATATTTGTTGACCTTTGTGCCACAAAACTATACCTTTTCAAGAGCACACAGGAGTAAAACAACATATTATTAGTATTCACTCATGATACTATTGGCTTTCTATTTGTCAGAAAAGTGATCTTATGGAGATGGCAAAGAACTAGAATGGCAATCACAATACTTTTCAAATTTTTTAGAAAGTCCATATACATCTTTGAGACAAGTTTTCAATCATCTGTTTATTTTCACAGTACTGATATGTTTCCCCCATGATTGTATACATTACTACTGTCCTCTTGGTTACACAACAATTCAGACTAGGGATGTGCACTCAGGATTCAGGTTTGATTTAAAAACCCAAATTGGGCCTGATTCAGGTAGATTTGGTATTCCCAAATTGGGAATACCAAAGTGATTTGGTATTCCTGAACCTGAAGCGACTTCGGGTCACTTTGGGTTGTTTCGGGTCACCCGGGAGTACTTTGCTGCCTGTTTGCACTTGCAAACAGCCAGCAGTTTTGCAAGTTTCCCAGCTCTTTCATAGCCAATGGATTCTCTGGAAGGAGATGCAGCAGGGGATTTAAATTAGAGGCTTGCCTTTGGGCCAGCTTCCATTCTGTTCCTGGTCTAGAGAGAGATATTGAGAGAGTGCCTGTGGATTCTCTGTCTCTGTGGTGTGGCCTGGCCTTCTGGATCTTTCTGGACTGCGAGGATTCCCTGTGCTGTGACTGACTGACTTGCCACTGGACTTCAGGAGACTAGTAGGAGAGTCAGTGACTTGCAATGGGGAGTTTTCCCCACAGTAGAAATATAGTGTGGGATAGAAACCACTTGGGGGGGGGCATAAAATGGCCTCCCAAAGATCAATCCCCCTGAAACTTGTGGGTGGGGTGAAGGGAGAGGTAGAAGCAGGTCCTGTGAAAATTGGGTGCATTTTGCCTGCAAAATGCCACCCCAAGCCACCTAGAAAGCCCCCTTGTTTTTTTCCCATAGAGTATAATGGAGATTGGAGGAGGATGGGGTAGCTTCTTTGGGGGGCCATAACATGCCCCCCCAAGTCCAATCGTCCTGAAACTTGGGGGGTGTCATTAGAGGAGAGTTAGGAGAAGGTCCCTACCAAGTTTGGTGTGATTTGGAAAGAAAATGCCCCCCCCGGCTGCCAGAAAGCCAGGAGCGTGTTCCCCATTGAATATAATGGCTGTTCTTTCTGAAGCATACTCGAAGCGACCCGAATCGTGATTTCTGAAGCGGCTTGCCACTTCAGGAATTGCTTGATTCTGATTTTTTCCCCCAATTTGGGTAAACCAAATCGGGAAAACCGAATCACCCTGGCACTGCACACCCTTAATTCAGACTTTTGGTCAAAATATGATAATCATAAATTACTAAGTAAACCTAAACCAAAACTGCATGAAAGGCTCACTTATATTGCTCTCAGTTGTCCACTCTCTCTGTTTCTCTTACATTGCCTACAGTGAAATTATCCCATAGCAAAATCAGACTGGTCATGCAGCATTATTAAAAAATAGCTGCTGGAGGGGACCTCAGCAGGTGCTGGGGAATAGCTTGTTAAAAGAGGATACAAATAGGTGGTAAAGTTGAATACTTACAGTGCAATTCTAAGCAGAGTTACGTCTAAGCCCATTAAAATCAATGGAATTAGACTGGAGTAACTCTGTTTAGGATTGCACTGTTAGTCTCTCCATAGAATCTAGCATAAGGAACAGATAATCAATGCTGGTAATAGTTTGCACAGGGTATCTCCAAAATAGGGAAGACTCATGGAGATTGATAGCCACACTGCTGGTCTTTTGTGTGGAGCTGATAAATGATTGTTTAACCAGAGGATATTAACTGAGCACTCTGGATAGCCTGGACTTGCTTGAGCATACCAGAGCTTGGAGGCTAAGCAATGTTAGCCATGGTTAGTACTCTTGTTGGGGTTTTTTCTTTCACATATATCCTCTCAGATTGTATAACACTATGATCACTAATCTTAACCTTTGGGTTAACTGATTAATGAGGTGCTCTGATTTTTTGAAAGGGGGAAAATGTGTGTATTTAAAACCAAATCTTGTTTATTTGTACACAGTTTACTATATGAATTTAAAATTGAATGATCAAGCTTCGACCTTTCTAGAAATCTTGATGTAGTATTAAAATGTCTGTGAGAACTATCCACTTAGTTGGAAAACACTTGCCCTTTTGTGTTACATTCATTAAATATACTGTGACAGGTTTGTCACACATTCAGCAAAGGGGTTGTGAATCCTGCACAGGGTTTTCTACTTCAAGTTACCTTGGCAGAGTAGATGCAACTATTAGGAAATCAACCACAGAGCACCAGAACTTGCCCCTGTATCTCTTCCTTTCCAGCAGCAATCATCAGAATTTTTGATGAGGTATAAGTATAATAGTATTTTTTTTAAAGAAAAGAAATGCCTTTTTAAAATTCCAGGATATCTTTTCTATTTAAGTTGAGTACAAAAGAAAAGAACTCGTTCACAAAGTAATCCTTTCAGAAATCTTTCTGAAGCGATTAACGTAATGAATATAAAATAGACAAAAGCTTCCGAACGTAACATTATTTTTTAGAGCAAATTAATTGAAATGTTACATTGTGCATATAGCACAAGTATTTTGAAGTAGTTGATGTGGGTACTTGTGCTTTAATGGAGTTTCCTGGTAGGCTGTCAACACATATTTCTTCTTCTGATCACCTGCCACTCTGTATTTCTTCCACTCTCTCCTGTTGGCTTTTATACTCCTTGTTGAACAACACTGCAAACCTGAGTATTTTCCACATTAAATCCTGTTTCTCCTGGCGACCAGAAATCACATTAACAGAGAGTCTTATGCATGTGTGTAAATAAAAATGCCACGTATATACATAGCATATTATTTTTGACAAAAGAAAGCAAAGCTTCCCTGATTACTAAGGAAATCCACTCAAAAGGAAATGACTCACTGAGGCCCTTACTGGAAATCCTGAAACCCTTGGAACTTGAGCTTTGTTGGTGTAGTTCCGGTAGTTATTCCAAAAAAGATCTGTTCTTTCTTGTTCCTTTGTTTGCTGGGACACAGGCCCATGAAGAGGCATTTCTTTATTTGGAC
The DNA here is from genome assembly GCF_028583425.1 of Eublepharis macularius. NCBI lineage: Eukaryota > Metazoa > Chordata > Lepidosauria > Squamata > Eublepharidae > Eublepharis > Eublepharis macularius. The sequence goes on from NC_072790.1 coordinate 106,639,681, forward strand.
TTTGACTTCTAATGTATAACTGCACCAAGCCATCTCCAGTGAGGGCCTCCTGAGTAGGCCACAGTGCTGCAGGGTCTTATTAGAATTCCAGTGAGGGAGAGTAAGACCAGCCACACACACACACACACACACCAGGTTAGATTTATGAAACAAACCAGTTTATTAAGCACAATAGTGTGCTACCCTTGCATCACCACTGGCCAGTCCACTGTATGACCCAGCCAGAGAAGCTCAAATCTGCCACCATTGAAGCAGCTCCAATCCAGAAGGAATGCATCCCAAACTCTCAGGCAGGCAACCCCTGAGATCCTTTGAGTGATTGCCCAGAATTGATACTGTGTTAGCGCCTCCCCATGGTATACTGAAAGAGATATCCATGGATGTTGCAAGAAGATGGCCTCACTTTGTACTTAATCTTTTACTCTGAGCCTTTGAGGGAAAGACTTCTTTCAGAATTGGAGATTTGGCCTGAACCATGGACTGATAATTACTTGGTTAAGGGTGAATATGGCCCTGATATTCCACGAGTTAAAATGGTCCACTCAAGAAGGCTCATGGATCCTTCTAGATTCCAAAATGTACTTGGAGATTTTAGAATTCCAAACTTAGGCCCTATTGAGACTGTAGAAGAAGCATGAATCTGAAGCTCCTTGAAACTATTGACAAGATTGCTCCTTGCTGGCCCCTCCTTCGCAACAGAAGCCAGCCTCATGGTTCATTGCAGAGCTGGGTGACCTAAAGAGGATGGGAAGGTGCCTGCAAAGACACTGGTGGAAAACTCATGCTGAATATGATACTGCATGCTACAGAGCCCATTGGAAGACTTACGAAGCAGTGGTGCCAGCAGCAAAGAAACATTACTTTTCTGTAAGCATTGCATCAGCTAAATCATGCACATCCTATTTAAGGTATCTCAACAGCTTTTGAATTCTAAACCTGAACCTTCCTTGGTTCAAGAACAGACAATTACAAAGTTTTTTGCTGATAGAATAGCTCAAATATAGTCTTATTTGGATGTCACCTGTAATATAGGTGAGCCAGAAGTAATTCTTAACACACTGTCCGGTCTGTTTTGAGTCATTTTGACCCAACATAGACAACATTCTTGCACCTGTGAAGGCTACCACTTGTACTTTAGATTCTTGCCCATCCTGGCTACTAAAATCTTGTAAAGATTACATAAAGGAGGCCTTGATATTTATCATAAATCAGTCAGCAACTCATGGCACCTTCCCTCAACCTCTCAAAGAGGCGGTTATCCCTCCACTACTTAAAAACCCATCCTTAGACAAAAATGATATAGTCAATTATTGCCCAGTCTCTAATATATTCTTACTGGGCAAAGTGGTGGAGAGAGCAAAAGCTGACCAGCTTCAGGACAACTCTGGTGCTTTGGACCCTTTTCAGTTTGGTTTTAGGCCAGGCTATCAGACAGAGTCGGCTCTGGTGGCTCTAGTTGATGACCTCTGAATGTAGACCAAGGCCATACTTGTTGCATCTCCTGGAGCCTTTGACACAGTAGGCCACACTATCCTGTTGAGGCATTTGGGGTAGAAGTAGGTATCAGGGGATGTGTTTTGGACTCATTTAAATTGTTCCCTATGAGACATACTCAAAGGGTTGCTATTGGAAACCAGCTGTGTCATAAAAAACAGCTCAGAGTGATGCATTGGCAGGGACAAGGACTATATCCTACTCTGATACTGTCTATTGATGTAGACATGCACCTCCTAGGGAGTTTCCATGTTGCTAAACATGCCATATAAATTAGTTATGCTTTGCTTCAGAAAGATTTTACTTCCACGCTTGGCTTTATGCTTGTTTTTCAAATGTTCTGCTACCATATCTTATTGTATCTTTTCACTAAATATCCTAACTGTTGTTTATTATTATACTTTGCTCAGTGAATGTCCTAGTTGTTGACTATATTGTATTGTCACTTGCACTATGTAATCTGCCTTAGATTTCAGTGAGCTTGAATACAGGATGGTGTCTTTCTCTCTTAACTTCTTTCAGGGGTTCTCTGCGCTTATATTGGCTAGAGAGTCCACTTTTAAAGTTTTCCTTTTAAAGGAAAATGTTTCTATAGCTTTCAGTGTAGAGGTCAACAGTTCAGTCACACCATCTCCTTGCAACTGTTCCTTCTGTATGTTTTGACTTCATCTTGTCTAAGACAAGTTTACAATTCCCAGTGATTCCTGTTTCATCTTCCTCCAGATTGTTTTTGCAAGTTGCTTCAATCAGCAGTTTCTGTTCTGAATAAGTATTTGGCATAAACTATCCCTGAAGTTTCCAGACATTAATGCAGTAGACAGACAGACAGACAGACAGACAAACCTGGGCTGCTTCCACACACGTTGGACAATCCACTTTCAATACTCTTTAGTGAACATTTGAAACTGATTTTCCATGTGTGGAACAAAAAATCCACTTCAAAAGGATTGCGAAAGTGCATTGGAAATGCATTATTCAACGTGTGTGGAAATGGCCAGACAGACAGACAGAGACAGATAGACAGACAGACAGATCTTGGTTAATTTAGCCACCAATTTCTTAATTTCTTTTTTCTCTTGCTGTCAGATACTAATCAGAGGGTCTTTCAGCACCTGGCTCTGTTCAGTTCTTAAGCACAACTTAACAAATCATCTTTATTTCCTCTAGATCTCTTTACAGCTATAAATCTCTCCCCTGCCCCTATCATCTGGAGCCTCTGAGCTTTTAATTCCCTAGTTCTGACTTGGTTTGGGGGTGGGATTCTTGGTGACTAAATTCAGGGGTACCCCTGTTGGAGCTGGAACATGGCGACAAAGTCTTTCACAAATTAAGAAAAAGCTATTATTGTTATGTGGCAATTTTAATCATACATAAAGCCTCCCCTCGTTACAGCCTTACAGACAGAAAAGGTGGTATCTTCATTTGATTCTAATAATAAAAATGAGGCTCAGATCAGACATTTCCCTGCCCCCATCACAATACTAGCTGGTGCATGGAGACAGGAAGATGTATTGCATGAAGATGTGATGCCATATATTTCCAAACCAGGGATAAGCACATTATTAAATGCAATATCATTTGTACCCGAATAGTCCTTTTTGGAATATTAAACTCTGAGCTGTAACATACTGAAAATAATACTACGTATAATCTTTTCTATAGTGATTGTTTCAAAGATGCAACATGTACAGCAGAAAGAACCCAAGTGAATCACAGGCTTGGGTTTATTTATTTGGCATATTTGCAATGTACTGTTGTGTTTGCTTGCAGAGGCAAAATACCTCCAGAGAGAAAAAGTGCTCCTTTTTATGTGTAAAATCTCCTGTTTTACAATTCAATAAAGACATTGAGTAAATGTTTGCACAAATATGAAATAATTAAATAGAAAAAATAGAAATTGAGAGGCATTAATAGTAATCAAGTAACTGGTGTAAAAAATATCTAGCTACAAGTGTTTTAGACATTAAACACAGAAATAATGCTGTTTTACTTCCTCATTTGTATCCATTTCCCCTGTAATTTATGTATAATAGGTTTTCAGTGATGATTACTATTAATTTCCTTAAGCAGGAGGCCTCTGCTACTACTGGTTCATATCACCCCAGTAGAAACCCAAATGCAGGGGTATATAGGGAAACTAAAATGGCCCAGGAAAGAAGATATCACAGAGACCCCCAAGAAAAGGGGCAGGGCTTGGTGAGTTGTGGATCAGGAGGCAGGGCTAGGAGGCCAGGGGCAGGCCATAGCAATCCTATAGGAACACATTAATTTTCTGAAGGACCATTACAAATAATTTAAAGTATCACTGTGATCCCCTTAAGAAGTGATCATCTCTTGTTACTACCATCAGAACACCAGTTTAATAAAAAGCTTCTAGTCCTGTTTATTTATTTAAACCTTGTACTCTCTGCCGAAAGCTCATGAGGTGGCTCACAAAAGTTAAAAGAATAAAAAATACAACAAGCAACAGTAGAAGAACAGTGCTAAATAAAGAGATGCATAAGATCTACTAGCTAAAACCATAATACAAACACCACAATATAAAAAACAACATAAACCTTTCTGACGCCAGAATAACAAAGCCAAGCAAACATCTGAGTAGTGAAAAAATTAATAAAACACTGCCAATGGGGTAAGAATCAATTAGTCATTGATATACACATTCCTCTTCTTAAGACAGAAACCTTTTATTAGGACCAATGAAAATGACGCAAAACAGTGTGGAAGCTTTTGAGTTCTCCAGAACTCTTCATCAGCTTGGATGTATAAAGGGAAGAGGAGATTTTCAGGCCATATTCTAAGATCTTTGCTAGCAAGGCAAGATCATGGCCTGAAACTTACTATTCCCTCTCCCTTTAAACATCTGGTCTGTGGAAGAATTCTGGAAAACTCAGAAGGTTGCACATTTTTGTGTCATGTTGGTTGGTCCTAATAAAAAGTATTGTATGGACAAAGGCAGCTATGTGCAACCTCATTCTTCCCTTTACTCTAGAGATTCTGCTCTAGACAGCTGGGTGTGCTTCACACTAAAGAGATCCTTTACAATCAGGAAAACTGAAGCAAAACTCTGAAGTAAAAAAAATCAATTTGTTTTCCTGACCTATGGGCCCCTAGCTATTCTTGAGTCTGTTTTATCCCATCCCCAATAACTTGCCTGGACTTAGAGTCTCATGAATCAGACCCAGCAGGGTTCATCTCTATTCCATGCAGCAGCAGATCAACCTTCAAACACCTAGAAATCCATTACATTGTCTGATCATTCTAAATCCCGGCTCCATCCCCCAAATCCTACAGAGCATAAGCCCAGTCATTCCCAATAGGAGCTACCAGCGTGGGGGCTTAGCATGTGCTGCCTCACTTTTTCTGATTATAAAGGGGCAATGGAATTACCTGAACTGCCTGAGAGTCAGCAAGACATTGTCGTTATAGTGTCAGATTAGGATCTAGGAGACATGGGAGTTTGCTGGGTGACCTGGGGCCATTCACACACTACCTTGCAGCATTGTTGTGATGATAAAATAGAGGCGAGGAGAATGACTTAAGTTACTTGGCATCTCCATTAGGGAGAAGTGGGATATAAATAAAATAAATTAATAAACTCCTGCACAATCAGGCAAAACAATAAATCTTCTTTACTTATGGGCATGTGCAACTTGCCAGGCTGAATTTAAAGATACCTGGGGGAGTGGGAAGGGGAGAAACATTAGCTGCTCTGGGCAAAAGCACTAGAGATGCTGAGAGGTGGAGTGGTGGCTTCAGCATGCCTTTTTGAGATGCCAGTGTGAACAGTCAGCACATTATAATATTTATTTTATTTTATGTAGATATTTACATTCTATTTTCCAAATGGGGACTCAAAGCAGCTCACAACATCAAATTTTCCTGCCCTCCAAGTGTGTTTATACTTGGACTAGCCTATGAATTGCATGAACAAGAACCAGGACAGTAAAGTTACCATTATAAATTGAATTCACAATTTGCACTTGCAGAGTGATGGTGGGGGGGGGGATGAGTGGCTGCTCAGCCCACACTGTAAAAGAGCTGAAGACGTGGCTGATTGGAAGTGCAGATGATCAGCCTGGGAGCTTGACAAGCCAGCATGGGGGTGGGATAGAAAATAAAGGCTGCTTTACATAAATGTCGACCCATTCCAAATCAAGGTTGTGAATAGGCACCTACCAAGAAACAGACTAGTTGATGCTGAGGGGTTGCCACAGATGAGCTGGAAATGGCCTTGACTTAGGCAGGCACCCCCCTCGTGCTGCTGCAGGAGACAGCAGCAGTTCAGTGCACCCAGCAGCAGATGAGATCTGGAACTGCCTGTACTGACCAGTCTCTTTGCTTCCTCCATAGTTCCAGCAGCATAGACTGTGTTACTGGACAGAAAGGTGGACTCTGCACAAATGAGACTGACTGGAGAAGCAAGGTTCAAGTCCAAGAACACCTTAAAGACCAACAAAGAGTTTCCATGGTCTTTGTTGGTCTTTAAGATGCTACTGGACTCGAGTCTTGTTTCTCTACTGCAAACTAACATGGCTACCCACTTGAAACTGGCTGGAGAATGAACTCTGCTGACCAGCCAGCCATGCCTTTGCTTATTCTTTCCCCATTGCATTCTTAGCTTGGTCATCCACTTCCCCCAGCATTGGTCCTGCAGTGAGAGCCATGACTACTGCCTGCTGGCCTCCCAGCCTCGACAGCCCCCTCACCATGGCCTTGCCTGCCTCGTTGCCTGATCCAGAGTGAGAGGGGAAAGATTCAGTCCACTTGGAATTTTTAGGTGTTATTAATGTGTGATCCACCCCTGTCTGAATGCTACTAGGAACACACAGACTCCAAGGTGTTACTGATATGAGTTAAATAGTTTAATGGAAGGCACTATGGTATAATACATATAAAAGCAAGCTGCAGGGGCATGAATATAAGAACACCAAAAAGATGTGTATGACTACAGCAAATAATATGAGATAATTAGGTCAAGGTAGTCCCTTGTGCAAGCACCAAGTCATTACTGACCCATGGGGGTATGTTGCATCATGGCGTTTTCTTGGCAGACTTTTTGTTATGGGGTGGTTTGCCATTGCCTTCCCCAGTCATCTACACTTTACCCCCAGGAAACTGGGCACTCATTTTACCGACCTCGGAAGAATGGAAGGCTGAGTCAACCTTGAGCTGGCTACCTGAGCCGGCTTTTGCCAGGATTGAACTCAGGTCATGAGCATAACTTGGGCTGTAGTACTGCAGCTTACCACTCTGTGCCATGAGGCTCTTATGGGATAATTAAACTGGTAATAAATAAGCAGATGAGGCATGTTTCTACAGTCCAATTCTAAACCAGTTCCTGGTGGAGGGCACACTTGTAGAAAAATGGCCCATAAATCCCTGTGCATTGCCAAAATACTTGAAACAAAAGGTAGCAAAGTGATGATGACAACCAACATGATGCAAGTTAGCTACCTACCATTAACTTGTACCTTCTAGTTACACTGCAGTTTCCTAGCAAGTTAACAGTTTCATAACTACCTGTCCAAGAATCCAGGAAGGTCGGGGAAGCAGGGCTCCCCAACTGACAAAGGACAGTCTTCTAACTGATAAGAAGTGCTCTGTGTATCATATTGTTGGGGGACAGAGAATATATTGTGGGTTTGGAGATTTTTCAACTCTGAATGCTAAAGTAAACAGTAAGTCCCTTCTTTGTCCACATCTCTAAGGAGTGAGTGACATCATGTATTTGTGCATCAGTATTGGTTACAAGTTGACAAGCACAAATATCCTGTTGCACTGGCACACTACCTGGAATTGCCAAATATGAACAGATTACACAAAAACCACACATAAAATTGGGAATTTTGCTCCCTGTACTTTATAAATAGTTATGCAACTATACAAATGGGAAGAGATATGGTAAAGAACTAGCAATGAGCTACCAACAATGTGACATCTTTCTTCTACATCGGTGCAATCCTAAGGAGAATTGCACCCTTTTAAGATGATTAATGTCAGTGAACTTAAAAGCATATAATTCTTCATAAGATGGCACTGATTGTCAACTAAGAACATGACACAAGAATGGAGTTAAAGTCCACTCTCTGATCTGTCCAGTCTCTGCCTGGAGCTACTACACAGTTATTCAGAGCCAGTTTGATGTAGTGGTTAAAAGCAGCAGGACTCTAATCTGGGTTTGATTCCCCACTCCTCTGCTGGAAGCCAGCTGGATGACCTTGGGTCAGTCACAGCTCTCTCAGAGCTCTCTCAGCCCCATCCACCTCACAGGGTGATTGTCGTGAGGATACTGCTCTGCGTCTGGCATTAAGTTGTCCTGAAGGGTGGTATATGAATCAAATGTTGTTGTTGTTGTTGTTTTACCCCTGGAAATACCCTTGAGGTTTATTTCCCTACCCCAATTGTACTTTTCCTAGAAAAATGCAGGAAAAAAAGTAGCTTTAGAAATTTTCTTCTCAGGACACTGTCAGCTGTACAGTAGTAAAAATGTCCCCAAAGTGCACCTAGTTTCCACTTACAGTTTACTTTCTGCAAACAAAAAAGTACGTGAGGTTTAAAAAAATTCTATGAATTTGCCATTGGAGTAGTTTTTCTACTCAAATCGGCACCCCCCGGGGGCGCGCTTGCGCGCTTACCCGGGTGCCGTGCTTTGCCCTTGCGCTGGGAGAGAGAGGCGGACCTCCCTGGACATCCAGGGATAAGGGGAGGCGTGGCCGCCTGCTATAGCCGGCCCCAGCCTCTGTTTGTGGCGCAGTTGCTTTTGCAAGCTTGTGGGAGAGGGAGCACCTCTGCAGCCACAGCTTGCCTAGGCCGGAGCAGGAGGTTTTCGGCCCGGAGGCACTGATCAGGGCTTGGAGAAGCGCGTCGGGAAGCAGCGGAGCTCCGGCGCTCCCCCACCCCCTCTTTTAAAAAAAAAAAGAGAGAGAGAGAAGGAAAGCAGGGGGCCTTACCGCTGCCGCCCGCGCGCCGGGGGATCCAAAGCCGTTCCGGCCAAGGGCCCGGTGCCCGGCGGCTCCTGCCGCGGCCGCAATTTTGGGCTGCGCCAATTGGCGCGTCGCGCCTCGGCGGCCAGCGGCTGCAGCAGCGGCCTTTGCCTGTCGGCTCATTTTTCCTTCCTTTTATTTTGGGGGTGGTTGGGCCTGTGATCTGTTGCGCCACCCCCCCCCCGGCGCCTGGCGGCTTCTGCCGCGGCCGCAACTTTGGGCCGTGCCATTGCGGCGCATCGCGCCTCGGCGGACAGCGTGCTGTAGCCACGGCTTTTGCCTGTCGGCTTGTTTTCTGCAGCCCGTCACCCCGGGTTTCATCGGGCGCGTTCCCTTTCTTTTGGGAGTGGTTGGGCCCTCGGATCTGTTGCGTCCCCCCCCACTAGTCCCACGGTTCTTGTGGGCCCAGGGCAGCTTTAGTTGAGACCCGGTAGGGGTTGGTTGCCGGCTGGGTGGGGTAAGGCCCCCCCCAACCCCCCCCTGCTGTGTTGTTGGGGGGCTTACAAGGCTTACTTGTGGTAGGGCATTAAGGCTCTTCCCTCTCACCTACCCGCCCTGGTGTATATTTGGACTCATTAGCTGAGGATAGTGGGATCTGTTCTAACTCAGGGAGTGTATAGTTGGCGTGAGTCTGCACTGCCCCTTCCTTTTCTTAGCTATGCCGCCTATAAAGGGGGTGGGCGTAAGCAAGGGCAAGCAGCCTGCTAAGCGCCCTGCTGCTGTTCAGGCCTTGCCTGCGTCTTCCTCGGACGAGGATGACGGGGAAGCTGCACGGCAGGAAATTCTTGCCAAGTTGGCCGCCCTTGAGAGAAGTAAGGGGGCTGGCCATAGGCAACCTGCTGTTTCCAGGACACAGAGGGCCACCAAGCGGGTTTCCTCTGCCACTTTTCAGAGGGAGGTTTTAACTCGTCTGTCTGCCCTTGAAGGTTCCGCAGATATGGACAATGCAGCGGCAGGTCGGTCTGTTGGTGGTGAATCTGGTGGGGCCGTGGAGCCAGAAGCGCAGGATGCGTCAGAGACGGTGGAAGAGCCACCCGTTGCTGTGGTAGTGGACCAACCTGAAGTGGAGGGTAAGCTGCCTGCACCAAACACCTCTTACACTTGGCCTTGGGGGCCGGTCAGCGTACCCGGACCATCCACCTGGATTCCCCCATCGCAGTCTGTGGGGTCCCAGGTTAACCCGGCTGGGAGCGTCACACCCTGGCTGGGTTGCACGTACCAGGGGGCGCAGGGCTTCCCTAGCTCTTGGCAATACTGGGGCTCGCAGCCCCCACCGCTGCAGGCCGGTGTCGGGTCTCCAGCTTCTGGGGCGGCGCTGGCAGGTGCGTCGGTCCAGGCTCTGGGCAGCCCCCCTTTTGGGCAGCCGCAGTGGAAGTGGCCCCCTGTAGCTGGTAACCCCTACTACCAGGCCCTGGGGGTCATGCCCTACAGGGCCATGCCGTTTGGAGACACCGCGTTACCATTGGGCGACCATTTGACTCCTGCTACCAGGGACAAGATATTGCGTGGGGAATTCGTGGATGTCTTTACCCTCCTTTTCCGCGAGCTGGAAAAGAAGGATAAGGATGACATGGATGACCGTGACAAGGAACGGCTGAAGTGGCGAAGGATTGACCACACCTGGGCTAACTGGTTGCCTGGGATGTTAATCTATGCTGGCGTGATAGCGCGTGCCCAGCCGCAGAGGGCGGCTCCCCTGTTTCAATACATAGATATAGTCTATCGGGCACATACGGAGTTTGTCGGGGCTGCTTGGATGCAGTACGACGAAGAGTTCCGTATGCGCGCTGCGGTGGATCCCACGCTTCCCTGGGACCGCATTCACCAGCAGCTTTGGCTACAGCTTATGGCGCCAGCCAAGCCCAATCTGGGCGACAGGTCAGATAGTGGGCATTTGGTGCAGCGTCTCTCCTCCCCTCCTGGCTCCCGCACCTCTGCGGGGCAGCCGGTTCAGCCCCGGCTGCTTTGCTGGGACTTTGCATACCAAGGGGTGTGCGCCAGGAGGGGGTGTGGGTTTAAGCACGAGTGTCCTCGCTGCAAAGGCCCTCATGCCTTCTCAGCTTGTCCTCGCCCCCGTCCGCGAGGAGGCGGTACCCAGCCTGGGGGTGGACAGTGGAAGCCTCCGCCTGATAAGGGGTCCAACACCCATAAGGCTGAGGGTGCTTCATAAGCTGTTACAAGGTTATCCAGATAAGGAATCCGCTCAGTTTTTGTTAGAAGGGTTTGGTTTTGGTTTTAGGATTCCTTTTCAGGGTCCAAGGGCCCCCTTCATGTCATCCAACCTGCGTTCGGTGGTTGGTATGGAGGAGGTAGTTAGGAGTAAAATTAGGAAGGAGTGTGCTGAGGGCCGAGTCTTGGGCCCTTTCCATTCCCCCCCCAGTCCCCAATCTGAGGGTCTCCCCTTTGGGCGTAGTGCCCAAGAAGGCTGTCGGGGAGTATCGTTTAATTCACCACCTTTCCTTCCCCAGGGGTGGGTCTGTTAATGACGCCATCCCTGAGCACCTGTGTACGGTGCGGTACACGTCCTTTGACGAGGCGGTGGCTATGGTAAAGCGCAATGGTTTTGGGGCTGAAATGGCGAAATGCGACATTAAGTCGGCCTTTCGTCTTTTGCCTGTCCACCCATTGGATTTTGAGTTGCTTGGCTTCACATTTGAGGGCCAGTTCTACATGGACAGGGCCCTCCCTATGGGGTGCTGTTTCATGCTCGGCCTTTGAAAAATTCAGTACCTTTTTGGAGTGGGCACTGCGTCACCGGATGAAATGCCGTGACTCCGCCCACTATTTGGATGATTTTATTTTTTGTGGGCCCCAAGGATCCGGCCAATGTGCACGGTTGCTGGCTGGCTTTATAGCTTTGGCGGGAGAACTTGGCGTTCCCCTCGCTCATGAAAAGACTGAAGGGCCCACTCAGGTTTTGACTTATCTGGGTATCGAACTTGATACCGTTCAGCAGACTTTTCGGCTCCCACAGGCGAAGGTGGACGACCTTAGGGCGCGCCTGGGGGTGCTCAGAGAAAAGAGGAAGGCTTCCTTACTCGAGCTTCAGCAGTTGGTGGGCCACCTCAATTTTGCCTGCAAGGCGGTGGCGCCGGGGCACCCCTTCTTGCGGCGTTTATGTGATGTGATGTCTGGATTGCGGCTGCCACATCACAGGTTTCCAGTGTTGTTAGAGGGTTAAATGTATGGCTGCTGCTAAAAATGGCAACTGTGAATATAATTCTTGGATATCTGCATAGTTTCTGAGCAATTTCTATGCACAAAGCTAGACTTCAAGCAGGATTTTCCTTGCTTGCTTACTTGTACAATGGTTTGACATCCAGCTGTAGGCACTGTAACTTTCAGGAAAATTATGAATTATGTAATCCTTGTGCAAAGGCTGCAGTGAAACTGATAAGGAGTTTCAAACCCATTATCAATTTTACTTATACAGAAGAGGGATTTTGCTGCCAGGTTGGGGAAAGGCATGTAAATTTCATTGCAGCTCTTTGCAGCCTTCCCATATAAATCTCCAAACTTATGGAATGTGTTGTGCTTCCAACCAATTTGTTGTTCTCTTAGAAGGATCACAAGTGTTTTGCATATATATAGAATTTGACATAAAGGGAATGTGGATACTTGGTATGCACAAACAGAACTACTGAATCTGCATTGGAAATTACACCAGGCCAATTATAAAAAGCATCCCTAGAATTGGTTGTTGTGGATCCCTAGAATTATCCATGCTCTTATCCTTCTCTTCTCCTTCATCTTATCCTCACAACAATTCAGTGAGGTAGGTTAGGCTGAGAATCTGTGATGGCCCATGGTTACAGAGAATAAAACTGGAATTCACAATTTCTTTTAATAAACTAGATAACAGAACTCAACCCTACAAGATAGTTCAAGCAGAACAAACATTTGTGTGTAAGTTTGGCAATCTAATTCACCTTGATCCTCTCTGATAGGTGGGACAGAATTCTCAGGATAAATTAAAATGATAAATATTTCATTTTATCTTCCTAAGAAATATATGGAAAAATTAAGTTGACTTTGGGGCTGAGCAGTGATTTGAATCTCAGACTCCCAAATCCTACATAACTTAGGATGCTTACAGAAGTTAGGCATCTGAATTTTAAAAATAGGTATTTGAGATCTGAGCTGCAACTGTAAGGTATTTTTTTCTTTATATAGCAAATGTTTCTTCACTGTTGTTTATACTACCTTAAAACAAATGGTTCTATCTAGATACTTATTTCATTCATATATTTTTTTGTAATAATGGATCCAGAGGAGTTAGCCGTGTTAGTTTGAAGATGCAAAATAGTAAAGAGTCCAGTAGCACCTTTAAGACTAACCAACTTTATTGTAGCATAAGCTTTTGAGAACCACAGCTCTATTTGTCAGATGCATGAAAGGTATGAAGAAACTGGCCAGAGATATATAGGTGGTGAGGGGAGAGAGCGCAGGGAGTGAGGGCCATGTAAATGTAAATCAGTTGCAATCCAGGCAACTGATTGCAAACTGATTGCAAGAAATCTAAGGCTTTCTTACCCCCTGCCCCTTCCCACCCACCACCCCTATGGCCTTCAGAAATCCCACTATCACACTTGAATCTACTTATCCTTGCCAGGCTTCACTCTGGCATTAGAGGGGAGAAGGTGGGGAGTCAATAAAGAACAGACCATACTTTTTCTCCCTGTGCCAAGAACCCTGTCCCTCCCCAACTGAACACTTAGCAGGTGAATTGTACACCTTCCCCTCTTTGGCAGCCAGGAATTGAGCGGCACAGAAAAAAATGGCACCCTTTCTTGTTGTCAGTCCCTGGCAGTTAGGTCCCTTCAAGTTCTCCACAGTTAAGACACAAGTGTTCTAGTTGAAGCAACTATATTAGAGATCCATACAGTTCAAGATGTTCACACAAAGGTAGCAATTGGCAGAAGTGACTATTCAAAAATGGGCACTACTAATTATAGGGAAACTTCCTGCCCTTTGGATACGTTGACATTCTGGCATGAAACCCCCAAAGAGTTACATGGGAACTGATTAGTTTAGGCTAGACATATTACAGAATGGAATTATCTCAGACTTTGAGAAAAGATACATCGCTCGCTACCTGCAGCTTGCGTCCAAGGACACTTACAATAAAAGTGAAAGTAAATACTTTCAACAGATAACAGTCAGCCCCCACTGGCCCAGTACATACATGTTAGCAGTTAGCACTTGTTGGGGTACAGAGGGCAGACAGCCATCACATGACACTCTCCAAGATGACCACTTTGGCACTTCCATCCAAGACCAGGGTGAGGATGGTCAGAGTGCCATCCTTTGATTTGGACACCTTTTATTCCAGATGGTTCAGTCCCCAGATTTGCTGGGTGAGGTAGTGCCAGTGCTCAGCCAGTGATCCCTTGGTACAGATGAGTTTGTAGAGGGCTTAAGAGGGACACACAACATAAAGGAGAGTGCAAAGCCCCAACTGATTGCTTCTCCCACCAGGGGTAGATGTAGGTGTTGTTGTAGATTAATGGTAGATCCATTCAGATTCAGCAATGGAGGGAAGGGATCACACCCAGCCTGGATTACAACTGACTTACATTTACATGGCCTTCACTCCCTGCACCCCTCCCTCCTCCCTTCACCACCTATATGTCTCTGGCCAGTTTCTTCACACCCTCCATGCATCTGACGAAGGGAGCTGTGGTTCTCGAAAGCTTATGCTCCAATAAAGTTGGTTAGTCTTAAAGGTGCTACTGAACTGTTTACTATTTTGTAATAATGGTGATCCAGGTAGCTACTCTGCACTGTCTTTGTTGTTACAGGTTCAGTGATGATATAGACATTCTTTAATTTTTTAGAATGACAAAGATTTTATTAAAGTATTTATTTGAAAAAAAAAATCGATCACAGCTTATCATACTAAATTGCAGCAATAAATCATCACATGCTAAAACCACTGTGATAACACCAAAAGCTAAAATGCACAAGTGAATATAACAGCTTACATGATTCATGTCATTCATAAGATACCATGAAAATCTTGCCTATTTATGATGAGCCTTGCAGAACTCTGTGGGAGTTCACTATCAAGAAATATCCAGTCATTCTTCTCACTTTCTGCAGGAATCAGAGCACTGCTTCTTCAGATGATCTTAAAAAGAGAAACAGGTGGTGATTTATATGAGGAGAAACCCAAATAGGCACTTTGGGTACTGATAATTTGGGCATCACCTACTCATCTAGATCATCCAAGCAGCAACAGCTTTTTGCCCACTCAGGTTGCAGCTGCTCTTGTTTGATATAACAAACGGGTGGACTTCAGCTTCTTTTCATAAGCTATGTGGACAGAGAAGAGGAAATGCACACCCATTAGTGGTAATTACCTGATCCGTGATCACATCTTTTTCTCTGGTGGTCCAATTATAGTTGAGAATCTCCCGATATAACAACTTTTAAAAATGTCTTTCAGGCTCAAAGTTCAAAATCTATTGCTAACAGAAATTCATGCCAAGGATCCATGGTTTCTCTACCTTTCCATTCTTTGTGTCTTTTACTTTGCCACAGTTCTCAAACTCCACACCCCATTGACTGTTCCTTGCTGTTATTTCAACATTATTACAGAGGAACTTTGTACCTCATTAATCTTCCATTTTCTCTGCATTGTAATTCTTTTGAGTAGACTCATAATCGGAGCCACAGAGAAGAGATAAAAAGTTCAATGTACTTACTCAATCCTTCTGAATTTAACAATGTAACAGTACTGGCCTCAGGGTCTAGTTGTCCTTTGCAAAGCCTCTCTTCCCTTCACAACTACATCAATTTGTGAGAATCAACCTTGAGAATAGAACTGGGAAAATGTTCGGGCTCCACTAGCTATTCACGGTATAATAGGGATAATATATATGTGTGGGTGGAAGGAACCTTGATATAGACATGTGCCTGAACAATTCTGAAAGTCAGTAGCCTTTTTGATTGCAGTTAGAGGAGATAGTTGGTAGCTGTCTAATCTGGAAGTGGAAATCCAGACAACTAAAATTATTGTGGAGAGCTGCAGCAGCACAAAACAAAAACATTCTTGTGGAGCAATCCTGTTCCTTCATGGAAACAGCTGCTTTTGGCAGGCTAGATATCAGTCTATCTCCAGCTCAGATTAATATAGGTTTTTTGCAGCAGCAGACTAACATGGCTACCCGACTGGAGTTTTGTCTCCATTTCTTGCCTCTACATCAAGGAAGACAAAGTGAAGTATCATAATGTTTTTAGTGGCAGTGATTACCGTGACAATGTTGATAAGTCTGCCTCAAAAACTACGTGTTGGTATCATGACTCCTGGCCTTTTGATGTATGAAAGCTTATAATCTACATTCAACTCTGTAGGAGAGAAGATCTTTTTGAAATATATATTTTTATGCATGAAGTTCTGGCACTTTGCCTTTCTTGTCCTTATTCCCTCCTGACTAGGTGTTAATTTTCAGAATATAGCTTGTGCTCCCTTATGCTGACTTGATGTAAATTGCTTCAGGGAATCCTTTTGATTTGCGTTCTCCTATTAATGTTACCATTAGCCTTGATAGCTTTGTTGAGAAGGTTACTGAATCTAATAGTATAGTCTTCTGGGACATTAGACTTTCGTGTTTGGTTTATATTTCAGGGGTTTATCACACTTAGAAAGAATTAACTGAATATTTACATCGGTTTTTACTTTGAAGTAACTGCTTATCTCCCTTCTGGAAAGATTCAGTATTTTTGCCTTGCCATTTCTTGTCAGTTTTTTTTTCTAATCACAGGTAGGCCTTCTGATTTAGATTTGCAGAGAGAAATAAAAGATGTGTGTTGGCATTATCCTAATTAATTATTTCCTTCAGTGCTCCTTGAGGTTTGGATTGGACAGAAATGTACATTAAAGTCATTTGAAGAACATAAACAATGAGAGAGAATATAAAAAGTTTACTTAAGTATTTTGCTGATAATAAAGTGATACAATTTAGTTGACGAAAGAAGACAAATATTCCTCATAACAAAATCTGTTAAATGCTACAATTATTTTTCTAAGGAAGTAACAGAATGGAAGGTCACTTCAAAGATCTTTCACAAGCAGACTGGATAAACAGTGCAATGTATGCTGGGTATGAAGATTTGTCATGTAAGTCTGTTACTGATGATCCTATGGGCAATATCAGGGCATGAACTTAACCCATAGCTTCCCAGAGATTCCTGAGCTGGTTTTGGCAGCTATGTTGGTTAAAAATAGTTTCAGGCAATTTGAACAAGGGAATAATTTGATTCTAGTTGAATGTTTGGTATATTTTATTGATCTCTGGATGTTTGGTACTGGGCTGGATGAATGCAGCATGATAATACTGCTGGATACAGGAAAGTGGTGATGTAGATTTTGAGCATCGTAAGCTTTTAGTAGTCTGCATGAGGGGAAAACAGATTCTCTGCTTATTGAGAAATATCCACAAATATCATCTATGATCAGAGGTGGACTTGGACAAAAAAACTGCCCTTAAGAAGAGCCCCACCCCCAAACCCACCCTAACACCACTCCCTTAAAGAGGTAGGGAAGGAGAAAGAGCTCCATATTGTACAAAGCTTCACTGAATGCCTGCTTTGCTGAATAGTGCTTAGCTGGTGTGTTGTTTCCCTTGCTGTGTGGGGTGAGGCTGAGCTCCACTGCTGCATGCTATACTGGGCAGGGTAAGGCTAGCTAAGCATGTCCTTTGCTATGCCAGGTCAGTGAGGCTGTGCCAGGCATGTCCTTCCCCACACTGCACTATATCATACAAGGCTGGGAGCATCCTTCACCAGGCAGGACAAGTTTGGGATATTATGCAACCACTTCTTTAATTGCTGTGTGCCGAGCCACCCCAGAAAATAGAAAAAGGAGCAGCTAACCCACCCACCCCCATTTATAACCAGAGAAGAGATGACAAAAGACCACGGGAGAAGAAGAAGCTTGATTAGATTCAGAAGAAGTAATTCCCAAAATTTACAAAAATGCAAAACAAGGTTTCCTTGCACTTTTTGCAAGAAAGCTAATCCTAAAAGCAAACCATCCGGATTTGGAGAGATTATTTCATATTCTATCCACAAATAGCTAGGGGTGTATGATTTGATACCAGGAACTGGCAAAAAAGCTGGATTTATGATGAAGTACTAAATCTGGTTATGCCAGATCACATTAGAGAATCCCAGATCCAATCCAGGAATCTGGATCAAGAAGATCAGATAATATGGGTTAATCCGGGTTAGTCTGGGAAACGTGGCTTCAGTCACTTGGATGGCTGGTTACCAGACTTCTTCCACATTTTTTTCCAAGAGGGGAGGGGGAGGAGGGAGGAATGAGGCAGGGAAGGTGGAGTAAGTGACCAATGGTGCAAGAGCTTTCCTTGTCTGGCCAATGGGATTCTCGCCTTTTTCAAACTGTCCGCAAGGAGTTAAAAAAGCAGGCTTAGTTCAGAGCAGCCTCCATTATGTGTAGTTGGGCCTTGGATAGAGACTGCTGCTGCTGACTCTCTGGCATGCTCTCTTCTTTTTGCCCTTGGGAGTTATCAGCAGCTTTGCTGCCTGCCTACTGCTGCTGCACTGCTGTACTGTCTGGAGGAAGAGACCTGTGCTGCCTCCTGAAGGACTTCTACTTGGTCTGAGAGTTATAGACTCACTGGCCTTCCCTGTCTTTTGAGGGAAGGGGATTGGCCTGGAGGGATGGAATGGTGGAAGAGGGACGAGTTTTGTCTTAAAGTTTACCTTTTAAAAACTGGTTTTGCTTTTGTGGAGAGGGGGGGGGCGTGCTTTGGCTTTTAAATTTTGGTGTTAGTTTTCATTGTTCATTTATTTGCTGAACCTTCTTGTGTGTGTGTGGGGGGGCTTTTTCTCCTTGGTCCTTTTCGCACTTACGGTTTAAACCGCCATTTATGAGCATTTGCCCCGATCGCAGTGGCTTCAGCATTGCACCTGTTCATTTCACACTGTCCACTGCAATTTCGATTTGGTGTCTGTGCTTCATTTCAAAACCTCGGTGCAATTTTGGGCTTTTGGGGCCTTGCAATTCACGTCACACTTTTTTAAAAAAAATTCAGCATGCGTAGTAACGTTGGCATGTTGGAACCCTTCCCCCCTTTTTGCTGATTGGGCTGTCCCCTGCCCACCGGAGAGGCAATTGGTGGCAGAGTTCTGGGGGAAAACATATACCACTCTCATTTTTTTAAATCAAGCCAGGAAAGGGTTAAAATGCTGCCGATTAATCTCCTCCCAGGAAGCAGAGGCTTGTTTCCAAAGGGCTGTGCAAAATGCTTGGGTTTTTTCCCCCTCTTTGGCAAATTCTGAAACATGCCTGGGAGGGAGGGAAAAGCAGCCGTTTAATCCTTTCCTGGCTTTTAAAGCCAGGAAGAAAGTGCAGGAACATTACAACGTTGCAACCCATTCTTGTCTTTAAAAAAAAAGAATGTGTGTGCATACCCTAAGGGAGGAAGGAGAAAGCAGCTATTTAACACTTTCCTTGATTTTAAAGCTAGTAGGGAATTAGCAGCAAGTTTAGGAATTCCTGGCTTTTGAAAAAAAATAAAACAGCATGCATACCGGGAGGAAGGAAACCAACGAAGAAGCAGCCTTATGACCCTCAGCTCGCTTTACTAAAAAAAATGGTGGACAAAGGAGTTCAGAGAGCTGAGGAGGGTGGGAGTGGTTAATTCTGCACAAACCAATCAGCTCCCAGGGAAAAGGAGAGGGGGGGGGAGAGAAGCAAAAAGGAGGCAAAAGTGTTCACATTAGCAAAATGCGGGCCAGCTGCCAGTCGGCAGCGAACTTAAAAAAACATCGGGGTATGTCCGCAGGGGGAAAAATCGGGGATACAGCGGACAAAAAGCGAGACTGCATCCCATGACTACTTTTAAGTGTGAAAACCTTGCAAACATGGGATGTGGAGCAGGTACAAATGCGCTCTAAAAAACGAGTGCGAAATGTACCCTTGTTTCCTTTGTTGTTTCCTTGCATGCTAGTTTAAAGGCATGAGAGAGTAGCTAGATGCAGCTTGCCATTTTTGAGAGACTTGCTGTTGTTGTGTGTAGGGAAATTGCTTTTCTCTCTTTGATTTGCCTTACTCTTCAAGTTTGAAGGCAAGCCTTGGCCCAGGGTTCTGCCTGGATTCTGTGAGTGACACTTGCTCTGTTGGATTAAGTTTAACAGTGCCTCTTGCTTCAGTTTGGTTTGGGTGGAATTTACTGGTTTGACATTACTCTCCGGTTGATGTTGTTTCCCTTGCTTCACTTTGGTTCTGTGGAGATTCCATTCCCTTGCTTTAGTTTGTGCTTTCTCTGTTGAGCTTTCTCTGGGTTGAGCTTGCACTTGGGAGTGTGCCTTTGGCCACTGGCAGCCTTCCCCTTTTGTATTTTTGTTCATAAACAGGCTTGTAAATTTCCCACCATAAGAAACAAAGGACAGGGGTTGTGGGCACCTTGTTCAGGAGCCTATAGAATTGTATCCCAGGATCCAATCTTCCTGAAACTTGGGTCTTTAGTTGACAGTCAGGAGTAGGTTCCCTGCAAATGGAGAAGTTTGCTTGAAAAATGCCCTCCCCAGCCCTCCAAGTAGTCTTTTCCCCATAGGGAATAATGTCCGGATAAATCTGGGATTTTCTATTCTTGCCAAACCAGATTAGAGAATTTTACCTGGTTCAAGTATCCCAGATTTTTCTGGGTATCCCTGAAACCTGGTTCAGGAAAACCAGGAGTTTGGGAGGTATGTGCACACCCTACAAACAAGAGTCAGTGTTTGTGACAACAAAGAGCAAATATTAAAGAAAGCTTAAAGATATTTTAAGACAATGTCTAACATATCAACAGAGAGCTAACTAGTCTCCATCCTGAATTTATTTATAAGGACAAAACTAATCTCCAAAGTCCCAACACATCTGTAAGCAAATATTCAATCATTGTTTTTGAGTTAATCAGGATATCATCACAATCTCAGGCCTCAAATAAATATTAGCCAAGGAAATAAGTTTCCTGAACCTGAACCTAGCAAATAAAATAATTTAACTCAACTCCAAGAATGATTACAAGACACCCCACCCTCAAATGGGAATTAGGACTTTATTAGTATTTTGATTAGGATTTTTGATTAGGACTTGCCAGTATTCTGATTTACAAATATTTTGGTTACCAACTTCCTTTAAGTTATTCTTTCCTTCTTGCCTTTAATGTTAGACAGCTTGTGTGGTGTAGTCGTTAGAGTGTTGGACTAGGAACTAGGAGACCCAGTTTCAAATCACGGCTGTGCCATGGAAGCTTGCTGGATGATCACCAAAAAGTTGCAATGCGGCAAAATCAAACAGAAAAGGGTGAAGGAAGAGCTCTCTCACTCACTACACAGACACCTTCCCAGCCGTTGCCTAGGGAATTAATTCTTGCTCCTTGCTCACATAGAGAAAAATGGGAGCTCTCTGGTTGGCAGGCAGAGCTGCCTATCAAGTTTTTAAGGGCTGCAAAAGGTCTGCGGACATCCCTTCCATTGCCTAGGGAATTGATAGATTGGCACCTGGATGTCTGGAGTCACAGACAATGGACCAACAGACAGGCCTAAATGGACCAAAATTCGTGAAATTGTGAGTCCCATGAACTGTGTGTTTCTGAACCACAAACCAGGCCGAACGGTGTCAAAATTAGGTCCTTTTTCTGGACCGTGCCCACCTCTAGTAATAACGGGTAACTTGACAAACATGAACAATCACAGTATTTCTGTAGAATGATAAAGATTGTAATTAGATGTCTCCAAAGGCAGAGTTTCACCTCATAGTCGCAACTGCAAATGTCCCTTTACTTGAGAAGAAGCAAGTGGAAAGTCCCACATCCAGTACTCTGACAATGCCACAGGGAACAGAGGGTAAAACATGTATGTATATACTTGCCATCAAGTCACAATTGACTTATGGCAACCCCAGCAAGGGGCTCTCAAGGCAAGTGAGTTTCAAGAGGGTAGCCATTTTGGTCTGCAGTAGAAGAACAAGATCCAGGTCCAATTGCACTTTAAAGATCAACTAGATTTCCAACATTTGAGCTTTCAAGAGACACAGCTGGAAATCTAGTTGGTCTTTAAGGTGCTATTGAACCCAAATCTTGGATCTTCAAGGCAAATGAGCAGCAGAGGTGGTTTGCCTTTACTTTCCTCTGCAGAGTCTTCCTTGGAGATCCCCTATCGAAATACCATCCCTGCTTAGCTTCCGAGAAATCAGGCTATACCATGCTGTTTTCCCTCCCCAGGAAAAACATGTATTTGCCATAAAATATAAAAGACCCAGATTAATATTGCCCTACTCTATCTCCTAGTACTCCCAATTCTCTAGATCAGTGACTAATATTTTGAAGCAGCAATGTATTTCTGACCGTATTAGTATAATCTTCACAATACTAGCATCATTTAACTTCACCAGCAATTTAATTAGTAATGATTATCAACCAAGGCCGAGAGTGCCATTTTGGTTCCTAACTCAGGTCTGAAACCAACTTGAAATGGTTGTGGCAAAGTTTCACCCAGAAGTGCTTGAAGTTGCTCTGCCACAGCCTGCCAACCTCCAGATGGTGGCATTTCCTCATAAAAGCAACACAGAGGCACTTGCGTAAATCAAACTTAAAATTAAAGGGACTTAGTCTAGTGGTACGGTTTATCCATGTGATGTGCTTTTTTTGCAGAAGAACATCTTGGAATTAATTTTCCACTATTGTTAGCACAGCATCTTTCATTACCCCTAATTCAATTAATTTTCTTTAGAAAAAAAACTCGTACATCCATCAGAATCGGGTTCCAGGGCTTTCTATTGTAACAGCAGCAACAGTTCTGTTTTGCCATTAAATTCAGACCTCTCAGGAGAGCAATGCTAAGTACTCATTCCCAAGCTTATCTCTGCGCCCTCAAACAGAATCTCAATTCTGTTGTTTGAAAATGTTTTCATTATAATGGATCTTTCTGTGTATGCAAATAATATGTATAAAAAATCCATAGCCGCAGGAGATGTATTTTTCCTGAACTCTGTTAACAAAATTGTATCACACTTATTCGGCATCCTGCCACATGCTGCACTAGAGTGGAATATATATTGCCACAGGATGGCTTTGTGTGTGAGTGGAAGATTATCTGTATTTTTTTTCTTTTATCATGTCCCTCCCAGCATATTCACACTTTATCCCTGCTGCGTTTTGAGTTAACTATGCATGTTTCTGGGTTTGCCGCTGACTCCAAGATTGTATCTTAGCATAGATGCTTCCATTTAGCATATGCTTTAGAGCAGCTGTTCTCAAGTGTATAAAAAAATGACCTCAGCATGATGTTCCCCTTGAAAGCTGAGCTGGAAATGAATTCTTACCATGAAGATAATACATTGGGGATAGTAGTTCATTGCTTGCTGGTGTGACTACTGTGTAGACTCTTCTTTTCAATGAACTGTTTCCTTTGCCTTGCTTAATTGTTTACTGTCTCATTGTTTGGTTATATCTGCATCCTCCATGGTAGGTGCCAAGTCCTGTTTTTATGCCTTCCATTCATGACTCCCCTCCATCCTTATATTTTCATCCTTTCTTATTTTCTAGCAGGTGCAGATATTTGTTCTGTAAATGTTAACAGAAATGGCAGTGTGGAAAATTTTCAGTGCTCACTTCTCAAATGTCCCTGGGACACTAGCAGTAGGAAGGATCCATCTAAAGGCTCATGCTGGATCGTAATGCTCTCAAGCAGAAAATTGGCAATCACTGTAGAAACAATTCCTCAGGAAAGTATTCAACTTTCAAATAGAATGCAACTCTCTGGCATTGGATTTCCAATGAGGGAGGGAGCCCAACAGGCCATGCTGATATCAGAATGCAATAAGGGAGAGCTCCAACTAAGGGCCCTTTCTACGTATCATCTTCTAGAAAGTGAAGTGCTGAAATATCTGAAGATTATGAATATATGACTTATACTAGGTCAGATCATCAGTCCCTTTAGTCCTGCACTCTCTCTTCCGATCTGTGACAGCCCTGTAGCAGAGATATTTCCCTGTCTTTCTACGTGAGAATCTTTAAGATGAAGGTGTCAGGAAATGAACTTGGGATCATCTGCTTGCAAAATATGTGCTCTAAATGAATAATGATTTTCATGCTGTGAGTACCAGTACTTGTGCAATGCTCTGGCATACTGGCTGTGCTATGCTAAGGATGGAGCTGATCTGATACATAGTTCCTTTTTGCTCCTGCCACAAGCCTTGAAATGGTAACCTTCCACTCAGAAAATAAGTATACTAGCAAGCCATATGGCGACTAAGGAGAAAAGCCAGCAAGTGTAGTGGTTAGAGTGTCAGATTGGTATATGGAAGGCTCAAATGTGAATCTGCACTCTGCCATGGAAGCTCATGGAGTGATCTTGGACTCTATCTCAGCCTAACCAATCTCATTGGTTTATTATTGTGAGGATAAAATGGAGGAAGGGAGGGCAATTATGTTAGCAACTTTGTGTCCACATTGCAGAGAAAAGCCAGTTACAAAAATAATGTAAATAAATAAATGGCTTTGAATGATCGATGTGGTTCTAAGACAACCCAAATCCTTCAGTAATTTAGTGGTTTGAAACTCTGGGCTAGACACTGTTTTTAGAGCAGTTATTCACAGAGCCAAGTAGAGGGAAGGGGCATCTGGGCTTAGCCCAGAGTAGTGATCCTGGTGTGAGATGTGATGCTACTCAGTATTATTAAATGCAACATATGGAAATCATTTCCCAAAATATACAATATGACTGCATTTAATTTCAAAAGAGGAAACTTCCAAAAATTGAAGGGATTACTTTAAAAGAAATTGAGAGGGATACTAAATCACTTCAAGAGGGATACTAAATCACTTCAAGAGAGCTGGTTTGGTGTAGTGGTTAAGAGTAGACATGGGCACGAACCAAAAAAAATTAACGAACCAGCGGTTCATTATTCGGTGCTGATGACGAACCCGAACCAGCGAACTGCAACGAACATTTGCCACAGACAAACCGGTTCAAGGTTCGTGGGTGTCAGAATGCCCCCCCTTGGATTTAGAGAGCCTATATTCCCATGGAGTGTTTAGCAGGCTCTCCTCCAGCCAGCATCCAAGTTTGGTCAAGATTGCAATAGAGATCTTGGAGTTATACCCTCTCCAATCCAAGGGCCCCAGGAAACTCCCATTCGATATAATTAGAGCCACCAGTTGACGTTGGCCCAGTATACAAGGGGTTGGACATCAGAACTGCCTATCAGGGTTTGTAGGGATGAGATTGGAGTGCCCATAGCTACAGAACATCTCCCCCCCCCAGGTGTCTTTTCCCATGTAACCAATTGTAACCAATTTGCAGCTCCATGGTTGGAAGGAAGACCTGCTTCCAATGAACGCTGATTCATTGGTCATAGACTCTCACGAACCGCTGGTTCGCGAACAGATAATCAGGTGGTTCATGGGGTTTTTTGGTTCGTAATGCAGTTCGTGCCCATGTCTAGTTAAGAGTGCCAGGACTCTAATCTGGAGAACCGAATTTGATTCCCCACTCCTCTGCTTAAAGCCAGCTGGGTGACCTTGGTCAGTCACAGCTCTTCCAGGGCTCTTTCAGCCCCACCCATTTCACAGGCTGTTTGTTGGGATAATACTAACGTACTTTGTAAACTGCTCTGAGTGGGTGTTAAGTTGTCCTGAAGGACAGTCTATAAATTGAATGTTGTTGTTGTTGTTGTTATATGTCTTATCTATAAAACCAAAAATAGAACACCTATTGAGACAAATGGCAAAATATGCAGAATTTTTAATACAGAAATGTGTTTTTTTCTAGAGTTCATATACCTTTAGTCTAGTGCTGTGTTCTCATCTCTGATAGCTCTCATGCAGGGATATTACCTTGTCATTCTATCTGAGATCCTTTAAGATGAAGATAGGTTATCTATCCCAAGTTCAATGGTTTTCAGAAGTGGGTTTTTTTCATGCTCCCCCCACACTGTCATGGTACATATGTGTTCCATGGGGTGGGGGTGGGGGGTTCCCAAGCTTTTCTTGGATCTTTCTCAAACCTGCTTTGAGTTTGGGAAATATTGCAGTAAAGTTGGGATGGCTGCTGTGTGAGTGAGAAAATTTGGATTTTCTAACGGCTGCAATTTCAAGAATATATAACCTATCCTTATTCTTAGGGATAAGTCTTGGATCAGGGTCAGAAGACAGTGGTTATATCGCTTTTCTTTTGAACTTTGTTTATGCCATTGTGATTTCAAAATGCTGTGTGTACTTGTTATTTCTTTATTAAATTTCTTAACATTTAGAACATTTGTGCCCACAGTGAGCCTTATTCAGCCATTCTGATCAAGAAGAAATAGAGGGGAGGGGGCATCAGTTGAGCCTTTCGTAGTGCACCAAATTCAATTGAACATCCTTGTGTACAACAAAATGGGAGATGAGAAACCAAAGCAGCACCTTCCAGCAGCAATGCAACCAAGGTCCTGGTCAGACATTTTGCTAAACTCACATGTGAGTGGGGAAAACCCCAACTCTTCTTGAGTTTAATGTGTGACTGCACTTAATTTCAAAATGGTTGGGGGAAGGGAAAAGAGCTCCTGTGTGTGCATGGAGGCAAGAGCAGCTTTGTTTTAACTCTGCTTTCCACCCAGTGCACTTTTGTGGATAGAAAAGATCCACTGGGGGGCAGGCTTGTTCACTTTCTCTCTTATGTATGCCCAGGAGATGAGTGGAACAAGAGAAAAAGAAATAGATCCTCTCTCCCGCTGTGTGAAAGCAATCTGGGGGAAAGCAGGGACAGATGAAGCTGCTACTCACTCTGCACACAGGTATAGGAGCTTTTTTTTCCTTCTCTCAAACCATTTTGAAGGTTAGTACAGTCACATGATAAACTAGAGTGGGTTTTTTCCCTAATCATGCACAATTTTAGCGCACATGTGACAGGCTGCATGAATGCTGGAGTATTTGTCCTTCAGCAGAGGATACTCTTGATGACTAGTTGATGGCAGCCTGTGTAAAGTAGGTTACACTGGGAGTAAGGGGCCTCACTGGGTGGAGACTTGAGAACATCCAAATTCCTGCATGGACAGAAACAGGGCTTGTGAGACCATTTCTCCACATGGGTGCTGGGTCCTGAAAACTACATTTGTTAGTCTTTATGGTGCCACAAGTTTCTTTGTGGGTTTGGATGCAGCAGACTCATGCACAACCCTAATCCACACAGTGACTAAGATCTACAGCAGCCCCTTAAAAGACAGAAGTACTGAGCTCCCTAAGGTGCCACTAGACTCAAATCCTGCTGTTCTACTGCAAAACAACATGGCTACCCACTTAAAAGAGATCATGGTAGAAAATGTTGACTCTGCGGCAGTGATGTAAAACACAACTCTGGGATTTTTAGAAAAGGCATTGAAAATAATTGTATTATAACTATTTTACATAGACCAGTCGTGCTGTTGCATTTGGAATAGTGACTACCGATCATTGCTATAGCTCAAAAAGGATGCAGAATTGTGGTGGTAACAGGCAGCACAAACCATTTCATATAAATGGCTTTACATGAAGCAGGAAGCACCCAAGCCTCCTGTGTAAAACAGCTCTCATCCATTCATGTGGGGGGGGGAGCAGTTAATCAATACATTTAAGTGATGGTTTTCTTTGAAATTCATCACATATTTTGTTTGAAAAAAAATCCCCAGATGAACTTTGAATTCAGATAAGATATCCTAAAGCTATGAGGATACATCCCCTCTTCCTACAACATATTTCTCTGCCATTATTGAAACTCTTTTGGTTTCTCTCAACATTTCTCAGGAAAAAAAATTCATTCACCTGAAGAAGATCCCCATTTATTTCAAATTTTGCTTCAGGTGAATGCTGATGGCAGTTCTAATTTATTTAGCACTCTGTGAAGAAATGTTCTCTAATGATAAAAAATGAATGAAATATCTGACTGACAGAACTTCTGTGGTAACATTTACTTATATTTGAAGTTATAGTGCAGTAAATTGAAAGAGGAATGATCTCTCTCAGTCACTGTTCTGTTTCTGCTCAGTGCAATGAATGAAACAAACATTGATCTGCAACAGTCTTCTTTGTGTGTCTCTATTGTGAACATAAGTAGAGCATGTAAGAGGATAATATCCTTATCCACTAGGCTGAGGCACTACGGATGAAAAGTCAATTGTCTGGCAGGTTAAATGAGTTTATATGAGAGATTAGTGTATAAGCCCCAAAATATTTTTCTTTGAAGTAATAGAAACTTTGATGCCAAATACATCAGTAATTCAAAAATAATTAGAGAGGTGAATAAACTATCCTGTACTGAAAGACTTTGGACAACGCTCAAGTTCTCACTTGACTATATTTAGAAAAACAGAAGGAGAGCTAAGTCAATAGGCAGAGAAAGACAAATTTTAAGAAGTGTTTGCATAGGCTTCTAATATTTCAAAATCATGTAAGAGGGAATTGATCCATATTGTAATGAAAGGATATACATTTCACAGGAACTTATTAACACAGGTCTGCACTCAGAGCTGTTTCTGTTCTCCTTCCTTGCCTTTCCATTAAACACTGCATTCTCTGGCTTCAAACCTAGAAATGCATTCATAGCAGTAAATCCCATGGAATCAATGCTGATTAAATAAGGTTAAGACTAGCATAGACGTCTTTCAGTAGTGCCCTCAAAATCTCCCATCACTGTTCTCATCCATTGTTATGTCCATATGCATTTTAGTTCTCTCACAGTTGTAGACTTCGGTTTATCTTTTCTTTCTTTCTTTCTTTCTTTCTTTCTTTCTTTCTTTCTTTCTTTCTTTCTTTCTTTCTTTCTTTCTTTCTTTCTTTCTTATTTATTTATTTATCTATTTATTTATCTATTTATTTATTTATTTATTTATTTTCTTCCTTTCTATTGAGACTCAAGACTCATGTACAATCAGTATCCAGTACATTTCAATACAGTATCAAGGACATTTCCATAAACAATACCATAGGGTAGATAGATACAAGTTTAAAAGACATAGTATTAGCAAAAATCCAATACAGAGTAGAAAAAATACTGAAGCAGAACATAATCAATTCTAGGACTAACATTAGACAACATGGAGCACTGGTGGTACATAGGAGTACATATTTAAAGCAACAGATAATATGTAAGGCAATATAGTTATGAAGTCTATGGTTCCTAACTCATTAGCAAAGCATCTGAGACCCCATCCCTACAATACAGCCCTCCCATTTGAGTAAAAAGCAAATTATTATTATTTGCGTAAAAAGCAAATTATTAGAGGCAAAATAACCCTGAATTTATAAACATATTTGATATTAAAGACAGTGTGCTGTAAAGTGTGGGAAAGGGGAACAGGCTTGAGGCTAACGATATGCAGTTAGTTACTCAAAATAATTAGACATGGGCACAAATCAAAATATGAAACAAATATCTTGACGAAACTGGTTCTCTCAAACTTCGAGAAACGCATTTTGTGGGGGGGTGGGAGGTTTCATGAAATCCACGATCTTTTGGGCCATTTTGTGTGTTTCGTGATTGATTCATAACATCAGACAGGCTGGCACCAATCTATTGATTCCCTAGGCAATGGAGGGCAGGAAAGTCTACAGATCTTTCATTGCTCAATCTTAGCCCTCAAAACCCTGATAGGCAGCTCTCTCTGCCAACTGGAAAGAGCTCCCATTTTGCCCTGTACAGCTCAGGGGCAAGGGATGGCTACTGAGGAGATGGGACTTCTGTAGCCATGGGAACACCAATCTCTTCCCTCCAAACCCTGATGGGCAGATCTGTCTGTCAACAAGAGAGCTCCTGTTCTGCTCTATGTGAGCATTTCTTATTTAAGGCACAGCTCTGCCTTGTGCTTTCAGTCTCAGCACAGAGGAGAGGGAGGATCTGTTGTTGCTGGAACTTGGGAGTGAGGGAGTGGAATTGGGAGCTTTTGGAAAGAGAAAGTGGAGATTTTTTGGGAAGAGAGAGAGAGAGGATTTGAGAGCTTGCTGGGGAGGTATTTTGGGTGAGAGTGCCTTTTTTCCTTCACCCCCCTTTATCTGGCCTTTTCCTGGCTCTGGGGCCTAGCTTGACTCTGAGGTCTCTGGCAGCACTTCCCTTCCCACCCTTCCCATTGACCTTCCCAATCAACATATTGCAAACTGGGAGGGTGGGTGGAGGAGAGCCTGCTGAAGTCTCCCTGCAAGTTTGGCATCTCCAGGTATGAAGGGGGGCGTTGAAATGCTCTGGGTTCTGATGAATCATGAAACTAACAAATCGTTTCAGCAAACGTGTCAATTTCATGAAATTTCATAATTCACAATTCTTGGATTGTGATGAAACATGAAAATCCCATGTCTAATAATAATCCAGCTCTAACCAGGCCCCAATCCAAATTCTTGGGAAAACATTGAATAATATTATTTCTGATATTTGGAACTGAGTGGATGCTTTCTGATCTGACTGCTATTCCAGTGGTTATTCTGGCATCCCACTGTCTTTTGGGGCATGGAGGGGTGAGAAGGATACTGCATCAGTGATATGTGCTTAGCAGGGTCATTAGTAACAGACTCATCCTGAGTGTTGGTTTTATAATCAGTGTTTCTACTTTCCGTTCATCATTGCACCATCCTATTGGATTGCAGACAGTCACAGAGCTTTCCGGTTCTATATAAATGCAGGTCCTTTATTTCTGTATAGTGAGAAAACACCACACACAAATAATCTTGATAGCATTGTACCAATAACTTGCTTTTTTGAGGCATTTTGTCAGTCACTCATGTATGTTGGTAAAGCCTAGGAACAACAGGGCCACGCCAATAATTAGATGAGGTGATGACCTCGGGTGGCAGGTTGGAGGGACACCATCTTTGTCTTCCACCACCACCATCTTAACACTTGCCTCCATCTTTGCCTACTCTTAACCACTTTCCCAGAAGCAAGAGACATATATTTTAAGATGCCTACATAAAAAGAGGGAATTATTGTTAGCTGCTAAAGCTCTTTGTCCGAGGTGGGAGAGGCAGGCAGTGGAGCCATGCGGGAGGGGGGGCAGCCTCTTATGATACTAACTCTTGGATTACATGGTATTAAATACGGGTCTACCTCATTTATGCATTCATCAGGAGGTTCAATTTAAAGAAAGTTCAATTTAAAGTATAAACACTGTCCTGCTGCCAATGGAACTCCCTCAGTTCTTTCTCCAAGTACTAATCCCCCAGGACTCATCACTTTGGTATGCAATTTTAAATCTGTTGTTAGATTGTTGGTCAGATGCTGCACTGGATACCCTGGACAGAGTGTTGGCAGCTGAGACTGGATGGATAAAGCAGAGTTGACTGAAGTTGAACCCTATGAAGACAGAGGTCCTGTACCTGGATCAAGGGTTGATGGATTCAGGAATACAGCTCCCAGGCCTAGATGGGTCACCACTGGCACCTATGCTAACAGTGAGGAACCTGGGCATGGTCCTGGATGCCTCTCTTTCAATGGAGGCCCAGGTCACGGCAGTTGCCAGATATGTAGTCTTCTATCTTCATCAGATCAGGTAGCTTGTTCCCTACCTCTTGACTGGTGAGTTAGTTAAAGTGATTCAAGCAATGATCATCTCCAGATTTGATTACTGTAACTCACTCTATGCAGGATTGTCCTTGAGACTGATTTGGAAGTTACAGCTAGCCCAGAATACAGCAGCATGTATCCTTACTGGGACTCCAGTTAGGATGCATATTCAACCTGTTTTGTGTCAGCTGCACTGGCTCCCAGTCGAGTTCTGGATCAAGTTTAAGGTACTGACTATGACATTTAAAGACCTTAACTGACTGGGATCAACATACCTGGAGGACCACCTCTCACCATATGTTCCCCAGAGGGCACTTCGTTCTGCTGACAAACACCTTCTGGTGATCCCTGGCCCCGAGAATGTTTGCCTAGTCTTGACCAGAGCCAAGACCTTTTTGACCCTGGCTCCAGCCTGGTTGAACTCTCTCTCCATCGAGACTAGTGCCCTGTGGGACTTGTTACAATTACACCCGGTCTGTAAGTCAGAGATGTTCCTCCAGGCTAATAGTGGTGGTTGAGGTATGCCCAGTTGGCCTCTCTGTTATGGCCTCTGGTCCACTTGTTTTACATTCTGGGTACCTGCCTGCCCTACCTCCATGATACTGGTGTGTGGGATGTATTATGGTGAACTATCTCATGATGCATTTTAGATTGTGGTTTTAACTTTTGTAATGGAACTATGAAATTGTGTATTTTATTGTATATTTTTGTTTTAATTTATTGTATTACTGTATAATGTTGTAACCTACCCGCATTCCACTTGCGGGGAGGGCAGGCAAGAAATTTAATAAATTTAATTAATTAAATTCAGAGAAACGTTATTCTGATGATAATTGTAAAAAAATCTGAACCATGATGAAGAAATATGAGAGTCGATATCTTAGTACAAATGCTGAGAAATAAAGAATGAGTCCAATAAATCTTCTTACTTTGCTGTGAACAGAAAGGACACGTTTTTAATGCTCAGAGTGATCTCTGGGAATATGGCAGGTCCTTCCCAAAGCTTTTAAGGGTTTTGAAATTGATGGGAAAATGAAATGGCTTTTCTGTCAACTGAAACACAAAAAGAGAAAGGTGTGAAATATTCTGGACTACCAGAGAGTAAAAACATTCATAAATCATTCAAAAGTACACAAGCAAGAATGTCTCTCCTCCCCCTCCCCCCTTCGGTATCGAGGAGACATAGAAATTTTAGTACCATAAAACCTTGTTTATATGAGTGGCCTGAGACGAATTAAAAAAAAAACTAAGTTGGAAAATAAGAAGTCTAGGTAAAGGGAAACACTATTTACATAGAGATATGATGATAAGAAAAAATAGTTGAAAAGGTAGATGCAATGAACTGATATAACAAAAATTAAAAGTACTGTAATTACAGGACTGACAAGTCAAAGTTGCCCATCACATTTAGTTGGAAGAGAGTGGATTTTTAGTGGGAATATGTCTGGCAGGTTTTGATATTCTATAAAGTATCTAATAGGGTGAGAAAAAATCTCTTCCTTTCAATAGAAGCAAATAAATTGAGATCTATGGGGCCATAAGCAAAGAGGTCTTTTCACTTTAATTTATTGAGAGTAAATGAAAAATAACATCCATCAGGAGAATTTAAGACTATGTAGTTTTAAAATTGACAGCCAAGAAAAATAAGATAAAAAACCAGGATATATTGGTTTTCAATGAAAAAGGAAGTGTACATAATATAAAACATTTCTTTTTAAAATCATTCAATTTAAATAAAATACACAAGTTTTTTTAAAGTTAGCAATATTTTAAAATTAAATATGGACAGTGCAATCCTAAGACCTGCCTTCTCGCTGGCATCCGCACCAATATATCTGTGGCGCTGATTGTCCCATCCCTATGGACTTTTCCAGGAGAATTGAGCCTGGCAAGGTGCAGCGAGGACACAACAAGGAGTGCATACCCCCCCTGCCCATTCTCCTGAATACCCTACCAGCATCCTCAATTGACTGCGCTGCCCCTCTGGACAGGCCTGTGAATGGCAAGCAAAGGTGCAGCCAATACATGTGTTGCAATCTCCACCACCTGTCAACATCACCATGCCCCCTCCAGAGAGCAGGCAGCTGTGGACCATGGGGCCCCACAGTCACAGAGCTTGTACTGTGGCTCCTGGGTTGGGGGAAGCATCCATTTGGGGGAAGCAAGGTTCCAGCAGAAAAGGTCCCCTTGCTCCCCAATGGGAACAGGTGGGCTGTCAAAAACTTACCTCCTTGTGGATGGCTCCCCCTGGCACCGTCCATCTATGTGGAAATACTACCCATGAGCATGCTCAATGACCCCCACTACTGTGTGCCAACTCCTCCCCTCACACTCTAATTCCCTCTACAGAGAGCTTTTGCACAGAGCATCCAGTCATGTCCCCACTTACCTGGGCTCATGAGCTCCCTAGCTGGAGGTTATGTAGGCTGGATGGGTGGTGATTGGCCACTGGGGAGGGGTCTTGGCTGCCTTGGGGGAGCAAGTGTATTGGTTACCATGATGGTTGGCATCCTGTTCTTCGCTGAGTCACATGGGT
Organism: Eublepharis macularius; assembly: GCF_028583425.1. Taxonomy (NCBI): domain Eukaryota; kingdom Metazoa; phylum Chordata; class Lepidosauria; order Squamata; family Eublepharidae; genus Eublepharis; species Eublepharis macularius. The sequence goes on from NC_072790.1 coordinate 106,673,218, forward strand.
GGGACCAGGAAGGTTGGAATTGATGTTTCCCTTGCAATGGATGCCTACAGGCTGCACTGCCTTTTTTTAGTGTAACTTTCCACCACTTCATGGTGGTGGCCATGTTCTCATGGCCAAAATGGCTTAGGGAGCATACTAACTCATACTTCACCTCCCGCATGTCCTCTGGCCCACAGGTGCAGATGTTAAGACCCTATGAAAAGGCCTAACCTCTATGAATTTCTATATGTTTTAAGAAGCCATATTTGTGCTATTTCCATGGATGATGCTGTGCTGTTGCTGCAAGTAATCTTTGCTCTGAAAACATGTTGTACAAACAGTGGAGGCTGTGTACAGAAGACCGAGTAAACAGTGGCCAAACAGATCAGGTCACAATGAAATGGCTTCAGCGTATTTTGGCAAAAGCTGCATCAGGGTTAATGAGTCTAGGAAGTCAAATTCCATTTTTTTCCTTTGATGGCCACAAGAATCCCTGTGGGTAAACGAGAACATTAGATCCAAATACTATTAAAGGCTTCTCTCTCTGTAATTTTAAGATTTGGGCCCGTTAAAGTTAACTGAAGCTGTACAGTAATAAAATCTATTTCCATTTCTTTGGAAATTCCCAGCTTTTGTTAGCTGATACACACATCCATAGGAAAGGGGTAGAATAGCGAAAGGAAAGCTACAAAAGCATAGAAAGCATCTTCTCCTGATAAAACTAGTTTCCTTTCTCTTTGAAGTTTTCTCTTTCTCCTTCTGTAATTTACTGAACTTTATTTAGAATAGCTATATAGGAGTCTATTCTTTAAAATTAGTTATGTAGTCATTCTGCAAGTTCATTAATACCATGCAAGTACTAACATTCATTTACACATTTACATATGCCTATTAACACAGAATCCTACAATAATTACACAGTAATCATACATCACATCCATAATCACATATCCGTTCATATATAACTATAGTCAGATAATCATAAGCTGTTAGGATAGTAAGGTAAGCAAAATGGAGTCATAATGGGATGTTTGCACAATCACATGTTGCAATGGGACATGGTTAGTTTAAGAAATGGGTCAGGACAACCTAGGGGATTTTTGCTGATGTATGTTGAAATGAATTATCATAATTTGGGCAATAACAGAAAATATTGAAATGGGTTGAGTTGGCCCAGACATTTTGCAGATTTTATGGAAATTTGTGGCTTTCCTGTCAGAAGATGACTCCAGAAGATCTGATTTGTGGAGAGAGATGGGCAGATGTGCCCAAAAGAGTATAAAGATAAACCTGAAAAGGCATAAGAACCAAGAGTGGGGGGAGTACCTACACTTCCCTCCACTTCTCCTTTGTTCACAGGTCCAGAATGAAAAGTGAATCTCTCTCTCTCTCCATCAATACAGGCATCTTGGATAGGTAAGACAATTTACCATGTCTTTCCATGCTTTGCTATACCTTGCTGGAACTTATGTAATTCCTATGTCTCCCTATATTATAGTCTGGCTTCTTAATGATTTTTGAAAAAGGCATTGTTCTATGATTTCTGAAGAGCTTGATCTGAATAAATTTTACAACTTTATGAACTCGCTGTTTGGCATCTTTTGTTGTCTGTTGAAGGCATCTTTCCAGTCTAAACTAGTAAAGATCCCCCTTCTTGCAGGCAAAAGTGGCTTAGCTTGGCCATAAAGAGCCAAGTTAACAGATTTGGTGGAGGACACTAGCATAGTTTTCTGACTGGGAAGATACCTCCGGGAGAACAAATGATTCTTATCTAGCATTCGAAACAGCTCAAATATTCGGTTAAGATGGGGAACAGAAACAATTCAACTGAGGTGGATAGAGAGAAAGAACCTAGGCAATTCACTTTGAAAAGATGGAAAAAAGGTAAGAAAATAGGAGACATAACCCCCCCTACAAGACTAGGTGGAGAAAAAAGGGAAAATTGACATCTTGAAGCCAGAGATGCTTCATGGGGAAAACCCTTTGGAAAAAAGCCAACCTTACTTTTCAGGAAATAAAAGATTTAACAAAAGATAAAACCGAGATAAGGCAGGTAGGTGGACCCTTTGGTTAACAATTCAGGAGCAGAAAAATATGCTACAAGAATGCATAAACAAAATAAATGAACAGGAATGCCAACTTGATAGGTTGAAAGAAAAGGAAGCTCTGAGAAAAACACAATATTTTAATAGTGTAGCCCAGAATGTGCAGAATTCCTTGGTAATGCACCAATTGAAGGAAGATTGCAAAATCTGGAAAGACAAGGCAGAAATTTCAGAAAAAAGGATCCAAAGCCTTAAAACTAAAATGGAACAGGCACAAGCAGTGGTGCATGGAATATCAGGACAGAAAAAAACTGAAACAGGTAATGAACATCAAAAGTGCAGGGAAAACATCCAGAAATTAAAGGACGCCCTGATAGCAAAAAAGGGGTTAATAGCAGCAGTCACCAGGGGACTGGATTCCTTCCCAGAATGTGACCCGGACATCACAGATTGTGAGGAAGATGTCTGGGAAGTTACCCAGGGCATATGTGCTGCTCATGCCGAGTCAGTGCTAAGTGAGCTAGAGAGGGAGAGCAACAAGGAAAATCCACACCCTATGAACCCTGTAGTTAGGAAATCTGTACGCACACATCGAAACAGTGGGGCCCTTGTAACAGACCAGATAGAGGAAATTACCCCAATGAAATCTGCTGAACTACAGACAGCAGCAAAGAAATTTGGACCTTTAATTTCCGGTCACTGCCCTATCATGGATGGTATCTCGGCATTCGGAATTTAGCCTGGATGACGTTAAGCGTCTGGCAAGGCTGTGTACAGACCCTGACACATGGGCCGCAGTCCAGCTGCATGTAATAAATTGAACAGCTGGAATGGGAGGATTTTGGGCAAGCTGCATGCATGCACTTTTACTCTTTAGAAGTATTTCAAAGGCCTATTATCAGGAGGAACAAAAGCAGGTGAATCCCCAGAGATTTATATAGAAAGGATGGAACTGCTGGGAATTGCTGCTGAATTGGTACAGTTGCCGCAATTAATGTGGGACCCATGACATACCCACAGCTTTTAGACAGGATTAGAGAAGCAGGTCATCTGTTCAGAGAGAGTAGGAAGACTGAGTCAAAGAAGGGAAAGGAAAAAGAAGGAATCCTGCATAATGTACCTTTTTCTTACAATGGACCATGGAGCCAGACACCAGACGTAAAGCCACATAATCTTAGACTTAACCTACCTTGGCACAATCCCAAACCAAATACAACATGGGATAACTCTAACAGGATAAGGGGAGGGAATGGTCAAGCCAGGAGTATTCAGGATACCCCTAGAGTGACTAACTGGGACTACCCCTCTAAACCAGTTAAGGGGGATTGGAACGAGGGAGTCTGGCAAGGGATATGGGAGAAGTTGATGGAAGCAGGGGAACCAAAAGAAAAATGGGACAGAAAGCCCACTAACAAGTTGATCAAAGGCCTTGCAGAGATAATAAAACAACAGGAGCGCACAGCTTGTCCTGTAGCACAAATACAAGCTGCATCACAGGCATGCACGAAAGAACTGAGAAGCGGTCTCCTTCTGACATTTAGGGGTGCCCTTCTCAGGGATTCCCCGGACATTTTGTGAGTTTGACATATGATCATTGGGGAAGACCAGTGTTGGAGGCTCACTTGGAAGGAGGGGACAAAAGGCCTCATATTTTAGTAAATTCAGGGGCATCAGTAAATATTTTAAGCCCTGAACGGGTGCCTGAAGGCCTCAATCCCACAAAAGAAGCTGAACAGATTCAATTGGTGGAGATTACAGGGAATGATTCTTCAGCCAGGGTAATGCATCCCTGCCCTATTCAGATAGGATCTCTGAAAACTGAAATAGAGTTTTGTGTAGCTAATAGTCAAAATCAAGAACCTGGAATCATAGGGAGCCCATTTTTAAAAAAGCACCAGTTAGTGACAGATTTGTCCAATGATTGTCTGTGGCAAATGCCAAATGGAGTAAGTCTAGGATATGTCGTTGTAGCTCGTATTCAGCTTCCTAAGCATTTTTGTCCTGCCTCAAAATTGTGCTGTAAGTGCTGGAACTGCATATATTTGTGTATAATATTCGTATAAAAATGGAGGAGAGAAGAATAATGTGAGGTGAACTGCTTTGGGTCCCCATTAGAGAGAAAGAAGATATATATATATATATAAAAGATATATATATATATAAAAAATGTGGACTATTTAAAAAATATTTAGTAATGGATAAGCTCCCTTCTGTCTCACTTCATAATCAGATAAGTTTTTCTAATATTTTATGAAGAATTCTTATTTTTTAGGTTCCATTCTAAGCTTTTCCAGAGAAAGATTGGAAACATCAAGTCTGGGGAAGTTCCCCTTCACCTTTCTGATAGTCTTTCCCATTCTATAAACTTATTTGTCAAAGATCATCAAGCCCTAAGCATATGACCCCTCATCATGTTCAATCAAAATACTGAGGGTTGTGTGTTCATGGCTTACTGTGTGTGCCAGCTGGGAGGGCTGGTATGGAGAGTTTGCAGCAGCTCTTTAAGCATAGATTCTGGTGTGTTTTATCCTGATAATGCTTGGATTGCTATCTGATAAATGCCTAGTGACTCTTGGTTTAATGGATTGGTCCAGGAGGCATTAGGCACTCTTTCCCAGACTCTCCAGCAGCAATGGACACTTCTAAGGATTCCATGGAGCCTAGGAAATGGAGTTCTTATACACCTTAACTCAATCCATTAAGCCAAACTGCATTGGGATCTTGGTTTCCCACCCTTTCCAGTGGCAGTCTGTCTAGAAGAAACATCTAGACTTTAAAGATGGATGCTACTGCAAGTCCTCTAAACCAGCTATCTGTTGCTCTTCTCCACTTACCATAGTGACTTTTGGGAAAGTGAGGAACTGATAGCAGGGAGAATTGTTTACTCATGGGGAGTGCTGGTGCCACTGGTGAGCAATTCTGGGGTATACTTAAAATATGGGACTGTTAGATCCTGGTTTACCATTATATGAACTGCAGGAGATGATTTCCATTCAGAACACCAACCCTTGACCCATGCTGATTTCTGTACCATCTCTGATAGTAAAGGGTAGTGTGAGTGATGGGATTTTACACTGTTACAAAATGATTTTGGAGTTCTTTGTACTTCCTTGAGCAAGAACCAGTAGTGAATAAAAAAAGATTAACCACTTAAAGAAAGCAACCTTGAGATTGCTTTGGAGTTTTGTGGCATAAAGATACAAGCCATTTGGGTTTTCTATAGCAAATCATGTAACATTGCATAAACAGTGCATAAAAATTAATGGTAATTTTTTCATCTAGTGCCAGTAGAAATGCATGGAGGTTTTTATTATACTCTCAAACCTTATTATGACTGAGGTTACTTTATTAACTGCAACTATATGATCTGGCTGCGCCATATTCATTTCTAGAATAGTCTGTTATTTCCATTAGTGGTTGGACTGTTCATGAAACAGTTCACTGTTCTTATCTTGGGATGTGTTAGTGCTTAATTATTTAAATATGCTGATGACAATTCAGGGAGAAGTTGAGTACAGCAAAAAGTAGTTCTTCACACAACACATAATTAATTTATGGAAAAGAGATGAGCGAATTTCTTCTATTCCGTTCCATTACTGTTCCAGAATTTCACTTAATGCTGTATTTCATGCATTCTTAATTCTACTTCAACAACTAGAATTCCAAAGGATAATTCTGGGCTTGAAGGATGTGTAGTCATTACAGTTTTCATCTACTGTCATTCATTTGTATCTTGAAACTCCCCACCCACACCCTGTTACATATGTGCCAGTATATCTTTATAAAACACTGCAAAGAAAAATGGGAAGAAGAAGGGAATCTTTATTGCGTTGGTGACACTTTAGAAACAAGATAAGATAATTCACATCTCACAATTGATGGAGAATTAGGAGAATTTTGAAATCATCCCTATTATTACTATGGATCCATAAGTGTGGTGATGGCTAGATGACTTTAAGCAGAAAATTTAATTGCTGTTATGCCTCTGGGAAATAAGATGGTGGATTAGACAATGTAATGGATTGCACTTAACAGCAGGTTTCTGCTGTGCAGCAAAATCAGAAAGTTGGGAGGGGAAGGGTTAACTATTCCCCAGAATGGACAGCTTAAGTTACAGGGTGCTTCCTCTTATCTAATTGGCCATAGCTATTTTTATTCCATACCAGAGTTTCTGTCAGTTAGAACCAGTCTGAAGGCAGTCAGTTTCTGACAGGATTTAGAGTCAGGGAGCCTGACAAGAAAAGTCAGACAGGTTCACCTTCAGAATGAAGAGAGAAGACTCCTTCGCCTTAACTGTAGTATTATTATCCTGAGGAAGACTTCTATCTAAGAATTCAAAGTCTAAGAGTCAGCATACGCTGGAATACAGCTTTATACAGACACCAGAGTACTGGAAGTGTGTTTTGGGCAAGAGTGATTTGGTAGTGGGTTGAGACTCCCTTTCAAGCCAAAAAGAAGAGGAGTTATAGCTTATGAGGCCCATAATCAGGCCCAGATCAGTTGCTTGGTGGGGATCTCCCCGCCAAATAGCTGATCCGCGGGTTTAAATGCGTCTCTCCATGCTGCTTTGCAGTGGCATGGAAAAAGGCATTCAAACCCCTGCCAGCAGGATCAGCTGCTTGGTGGGGATCTCCCCGCCAAACAGCTGATCCATGGGTTAAATGCCACTTTCCGTGCTGCTTCGTAGCGGTATGGAAAGGGGGCATATAAACCCCTTGACCTGAAGTTTCCTGAAGCGATACAAATCACTTCGGGAAACTTTGATTGGGGTTTCCGAGTTGAGCCCAATGTGCTGGGCCCAATTCGGAAATCCCAAATAATTGCAAATCGGATCTGATTTGGGTACTTTACCCAAATCTGAATCCCGAATCGCACACCCCTAGTGGTGAATACTTCTGATAGGGAGGGCCCCGTTTGCCTCTAAATCAGCTGTGAAAACCCCAGTAGGGGTCGTCATGTCAGCTATTACTTGAGGGCTGCTCCACTCCATTCAAAAAAGGAAGTCTTTTTATTTTTTTCTGAAATACTAAGATTGGTCTGTTATACAAAAAATGTGAATCTTGCTATAGATGCCTTTTCATGCTAATGTACTACTAGGTAAAATATCTGATATTTTTAAATTCAGCACAAGGTGAAACATTTAAATTCAACATTATGTTCAGACTCATAATATCTAGTATATTAGCTTGTTAATTTAACTATTTAACTGAACTATTAATCTATTTTAATATTAATTATACAGTCTAAATTTAATTAATTGTCTTGTGTGTATAAAGAAATTCATCCAATCATGAAAAAATAGCAATATGAAAGATATTGAAGAGGGAAAGGGAAAAATTTATAACATAGATATATAAATCAACAATAATTGTAAGTAGCCAAATGTATAAGTGAATCTCCTTTCCATCTATATTTGTATTTCTTTCCTTTGTGCCTTTTCCCAATTATCATGTCTTGAATTTATTCTAGTAATTTGTTCAGTTTCTAGAAAGCCTTAGAATCCTCAGATCATCTTTTTGGAAGGGGCCTCCTGGGTCAAAGTCACCTTGCACCTTCACACAGTCTCATAATACACTCTAAATCCAAATTGACCAAAGTTTCTCAAATTCCACAAAACCCCAGATTATTACTTCTGAATTTTGTTTCCAAAATTTCCATTCTTTAGTCTACTCTTATCAGTGGGCTTACTTGTAATGCTTGAACCGATTCAATTTTTTCTTATATCTCTCTGAATTATTTCTGCTGTGTCTTAATTTCTTGAATGTTTTGATTATTTTCTAGAGTTTCTGATTTAATTCTTTGTATGCCAGCACTGCTTCTTGAGTCTCCTTATCAGTTTGCTGAATCTGGGCTGAAGCATTTTTATACTTTTGCTTTAATCATGTAAACAAAGTTTTACATTGACTTGAAAGAGAAGAAATTTTTTTTGGAGATATTGTATTGATGATATCTTCTGAACTTAGTTTAGCTTTAACCTTTATCATGGCTGCAGCCATTTTCTTCCAATTGACTTATCTCTTTCTTTACCTAAATAGCAAAAAAGGTCTAGCGTTAGAATAGATTAGTCAGAAAAAAGGAAAGTCAGTCCATTCTGCAAGCCAGTAGGTGGGGATTATGTAGCTGGAACAATCCAATAGTTCAATTTACTCTTGGCCAATGGGTGGCAATATAGTTCAGTCTGTAATTTTCCAGAGTGATCTTATTTTGAGTTTTCAGCCATTTTTCTTTTATTAAAAAGAGTGAAGACCATAAAAAAAGAATATTTCCAACAGCAATCCAGCAAATGTATATTCCTGGTATATTGTCATTCAAATGGTTTTTAAAAAAAGATTTCGTATAGAAGTTTTTTCATCCAAAAACAGCAAGTTAGGCCAGAAAGCAAAGCAATTTAAGGTCCCTTATATAGTTCCATTTCTTCTTAGAAAAGCAACTCCGCCCCTGCTCCCTTGCCGTTGCTTTGAGCTTCTTTCTGCCGCACCTATAATTGCCACCATGGTGGCAGCGAGCAGTTTTGCCGGCCTTTCAAGGAGGCATCAAGGCTCATTTCTGCCATGCCTGAAGTTGCGGTGGGGGCTAGCAGGTCAGGCTCTTTTGAAGTGGCTGGGGGGGCTTGCTGGCGGTGGTGGGCACCTCTGTGGGCCGTGCCTCCCTTTTTCACAAGGGGATCTTGTGTTCCAGGCATTCGTACAGGTAAGGGCAGTAGCCCACCTTCCTTATTTCTATTCAGGGGAGGTACTGCACTGGCTGCCTCATTACATTTAGGATTGGGGCCCTATTTTCCAGATCCAGCCTCCTTGTTGGTAGGTGGGCTTTAAGGCTCTGAACTGGCTATGGCCTTTTTTGAATGGTAATGACGCAGTGGTCATTACCATTCAGGCCCAGTTATCATTTTATTAGGGCTTCTGGCAGACCTAGATAGACATGCCTTAACAGGGTACTATTAAGCATGGCAGCCATTTTGCTACATTCCTGTCGGCCATTTTGTTGGTGGCCCAGTGCTATTGGGTTTTACCTCATAAGGGGGGACTGGTCATGCCTGTGTCGATTACTGGGATTGCAATTGTGCCTTAAGGGATTGGAAGGGCAAGCAGTCCACAAAATACTCTCTCCCTAACTGGCCCTCCGTTGATTTGCCATCTTTGGTTGAGAATGATGATGGCCCTACCAGACATCAAATTATTGAATGGCTTGCTGCTTTGTATCAAGCATGGGGCCTTTCAGGGCTCAGTACAGGTGCAAATAGGATGAGACTGCCCAAGTTTGCTTCCAGGACAACATCTCTTAATGTACTTTCTCATTTGTTTGCCCTTGAGGGTTCCTCAGCCCTCAGAGGAACAATCAGTGCACTGGACGGTGATGGAACATGCAATTTAGTTTTAGAGGGACCAGTGGATGAGGCTGGTCCACCATCAGGCAATGGAGAATGGACAGCAGAATCCGGCCAGGTGGCAGTGGTGGTACATCTGCCAGAGATGGAAAGCTTGGACTCTGGGTCAAAGTTTTAATCCAAGACTCTCCACCTGTGGTGTGTAGGGATCTTGTAATTATGGTGAATGGCTAGGCGAAGGCCATAAAGCTATCTTTATAGCAAACAGGCAGTAGTGGGCAGGCTTGAAATTTATCTGCCCCACTCACAAATATGGGTCATATTTGCTGTCCTCTACTGAGAGGGTGAGGTCTACATTTTGGGGCATGAAGGCCTAAGCAGAGGCATGGCCATAGCAATGGCAGGATTAGGATGAGAAGAAGTGAGCAGGCAAGTGACCACCCTTCACACATCCCCATTTGGGGGGAAATGGGGCATGTCAGGATCACTGGTACTGTTGACGGCTACCAGCTGAGAGGACAGGCTGTCACATTGCTCCCCCTGTAAAAATAAGGCCCTCCTGCTTTATGGCGAAGTGCTGTAAGCTGGCAGGGGGAACCATTTGCCTGGCCGGGTCCAAGCCAGGCTCACCCCGACAGGTCAGGGCAGACCCTAGGGCCTGACCTGTACTGCTAGTTAGGCCCTTGCCATGTATAGATGGTCAATGATATGTTGTTGCCAAATAAATATGGCCCATTAGTTCCCAACACTTGTGGCTGTCTTTCTCCCTTCTGGGGTGACAATATCCAAAATGTTGGCAATGTTCCTAGATGTGTTTATAATAACTTCTTTACCAATCTATTAAGATACTGAAATGAAATTGTAAACAACCTTCGTACATGTTTCTTTTCCCAATTAGCTTTCACATACTTTATCAGTTCAAATTTAACAAGTTGAACAAAATAGTTTTTAGGTCAGTGTCCAAATTATGTCTTAGAATTCAGATTGCAAATAAATCATAAGCAATTGTGTTTTAATTTTTCTTTGAAGAGCTTTGGATTTTACTATCTCTCTTCATTCAGAAAAATAAAATAAAATGTAGCTCTAATTTTTATTTTCTTATAGGAGAAAAGAAGAGGGAAAAAGTAATTCTTGATAGAGTCCCCAAAATATTGGATATAGATATTTACACAGCGAACCTACTCAGACTTCTGACTGGCCTCAATGAATTCCTGATTTGATGTTGCCATATCTGAGACACAGATGATCATTAAGCCCCTAATTAAAAGAGCTAAAAAAAATGCTCTGATATTCCCCTTGGCACACAGAGCTGGGGTGTCTTCTATCATTAGGAGATGAGCTGTAGTTTATTTTTCACAACCCTGCCTGGTAATTAAGCCCAGGAAACAGAACCAGATGAGAGCACACAGATATGTATGTTCTCAGACAGTCACCATCTTGCTTTTTCAATTTCTGCACACTTTTGAAGGGGATTTGTCTCTGAGGAAGACCCCGGGTCTGTTTTGAAGGAAAAACGGGTTTAGACTACACATGAGATAGTAATACTCTCTGGTTTCAGAAAAGGAGCAAGTTAGGTGCACAAAGAAAGTGACTAACTCCAGAAAACCTGAACTGTCATACAAAACTTCCTGAAGAAACATTGGTCCTTTTTGCACAGGGACTTTAAAGCATTTCAGTATCTGTTCTGCTTCCCATGTTTGCAGGAGTTTCACACTTGCAAGTTAGTCATGGGATGCAGTACCGAAGTTTGTCCACGGTATCCCCCATTTTTCCGCCTGCAGACATACCATGATTTTATTTTGAAACAGCTGCTGAGTCATGTCTGACCCAATTAATGTCAGTGTGAACTCTATACTCCCCTTCTGCTTCTCTTCTCCCCCCTCTCCTTTTCCCCAAGAGCTGATTGTTCTGTGTGGAATTAACCATTCCCACTCTCCTCTGTGGGTCCTTAGTTCAGCGGATAGGAAAGCCTACCCTGATCGAAAGGGCACTCTGCTCCCCTCTCCTCGTAAATGCTTAACAATACAACGTGCAGTTTCAGCCGTCTCTGTCAGTAACTGGTTAACTGGATGCCAGCACAGATAAACATTATTTCCTTGGTCATCAGTCCTTGTGTATGCATGCTGTGCTTAAATAAAGGAGCCACTGCCTGGCTAGAGAGACTAGCCTTCGCAGACTGATGCTTAGAATCGCAACCCTGTGTAGTGTCATTCCTACAAGTGGCGCCCGAGCAGGGACACCCGCTCACCAACGCCTGGCATAGGCCCCTTTGAGTGCACTCCTTCGTCGCTGTCTCAGTGACCCCTTCATTGGTGAGTATGGGAGGACAATTTTCACATGCCCAGTGCAGGCATATTGAGGAGCTCCAGTTCCTGGTTCAGAAGTCCGGCAGGTCCGTGACTTCTAGTCAACCTCGATCCTTGGTTCAGGAGCTTACTAAGCTCTGCCCCTGGTATCCTGAGGAGGGGTCTCTCCGCCTCAAGGACTGGGAGAAAATCGGCCGGGTTCTCTATGCCCCGCCACGAGCTCATGTAGAATTGTTGCATACCTGGTATCAATGCAGGCATGCAGTGGAGAAGTTTACACCTGTTCCAATTGCTCAATTGTCTAAGGAATGTCCACCAGAGTATGCTGAGGTGCAATTGCTTCCTCCAGCACAGCTCAGCTCTCCCTCCCCTCCAAAACCCTCTGCACCTCCCGGTAAGGATTTTAATCCTCCACCTTCCACGGGAGGGGTCCCAGGGCGGCTGGTGAGGGAGGTACTGGAACGAGAACTCAGGCAGGCGAAATCTGAAGATGTGGCAGAATTAACTGAAATGCTTGCCATCTGCCCAGTTCATCTTACTGACCAGGTTGATGCTCAGGGTCGCCAGATTGTGGAGTATAAGCCTCTCTCTTATCCTGTTCTTACTGAGTTAAGGAAAGCGATTCGAGATATGGGATTGCAGAGCAGTTATGTACAGGGTATGCTTGAGGCTGTCATGCGTAATCATACTCTAGTCCCAGAGGATTGGAAAACCACGATTCGCATGCTTTTAACTCCTGCACAATATGTGGTTTGGGAAAGTGAGTTCTGCCAGCAGTGTTTACTAAGAGGTGCCAATTCTGGTGGAGCTTACACAGAGACAAGTCTGGGCTAGACTCCTTGCCTGCTTCTACTATTTTCAATTCCCCAAGTGCCACTAAAGGCAGTGCAGGGATTGATCTTTTTCTACAAGCTGATCTTACTTTCCAGTTCCCCGGAGAAGTGCAAATCGCACCTTCTCAGCTCTCCGGTCCTTTGCTTCCTGGCCATCTGGGCCTGATCTTACCTCGCTCCTCTAGTGGGAAAAAGGGAATCTTTGTAGTCCCTGGGGTTGTTGACTCTGATTATGAAGGAGTCATACAAATGCAACTGTGGGCTAATTTGCCTCAAACTTTGCCTCAGAATTCTGCGCCTGCTCAGTTAATTCTTGTCCCACATGTCTTGCCCGCAGGGGGAGCCGACCGTGAGCGTGGCACGGGAGGTTTTGGGTCTACCTCCACTGATTCACTGGTAGGACTGACTATCACTATCTCTTCTGCACGCCCTCAGCAGCATATGTTTATCCAGGGTCGTAAGTTTAAAGGTATTATTGATACTGGAGCTGATGTTACCGTTCTCAGCCGCTTGCAGTGGCCCCCTGAGTGGCCTTTAGAGGCCTGTCCCAGTGTTTGGGGCGTGGGGGGCAAACAGGGAGCTCAGCAAAGTGTACATTTTCTTTCTGCTTCTCTTCCTGATTCTGATAGAAGGGTGCAGTTTCACCCTTATGTTTTAGATATTCATGTTAATCTGTGGGGGCGAGACTTGCTAAGCCAATTTGGTACTGTTGTCACGGTGGATGAATGAAATGTCTCTCACTGCTCTCCCCCTCAAGTGGCTCATGAATGAGCCTGTGTGGATTGATCAGTGGCCTCTTCCTTTGGACAAGCTTTCTGCTCTACACTCTTTAGTTTCTGAACAGCTAGCCGCTGGTCACATTGAACCAACGACTAGCCCATGGAATACCCCTGTTTTTGTCATCAAAAAGAAAAGTGGCAAATGGCGTATGTTGCATGACCTCCGTGCTGTCAACGCCTGCATTCAGCCTATGGGTCCCCTGCAGTGTGGGACTCCGAATCCTAATCTTATTCCTCATGATTTTCAATTACTTATTGTAGATCTTAAAGATTGTTTTTTTACAATCCTGCTCTGTAAGGCAGATCGGGAGAAATTTGCCTTTACAGTGCTGGTGGTTAATCATCAGGCTCCTACCCAACGTTACCACTGGAAGGTCTTACCCCAGGGTATGTTGAATAGCCCCACTTTGTGCCAACATTTTGTTGACAAGGCGTTACGCCCTTTTTGGGAAACGCATCCACAGGCTCTTGTCTACCATTTTATGGGTGACATCCTGGTAGCTGCACCCCAGATTCTACCAGGGTGGTTGGGAGAACTTACTCAGTCTCTCCAACCTTATGGCCTTATTGTGGCCCCTGAAAAGGTGCAAGTTGTGGAGCCTTATACCTATCTTGGTCATCGGATGCTTCACTCTTTTGCTGCTCCGGTGGTTCCTTGTTTAAAGTTCTCGTCTCCTCTTACTCTCGTTGCTTTGCAGCAACTCCTAGGCGCCCTTAATTGGGTGTGACCTTATTTTGCCTTATCTACCAGTCTGTTGAGTCCATTGTTTTCCTTACTTACTACTGCAAAACATCCCAGCGATCTTATTACTGTTCCCCTGCCGGCCCAGGCAGCTTTGCAAAAGGTAAATGAGATTTTAGCTCAACAGTGTGTAAACAGAGTCCCTGCGGGGCTTGATGGCCTTCGCCTGTTCATCCTCCCCACTCCCCACACTCCCACTGGAGTTCTGGGCATACTTCATCATGGGAAAGTCTTTCTTGTAGAATGGTTGTATCTCTCTCATGGCTCTCATCAAAATATTCTTCCATATCCGCATGCCACGGCTGATCTCTGTGCTATGGCACAAGAGCATGCTATTGAACAGACTGGTTATGATCTGCTTTCCATAACTATGCCCTTTCCTAAAAATGATTTCAATCACCTCCTGGGTACTTCTCTGCAATTTCAGATTGCTCTTGCGGACTTTGTGGGGGAAATCCTTTTTCATTTACCTAAAGATCCTCGCTTCTCTCTCCTACAATCGGTATCTATTTTCCTTCACTCTTTACAATCTCCTCAGCCGCTGCGCGCAGCTGCCACGGTTTTCTCTGATGGTGGCCGCTCTCGAGGAGCTATTGTTTTTCAGAGCGAAGGTCACTGGATTACTAAATATTCTGCCAACCAGGCCTCTCCCCAGCGAGCGGAGCTCACTGCTGCTATCCTTGCATTTCACACCTTTGCCCAGCAGCCATTTAATCTCATCTCTGACTCCCACTATGTTTGTAAACTAATCAGCTGTCTTCCTGGTGCTTATCTGGCTCCCCGCATCAATTCTAATCTTATGGCTCTGTTCCTCACTCTAAAATCTCTCCTTGAACAGCGTTCTCATCCCTTTCATGTTGCTCACCTCCGCAGTCATACCTCCTTGCCTGGACCTTTATCGGAAGGCAATGCTCGTGCTGATACTGCTGTCCATTCTCTGTTTTCTGATCCCATCTCCAGTCATCAATTTTTTCACCAGAATACAAAGGCCTTGCTCAGTTATTTAATATTCCTCTATCAGAAGCCCAAGCCATTGTATTAGCGTGCCCACACTGTGCTGGCTTTTCTCACATCCCTGAAGGGGGGGGTCAACCCTCGTGGCCTAGGGCCCAATGTGCTTTGGCAAATGGATGTGACTCATGTTCCTGACCTCTCCCCATGGAAGTTTGTTCATGTATCTATCGATACCTTTTCTGGAGCGCTTTGGGCCACTCCTCAGTGGGGAGAAACTGCTTCTCATGTTATTTCCCATCTCCTCACTGCCATCACTGTTTTAGGCCGTCCACAGGGGTTAAAAACTGATAATGCCCCTGCTTACTGTTCTTCTACCCTTCAACAGTTTTGTGATCAATGGAATATTTGTCTTTCTCATGGCATCCCATATAACTCCACGGGTCAAGCTACTGTTGAACGGGCTAATCGTTCCTTCAAAACCCTGCTGCAAAAACAATTAAAACAGGGGAAATATAGAACCCCCAATTTGGCAAACATTACACAGCAAGTCCATAAGGTTCTTTTTACTTTGAATCAATTAAATTTCTCTCATACCCCAGGAACCATGCCTTCATCTCCCTATGATAGGCATGATATGAATGGCCCCAGCCATTGGTGTTCTATCAAGCCCTGCCTGACCAGACGTGGTTGGGTCCTGTTCCCTTAATAACCTGGAGCTGAGGGTTTGCTTCTGTTCTCACTCCTACAGGTCCTTTGTGGGTTCCTGCAAAGTGTGTCCGGCCGGCACATGGCGTGGCATCAAGAGACACCCAACCCGGTGCCCGAGATGGAGAAGGTCAGCCTGGAGCAAGCTCAGCAACCCTTCCACCCCCATCCACTGGTGACATGGGGAGCTGTCAAGCGAACGACCCACAAAGCGCTACGGGTCCTACTGGCCAACAATCAACCAGAGACACCCGAGAATCTGTGTGCTGCCATCTTTGCGGTTATAACTGCCAATTCACTTCTCATTCTGTGTGTGCTGTTTTGTTTTCTGACCCCTGTCCAGGCAAATTCGTTGCCTGATCGCCTGCAATATAATCTTTGGGAACGTCTCGCAAAGCAGGTTAACGTTTCCTCCTTTTGTCTGAAAGAATCCACTGATATGCACATGCTTTTAGCTTCTTGTTTAATCCCAGTATGTACCCCTTTGTCCTATCTGTTGAATGATACTAACCTTAAGATGTTTATAGACCAAACACAAATTGGGTACCAGCACATATATGATTGGGGAACTACTTCCTGTCAATTACCCTCTGACGCTGTGTCATTGTATACTCCTTTTATAGCTTCTAATAGCGCTGCCAACCAGACTACGTTGCACACACATTGTGAATTGCTCAACCAACCCCAAAAAGGCTCACTGTCTGTCAGTTGGCCCGAATGTTATTAATTGTTCCACTGTTGAAAATGTAACTTTTGCCTTTGCTTACACTCGTTTACCCCCTGGGTGGTTTTTTTCTTGTGGCTCCCGCACCTTTAACTATATTCCTGCCAATTTGTCTGATACTGTTTGTTGCTTAAGTCGTCTTACTGTTGTACTCCCTGCCAAAGAAGATTTGTTAATCCCCACTTGAAGACGCCGGGCAGCCCCGCTAGATTCCAGCTGTGACTCTACAGTGAATCTCCTAAGCGATGCTGAGGCCGTGGCTCTTGCAGCCTCTCTAGTTGGCGTTCCAGTGCTCACCATTGTGAATCATCGAACTCTTAGCAAAATAGCTTGCAGCCTGACAAAGACAATGAATGCAACTTCTATCACAATTGCTGCCCTGAATGCTGAGCTTATCGAGCTCAGACGTGCTGCTTTGGACAATCGCGCTGCCATTGATTATTTGCTGTTATTGCACTATCTAGGTTGTGAATCTGTTAAAAATATGTGTTGTTTTAATGTGTCTGATAATTCACAAAAAATATCTGTGCAATTGAACAATTTACATAACCTAGCTTCTGATATTAAGCAAGATCTGTTACCTTCTTGGTGGGCCTCAGTCTGGTCCTGGCTGCCTACTGGTTGGTTCGGTCTCCTTGTCCAATATGGAATTGGATTTATAGTATGTTTAATTCTAATTTGTTGCCTGTTACAGTGTCTCCCTGCTCTTGTATCTATGGGGTCGAGGGTGATTGCAAAACAACCTCACGTGTATCCACTAATGGCCTCACAGGCCAAAACTTTAGCCAAACAACTGCGTTATTACCAACTGCATGCATTTGATGTTGGATCCAATCTAGAGTCAGATACTGAACAGGACTGCTTATTGTAACTTGATTCCTGCTCCTAATAAAGAAAAAGAAAAAGAGTGGAGTGTGGGTCCTTAGGTCAGTGGATAGGAAAGCCTACCCTGATCGAAAGGGCACTCTGCTCCCCTCTCCTCGTAAATGCTTAACAATGCAACGTGCAGTTTCAGCCGTCCATGTCAGTAACTGGTTAACTGGATGCCAGCACAGATAAACATTATTTCCTTGGTCATCAGTCCTTGTGTATGCATGCTGTGCTTAAATAAAGGAGCCACTGCCTGGCTAGAGAGACTAGCCTTCGCAGACTGATGCTTAGAATCACAACCCTGTGTCGTGTCATTCCTACACTCCTCAGCTCTCTGAACTCATTTTCCTCCATTTTTATCAGTAAAGCAAGGTAAGGGTCAGAAGGCTGCTTCTCCATTGGCTTCCTTCCTCCTGGGTATGCACACACTCTCTTATTTTTTATTTTTAAAGCCAGGAATGATTCCTAATGTTGCTGCTTATTCCCTGATGGCTTTAAATCCAGGAAAGGGTTAAATAGCTACTTTTCCCTTCCTCCCTTGAAGTATGCACACACTCTTTTTTTTCAAAGGCAAGAATGGGTTGTAACATTGTAACATAACATTATTGCACATTCCTCCTGTCTTTAAAAGCCAGGAAAGGGTTAAATGGCTGCTTTCCCCTTCCTCACAGGCATGTTTTGGGCTTTGCCAAAGAGAAAAAAACCAAGCATTTTGCATAGCCTTTTGAAAATAAAGCAGGAGGGAAGCTGCCGAGAGAGGGGGGGCAGGATCCAATATGCAATATTACTATGCCTGCTCAAAGTTTTTTTAAAAACTGCATTGTGAATTGCAAAGCCTTGAAAGCCTGAAACAGCATTAAGGCTTCAAAACCTGTATAAATGAGAAACAAGACACCAAACAGAAACTGCCTCGGACAGTGTAGAATGTGGGGGTGCCACTGTGATTGCCACGAATGGTCATAAATGGTGGTTTAAACCATATGTGTGAAAAGGGCCATTGCTGCTGTAACTAAATTCCTAAGTAAAACAGTTCTCATGGTTAAGAACCAAGAATATATGAAAATAAGCTTCAAGGATACTATTTTGCCTGTTACACAAAGTGCATTCTGTAATACTAACAAAATTTGACTTCCACACTTCCATCCCCTGACTACACTTACTCAATCCCTGCCTGTTAAATAAAGTTATTATTTCTTTTTGAATGTTAAACAGTCTCTAGTGCCATTTCCAAGCACGAAAGGAAGAGGGCTTCTGCTTTTCTCCATCAAGTTCTTGGGTTGGGCTAAAAGCCAAAATTATGTCTCTATGTCAGAGTAGGACAAACAGACTTTCTAAACCACAAATATTAACACACTACTCGGGGTAGCTTAGTTAAAGCAGGGAAATTGAATTTTGGTGGGGAAATCTGCCTCACGATGGGGAGAATGAAGCGGGCAGGGGATCCTTGGAATTGCTCAGATCCAGTGTGGTTCTTTTGTTTAAACAATCCTTGTGTAATTTTGCTGAAC
Organism: Eublepharis macularius; assembly: GCF_028583425.1. Classification (NCBI taxonomy): domain Eukaryota; kingdom Metazoa; phylum Chordata; class Lepidosauria; order Squamata; family Eublepharidae; genus Eublepharis; species Eublepharis macularius. The sequence goes on from NC_072790.1 coordinate 106,691,990, forward strand.
ACAGAAGTTAAATATAACCCTTGATGGCTTAAAATCTACCTCTTTAAAGCATACCCAAGCATTTCATTAAAGCATTTTGGTCTTGGAGATATACTAACTTTTTTCCTTTTAGTTTGAATTAATGCCCTTTGTAATCATTGTGAATGCCACTATTTGGAACCTGCTATTTGATCTGAAATTTTAAATGGATTAGCTGTTTGTCTGTTATCTTCTCCTCTATTGTGTCCAAGAATCATTTCATGCCTTAGTCAATGTTTTGTTGAAGTGTGTAGATGACTTACCACTCAATATAATTTAATCATGATTATTAATGGGAGTAAAACAGTGGCATTTTCTGCCCTTTCAATGCATGCTAATGTGAGCTGTGGCAATTCCAATCCACGTTAATGATTATGACTGTAGAAACTGAGGGTGGTAGTTATTGCAAATAAATTAGGCAGGAGAAATTCCAAAGCTGTGAAGATAGCAGAAATCAATCATTATTATTTTGATGTTGTACTTACCTAGGGGCTTGTTTTTCTTTCATTTTTCAGGGTGAAAGGAATGCTTCCTAATAGTGTAATAGTATTTGGACAGCTTTGAAAGTATGTTTCTTTTAGCACAGAACTGGCATTTTGAACAAGAGTTGATCAGCATCCTGTGTGGCCTTTCCAGAAATATCCCTATTCCTCTTTCCGATTTCTTGCTTACAGATTTGAATACTGCCAGACATTTTAAAATAGAGATGTATTTCATTTCAAAGATTTGGGTGGTGACTGTTTTTCTTTTTCTGAGTATAACTGTATCTGCTGAATGTAGCTAGAGGACCACAGTCTTCTAAATGTGATTTGTTATTTTAGCTGTTTTCCCCCACTTGAAAGCCTATGCACCATGTAATAAAGAAAATCTACATATCTGTCCTGTTTTAACACTTCAACAGTGCAATCTTAAACAGAGTTACATTCTTCTAAGCCCACTGACTTCAAAGAACTTAGAAGGATGTAACTCTGTTTAGGATAGTACTGTGAATGTCCATGGCACTCAAATACGTAAGTTAGTAATACTTGCGTGTTGGAACTTCTCTCACAGCACTGTCTGAATTGTTTGAATAATCCTTTTCTCAAAGTATGTTTGTGGGGATGGGAATATGGACACATCTGATAACAGTGATATACTTCAGTATTTTGTTTTTAGACTTATAATTAGTGTTTTATTTTGTTCCAGAGGTGGTTGGTTTAATGTTTTTGTACATCATTTGTGTAACGGACTGTGCTACTATTTTATATGACATTTTAAGTGCTAGGGTAAGTGCCTTTTCTCTCATATCTGTTCTTTCCCCTCCATTTGAATGCAAGACGTTGCACACACAGAACCTCTCCTGCTCCCTTCACCCTACTGCCCAGTGCATGCTGTCTGGTTTCCACTGCTTGAAAACTGACTGCCAAGCAGGCTGCAACCCACCAGTCATGTAATATGGCCTGTCAGCTGCTTGACAACCCTCTCACATTTTTTTTCAGTTCAAGATAGGAGAAACTGGAGGTTTATCAGGCTGTGATTGGCAGGTGTATATTAGAACATTCCCTTCACCAGGGAACACTCTACCTATTTCCTTACCTTGAAATCAGAGGCATCTCCATGAGTTACAGGAAATGTTATGAGTATCTTTTTACAAAGAAGCAACTTCCATGTTCATTGGAATGCAAGAGAATTTCCCAGACCCACTGCTTTGACTTCACTGCCTAATGAGATCTGTCTACCCAGAATTATATATATTGATATTTTATTGTTTTATATAATTTTAAACTATTTATTTATTTATTTCAAATTTCTATTCTGCCCTCCCCGCGAGTGGGCTCAGGGCGGATAACAACATATTAAAATACAAAATACAATAAAAACAACATATTAAAATACAATAAAAATCTATACACATTTAAAATAGGATGGTGGACAGCCTCCACAGGGATGGTTAAGATTTTATACCCTTTTTTTTTTCAGGCTGGCGGAGGCCCAGCCTCAGCCATATGCCTGGCAGAACAACTCTGTCTTGCAGGCCTGGCAGAAGGATCGTAGGTCCTGCCAGGCCCTGATTTCAGCAGACAGAGCATTCTACCAGGTGGGAGCCAGGACCAAAAAGGCCCTGGCTCTAGTTGAGGCTAGGTGGGCCTCCTTGGGGCCAGGGACAACCAACTGCTGTTTGTCCCCTGATTGGAGTATCCTCCAGGGAATATATGAGGAAAGACAGTCCCGTAGATACTCTGGTCCCAGTCTGCACAGGGCCTTTTAGGTCAATATCAGAACCTTGAATCTAATCCAGTATTCCACTGACAACCAATGCAGCTTGCATAAGAATGGTGTTATATGTGCCTTATTTGGCACTCTCATAATAACACGCGCTGCTGCATTTTGTACCAGCTGTAATCTCTGGGTCAGGCTCAAGGGCAGCCCCACGTAGAGCGAGTTACAGTAATCTAGCCTAGAGATGACCATTGCTTGGATAACAACGGGTTGACAGGTAAGGGACAAGTTGCCAGATCTGCCTGTACTTATTGTATATATATCTTCTTGAAATTGTGGTTGGATGATATAAGCCCACTTGTGGGGAGGAAGAAATATAAATCCAACAAATAAATAAAATAAAATAAAATAAATATTTATTTATTTATAAAATAAATATTTATTATAAAAAAAATCTCTTGTGAAAATTAAACCTGTGTATATTTACATTTCCTACTCCTAATTTTTTTTCTCATTAAATTTACCCTATTTTTAACTTTTTGGTTTTGGTCAGTTTTATACTAATGGCATATAAATTGTATGGTGTAAGAGAACAACTACATTAAACAAATAAG